>NC_042617.1:85669511-85969511 GCF_901001135.1 Rhinatrema bivittatum | reverse complement strand
TGCGTGGGAACAAAAAAAGAAAAGGTTATGGAGGGATTAAGAATTTGAGAAAGGGAAAAAGGGACGGAGAGACTAGCTAAAGGAGATATGACATGAAAGTGACAAAAAAATCAGAGTATGAAGTTTATAATGAGCAAAAGAAAAGACAAATTGGGCATATGGAAAAACACTGCAAAGTAATAGTAATACATCCAATAAGATAATAACCTCACAAACAAGTACAAGTTAGGAGGTTTCTATTTTTTACCCAGAGTCTAACAGACCCCTCATTTGTGCTACATCTGTTTAACTTTTATGATGGTTATTATGTTTATGGTGTTATGGAAAAGAAATGCTAATATAAAAAAAATTGGGCAGCAGATAAGAAAGAAAACAGAAAATAAAGATATGATGAGGAAAAAAAAACAGACAGAAATTTTGATATAACAAATGTATTAATTGTTTTCTGTTATTTTAGGTTTGCTACAGAATTTTGACATGAAAAAAACATAAGAAACGCCATTTTGGATCTGGCCAGTGGTCCATTGAGCCCAGTATCCTGTCTCAAACAATAACCAATAGAATCACTCCTAATCCATTCCCTGTTGCTCACTCCTGGAAGTAAGACAATAAGATCCCAGTGTCTACCTAACTAATAAATGTTAATGGATCAATCCTCCAGGAACTTAACCAAACCTATTTGCAACCCAGATATACTATTAACCCTGACAACATCCTCTGGCAACAATATTCCACAGCTTAACTGTGCATAGAATGAAAAAAATACTTTCTTAATTTTGTTTTAAATCTCCTAGTACTTAGTTTCATGCCGCATTAGGAGTCCAAGTGCGGGCAAAGAAAGGAACCTCTCTAGTGCCTGTCCTCTCTTGGGCTCAGTGACAGAACTGTGTGAACCCAGCAGAGCAATCAGTGACCACCAGAGATAGACTCAGAGGGGATTTATTGTAATGCGGAGGTCTAGTAGCTGTATTCATCCTTCCCATCCTCCTCTTTCTCAATGATCATAGGGTGACCAACTGCCTGGTTTTGGACTGGACAGCCTGGTTTTCTAGCCTATTGTACAATGTTTGGTTACAAGGGTCTCCGGACACTGTAAAACCCGGTCAGGCAAGGCCAGGGGCCAATCAGTGGTGGCGGCCTGACAATGCTCCAATCACCTACCTGTTTTTGGGGCTCAGTTCTCTATCCTCCTCCTCTGCCTCTCCCACAGCTGTGCCACACTTGTTGCTGCTTTGAGCTGTCCTCCTGTGAGTCGCAAAGTAGGAGGAGGAGAGTCAAACCCAAGTCCCAAAGACAGTGCCTAGAAAAAAATCAACGCTCGATTTGAAAGGAAAAAAATGGGGGGGGGAGGGCGGCTGTGGCCAAACCCCCCTCCTCTGCCCCCAAGTGTCCGGTCCTGCTCCACAGAAAAGTTGGCAAACCTGCATGATCATCAGGTGCCATTTTTTATATGAAGGTTGGCAACTATGGCATACCAGATCTCTTTGGAAGAAGGATCCAACAGAAGAAAATAGGGTAATGCATAAGCGTTGGCAAGTTAAATGTAAGACATTGATAAGACAGGCTAAGAGAGAATTTGAAAAGAAGTTGGCCACAGAGGCAAAAACTCACAATAAAATCTTTTTAAATATATCCTAAGCAGAAAGCCTGTGAGAGAGTCAGTTGGACTGTTAGAAGATTGAGGGGTTAAAGGGGCACTTAGAGAAGATATGGCCATCGTGGAAAGATTAAACAATTTCTTTGCTTCGGTGTTTACTAATGAGGATGTTGGGGAGATACCTGTTCCGGAGAAGGTTTTTATGGGTAATGATACAAATGGACTGAACCAAATCACGGTGAACCTAGAAGATGTGGTAGGCCTGATTGACAAACTTAAGAGTAGTAAATCAGCTGGACCAGATGGTATACACCCCAGGGTTCTGAAGGAACTAAAAAATGAAATTTCAGATCTATCAGTAAAAATTTGTAACCCATAATCCTATAATTAAAATCATCCATTGTACTTGAAGACTGGATGGTGGCTAATGTAACCCCAATATTTAAAAAGGGCTCGAAGGGCAATCTGGGAAACTACAGACCAGTTAGCCTGACTTCAGTGCCAGGAAAAATAGTGGAAAGTGTTCTAAATATCAAAATCACAGAACATATAGAAAGACATGGTTTAATGGAACAAAGTCAGCATGGCTTTGCCCAAGGCAAGTCTTGCCTCACAAATCTGCTTCACTTTTTTGAAGGAGTTAATAAACATTTAGATAAAGGTAAACTGATAGATGCAGGGTATTTGGATTTTCAGAAGGCGTTTGACAAAGTTCCTCATGAGAGGCTTCAAGGAAAAGTAAAAAGTCATGGGATAGGTGGCAATGTCCTTTCGTGGATTACAAACTGGCTAAAAGACAGGAAACAGAGAGTAGGATTAAATGGACAGTTTTCTCAGTGGAAGGGAGTGGGCAGTGGAGTGCCTCAGGAATCTATATTGGGACCTGTACTTTTCAATATATTTATAAATGATCTGGATAGGAATACAATGAGTGAGGTAATCAAATTTGCAGATGATACAAAATTATTCAGAGTAGTTAAATCACAAGCAGATTGTGATAAATTGTAGGAAGACCTTGTGAGACTGAAAAATTGGGCATCAAAATGGCAGATGAAATTTAATGTGGATAAGTGCAAGGTGATGCATATAGGGAAAAATAACCCATGCTGTAGTTACACAATGTTAGGTTCCATATTAGGTGCTACCATCCAAGAAAGAGATCTAGGCGTCATAGTTGATAACACATTGAAATCATTGGTTCAGTGTGCTGCGGCAGTCAAAAAAGCAAACAGAATGTTGGGAATTATTAGAAAGGGAATGAATAAAATGGAAAATGTCATAATGCTTCTGTATCGCTCCATGGTGAGATCGCACCTTGAATACTTTGTACAATTCTGGTCGCCGCATCTCAAAAAAGATATAATTGCGATGGAGAAAATACAGAGAAGGGCGATCAAAATGATAAAGGGGATGGAACAGCTCCCCTATGACGAAAGACTAAAGAAGTTAGGACTGTTCAGTTTGGAGAAGAGATGCTGAGGGGGGATATATTAGAGGTGTTTAAAATCATGAGAGGTCTAGAATGTGTAAATGTGAATCGGTTATTTACTCTTTCAGATAATAGAAGGACTAGGGGGCACGCCATGAAGTTAGCAAGTTGCACATTTAAAACTAATCAGAGAAAGTTCTTTTTCACTCAGCGTACAATTAAATTCTGGAATTTGTTGCCAGGGGATGTGGTTAGTGCAGTTAGTGTAGCTGGGTTTAAAAAAGGATTGGATACGTTTTTGGAGGAGAAGTCCATTATCTGCTTTTAAATAAGTTGACTTAGAAAATAGCCAATGCTATTACTAGCAACAGTGGCAAGGGATAAACTTCATTTTTGGGTACTTGCCAGGTTCTTATAGCCTGGATTGGCCACTGTTGGTGACAGGATGCTGGGCTTGATAGACCCTTGGTCTGACCCAGTATGGCATGTTCTTATGTTCTTAAGTTTCCCTCTTTGTTTTGCCCATGTTTCCAGATCTTGACCATTTTAAAATGTCATCACCCCAGACTGCTATCCTCTCACTTTTTTTGTTTTCTATCATGTCCTCCAGTGCTAGATTAACTTGTCACCAAAGCCTTTGAGTACATGAACAGCAAATGTCATTTGCCTTTTGACCAGGTCTTCTGCTAGGGTTCTTCCACCTACTATTTAGGGGTACCAAAGTCAATAAATGTTTAGTGAATATAAGAGCACAGACATTTAAAATTATTATGACAAGCACAGAATGACATAGATTCAGAAATGATTTGTCTGGAGCTAAAAGGTAAAAAAAAAAAAGGGGGAAAACAAGCACAGTTCATACACATTTGAAAAGGTGCTATTGAAAAATTCATGTATTTTGCTGATGGTAGAGCTAGTGGACAATATTGTCAGAGTCTCAAATAACAATTAATGACTTTTGACATAGATGCTGCATCAGAAATAATACAAACTAGCAGTGAAAATCTTGTTAAAGATGATGCACAAAACATAAAAATCAAGGCCTGTGCCTAGAAATAGAAGCTGATGTGTCAGAAAAACAAGCTGTTGATAATAATGATCCAGGAAGCTGGGCCCTCTAATTTGGAAAGGATAATTTTTAATACAACATTGATAGAGAAAGGATCAGTACTTGTAAGAAATAATTACACATTTCTATGGAACTAAGAAACCAAGAGGAAATTAACTTCTAAGCACTATACATGCAAATAGCATCACTACTGCTAGAAGGTGGTTAGTGTATTTCTAATCAAAGACGAGAGTTTACGGCTTTTATTGTAAGTTATTTGGAGCTATAGACCAATGAATGCTTTGATAACTGGCAGCAGGCAATTAGGATACTAATAGGCTGATTCACTACAGTCACTACCTTGTTACCACATGTTACCACACGATAATGCACCTTCTTTCCCCAGTTCCTTGCCTATTCACTAATAACATGAGTTAATGAATCAGCCTCTTAAAGATCACAAAGTGTCAGCTGATCAAGAACTGAACAGAAGAAAGTGGCTTGGATTCACAGTTAAAATAGAGAAAAGACAATTGACTGAACATTTGGCAAACTTTGAAATGGAAAAAAGAACATTAGAGAGCTGTTCTTGATGTATTGTATATATATATAGTTCTGCATTTAACTGAACACAACTGTACCTTTTGTGGCACCAAAAATAAATTACAGTATATGAAAACAAGAATGAACAATTTTTGAGTTTGATTGAGATGGAACAAGAAAAATATTACTCCAAAATACTTGTTTGCCCACCTGATTTAAGACAACAGGAACAACTATCCATCATTTTGAGGAATGTTGCTATGGAGGCTGGAGTCACGCGGGTGGAAGAATGCTTCTGCAAATTCTCAGGCCGCTTAAAAAAAAACCCGCAGTAGAGCTGGCGCTCCGTGTTGAGCGCCCGTTCTCCCGACGCGCACCCAGGCACCTCTCCTGAGCACACAATTCTCTATTTAAATTAGGCCGTGCGCTAAAAAGGAGGCACTAGGGACAATAGCCCGTCCCTAGTGCCTCCTTATTTCTCCTCACTGCTGCTGAAGCCTCACTGCTGCTGATGCCTTAAAACACTTGACAGCCAAGTGGAGAGAACTGGCAGGTCTCGATAACAGTACCCTCCCTTTAGATCTTTGAAAATGGCAGTGCAGATCTCTGGGCTCAAAGTTTTAGGAAGCTTGTTTAAGACATACAGAGATCCAGTTACTAGAAACACATACAATCGGCAATCATTCCTGCACCAGAATTAAAACTACAGGCTGCCTGTAGGTAAAATTGCATGCTTTAAATAAAGCTACGTGGAATCGTTATTTATTTATTTATTTTCCCAATTTATTATTTACTAATTTCGAAATATATCACAAAGAATAACCTTTGCTACAGAAACTTGATTCATCCAATAGGCAATATTTAAAAGAAAATAATAAAGAAAAAGAAAAATATTCTCACAATACATCTTATGTATCCATTAGACCCCCAATTTAAAGGGGGAGGCAACATATTAAGGAGAGGAATCTTTATTTTAATAATTTGCTGCATCTCTGCCATACATATTTTCAACTACAACCCCTCAACTACCACACACAATACTATTTCAGTACCATGCTCACATGCGTTAAAAAAAAATGCATTACCGGTAATTGCTCTATAGCAAAATAAGTGCCCCTAGGAGGGGGAGAACGGGTGCGACGGAGCCGGAGAATTGGGCAGAAGCAGCCGATCTGGCACAGGTGCTGTGGCGAGACCGGGTATGGAGAACGGGATTGCTCAGAGAGTAAAATGTGCGGATACTTTCAGTATCCCACAGGGATAACTAATAGGCTCATCAACATGCATTTGCATGTGCTGAGCGCTATTAGTTTCAAGGGGGTTGGCCGCGCGTTTTCCACGTGATATTACCACTTACAGTATAAGGGGTAATAATAGCGCGTGTAAAACGCGCGGTCAAACGGGGGCTAAACGGTATCGGCCTGACTGTTCTTTAAGGGATACTGCTGGGAAAGGCCTGGCAGATATAATGAAAACTGAACTTGGATCATTTGCAGCTGAAATTAGAAGAAAGCAGAGATCAGGGATATAATAACAGTACCAATATAAAGTGTTAGGGGCAGTGGGGATCAAACATGCAGTCCTCGGTAGTTAAGGCCATGAGATCCTGAAGTGGAGTCTCAGGGCCTCTGAAGCATCAAGCAACCTATACTAAGTTAAACAAAGTTAGGGAGACCGACCTCAGGACGCTTCCTGTTGGACCAGCATTAGGTGGTTCCCAAATAGAAGGCTGTATATAAGGAGTTCTAGCCTGACACACCATTGCTGGTCCAACAGTCCAGAAACAGTTTTCCATGATGTCCTGTTGCTTGTCTGCTTTTCCTGCTCTGGTCCTGGTCCTGATCCTTGGCTGCATGCTGGTCCCTGCTCCAGTCCTGGTCTTTAGATCCCTCTTGATTCCTGCTTCTGTCTGGGAAGTCCTGGCAGCCACCTGCACCCAAGGGCTCAGCCCGCAGGGAAAAGTGGCTGCCTCAGGTAGAAGACAGCAGCTCTGGACCGCCCAAATTCTTTAAGGTGCACCTCTGCTTGGACATCTTATCTCCTAGTCATCACCGTGGAGCGGATCGTGTCAGAAAGGCTAGCATTAAGATATCAAGGCAAAGCTACTTAGGGGCTATTTACTAAACAGCACTAAAATGGGACATTTATATGCCATTGTAATGCATTGCAGTTTAGTGAATCTCAAGTTTCTATTGGGAATGTCTGCTGCCACAACTAGAAAAGTACACACATTCGTAGCCATGGCAACATGTGCTTCTGACTGTACTTTGATCTTTAAAAGGTCACTACCCTTAGTGAAACTTCCCTTGGCAAAAATCATCTCAGATAAATAGACCGCCCCCACCCCCCGGAAAGTCTCTCTCTCTCTTCCCTAATAGATACTAGTCTGATTGCCCCATTTCTAACTCCAAATCCTGCCCTCACCCAAATCTGGAAAAAATATCAACCCCCACCTCAGTTTCCCCTGCAGATCCCTCTTTCCCCAGATCCTGTGTTCTTACTCCAGGGCAGTTAGATGTTCTTCCAGGTAGAAGCAATACTCAGTGGCTCCTACTCTGCTAGCACCATAATTCAAAATGGCGCCAGATGACCTGTGCCTCCTGTTTGCTCTGCATGTGAGAGGCAAAGGGGAGTTTTGAGTTAACCTATGCCATTCTGGTGGAACAGAAATGACTGGGCATCACTCCTGCCCAGAAGACCCTCTAACTATTCTAGGGTAAGAATGGTGGCTGGGGGCCATGAAAGGGATCTTTTTTCCTGATTTGGGTAGGTGCAGGGTTTGGAACTGGGTGAGGGACTATCAGCCTAGGCTATGCTGGGGGGGGGGGGGGGGGGGGCAAGGGGTTTCTCTGGAGGCAATATGCAAGGGGGGAGGGGTCTTCTTTGAGGGGCTAATTTGTGCCAAGAAGGAAGAAAGCTTAGCTTAGAGCTAGTGCTGCTTTACAGATCTGGGAGGGGGGTGGGGTTAAGGTGCTAACAGCATTGGCAGGTGCCTTTGCCTGCTGATACTCTCAGAAAAATTCAATTATACCTTTTGTTGTGTATTTAACTTTCTAGAGCTTATCATGGATAACACAGTTTTTTGATATCTACATTAAACTTTGAATATTAATGAGGTACTTTGTATACATTTGTATGTGACACAGCACATTCATATTTTTCCTCGTGTTGGGCCTAATTGTTATTGTGGTATCAGCAACTCTTGTGCAAGAGTTACTGATATTGTGCATACTCAGATTGTGAGCATTCTGGGAACAGAGAAATAACTACCTGAATATAATCTTCTTAGAAGTGGTTGAAAAGTGGAATATAAATAAATTTAAAAAGAACACTAAATTCAGCATTTATCATGTCAGGCAGGCTGGGATCAGGGATTTTCCCTACAGGAGCAGGGCTAGACTCTGGGGCAATGCCTGACTGTATCTTCTGCCTGTACCAGCCACCTCCCCTGCAGGTTGTGCCCTTGGGTTCTGGTGGCTGGCAGGACTTAGCTGGAACCAGGTACGCTGGGTCTAGAAGCAGGGCTAGAGCTGGAAGACGACACAAGCTGGGAGCTGGATACAGGCAGGAACCAAGAACAAGGCTTGGGCTGGAGACAAGGCAAGGAGCAGAAAACGTGGTGGGTCTTGGAAGCAGGCAAGGCTGGACACAGGCAGTACTGGAGACATGGGCTGGAACCAAGGGCAAAGCCTAGGACTAGAACTAGAGATAGGGACGGTACTGAAGGCAATGCAATAAGGGCTAGACAGGGCCAGACAGAACAAAGGCTGGACTGGCGGACAGGACAAGGACTAGACTGGGCAGGAAAAGACAAAGACTGAACTGGACAGGACAGGACAAGACTAGAGAAGAACTGGAAAAGGACAGGACTAGAATAAGCAAACAATAAACAAGAAGGCCCAAACAGGGTACAAGGCAGAGCTAGGCAAACCTAGAAGGCCTAAAGTCCACAAGGTGGAACAGGAAGGTCTAAGAGGCCATTGAACAAGGCAGGGAGGCCTGGAAGGTCACAGAACAAGGCAGGGAGGTCACAGAGCAAGGCAGGATAAGAAAGCAAGGATGGCCAGGTCAAGGAAATGAGGTGACTCGATGAAGAGGCATGAAGAGAATAGACAGGCTGGAATTGCCGCCTCAAGGGTTCAGCAAAAAGGTGGTTGGAGCGGTTGTGAGCAAGGCTTGCTGATGACCTCTGCTGGTAGGAGGGCTGCGTAGCAGGCAGAATCATGACAATGAGCCCAGATTCGCATGGATATAACTTGTATCTTATTCCATGAGATTTGGCCAAAATTTCAGTTATAGCTGTATCAGTTTTTGGAGTACTAGAGTAAATATACAAACATTTTCTTTCATTCTCTAAACAGACTGCTAACATTTAAGATTTCTGCGGGGAATCACAGATGCTAACAGGAAACTCCATTACTTTACATGCATCTGCCCAGATATGTTCACAGAAATATATGACTTCATGTTAGTAGTTGACTCTGTATGTGTTTTCAGATCAGCAAATTCACTCTTAGAAAATATAGACAAAAAAATAGCAGTTTCCAGTAATGGTAATTCATTTGACAGCATGTGCATGCTTTATTTTAGCTGCAAACATTCCGCAGACCTAGCTTTACATTTCTTGTGCAGGATATTTCTCTGAGGTTTCCATCTTCCAATCTGCAGTGTATGGCCAGAATCTTGGAAGCTCATCTCAGACTTTTCCATCTGGTAGGACTATGCAGACCATCGAAGGCCAAACTTTCTTCTCTTTCTTTGGCACAGCTCCAGTGGTTTGCAGTTGGTGAGTGCTGTGATGGAAGAAAGGGTAGCAGGAGCTGAGGTGGCAGCTCTGAGCACCTCAAGGAGTGTGGGGGGGGGGGGGGGGGGCAGTTGAAGGCCAGTCACTGGATACTGAGCGAGGAACTGCTTATCCTGCTCCACCTGGCTGCGGGAGTTGTGGAAAGCTCACTGCCATGACCAGTAAAACAGGGCAGCATAATTTGAGAAGGCATTTTTTTTTCCTGTTTTGGACGCTTTGCTGTCTTTTGCAGCAGAATTTATGTAACCACCCATGGATAGAAATACATCTGTTCAACAGATGTTTGAGAGTAATTTAAATTCCAACAAGCTTGTTCCTCCTGCCAAAATTACCTTAGAAAAATAATGGAGAATGATGGCTCATATTGAATATGTAGTGACTGGAAAATTAAAGGATATTCATGTGGATGTAAGAAAACTAGAGGAAAAAGTTCCAGCCTCAGGCAACTGCTCAGCAGAAAGCAGAAACAAAACAGAAGGCGTGGGAAAATAGAGCACTGGAGACAGCAGCAATTCTTTAAAGATAATGTCTTTTTGAAAAGAAAATTGGAAAATTATTGGTGCCCTCTGTAATAAGTAACCAAGCAGATGTGGGGAAGCTTTTTTTTTTTTTAAAGAGATAATCCAGCGAATATTGGGAAGTAGTTTTGATTATTTGGGGGTAATTTTGTAACAACCCATATAAGAAAGTTAGCAAATACGCACATAAGTTCCACTAATTTTCACAGCTAACTTACAAGCATATATTTGCTTTGAAAATTACCTCACACTGAAATTACCCACATAAAGGGGCGGTTCTATAATGAGGCAGGGTTAGGTGGCCACTTCAGGTGGCGAGATTTTGCGGCGGCAGGATTGCCCCCTGAAACCTCCCTGCCACATCCGCCTCACCCTGATTTTATTATGCCTGCTCTTAAATTTGAAAATGGGGGGGGGGGGGGTATGTGGACTGCCCTGTCGGGGAATTGGGCTTCCCCCGGTGGGCCGGTCGCTTCCAGCCGAAGAGGAGGGGCTGCTGGCTGTGCGGCCCGAAGAGAAACTTGCAGGGCCATGGAAGAGCCCATCCTGCCACAGCCAGAAGAAAGCCGTGAGCCGCCGGCGGAGCTCAAGCCGGCAGTGGCTGAAGGAAAAAAAGAGGAGCCGCGAGCCGCCACTGGAGCCCTAGCTGGCGGCAGTTGAATAAATGGAAGAGAGGCCATCGCTGGAGCCCAAGCCGGCGGTGGCTGAAGAAAGTGAAGAGAAGCCCAAATGACAGCCAAGAGGAAAAAGAGGCCGCGAGCCACCACCGGAACCCAAGCCAGTATATATGTGTGTGAGAAAAAAAAGTTTGTGCACCCTCATCCAATTTATGACAATCTCAGGAGGACTGGAAATCTAAAGTTCCCAGATATGGAGAGTGGAAGATTTTTTTTTCTTTCTTACTTTTAATTATTGGATGTGATGCATCTGCTGTTTTTTGAAATATTTTATTGGTATGTTTAATTTTTTTTTATTTCTTGATTGTGTTTGCATTGCTTAAGCACTAGCCTCTGTATTATAAAAAAAAATGCCTGGTGCAAAAATCACCCTGAGAGGTCAAAGAGGAGACTCAAGGTGACACCATCCCTGACTCTCCCTCTAGAGATAAAACAGAAGGTCCAAAGGCACTACATTCAGCACCAGAGGTAGACCCTATGGGCAAGAATGGCCCATGCAAAAATTCAAAATGGTGGCCATTCCCACTGTCATGTGGGCCTCTGAATAAGAGACAGAGAATGAAGGGCCCACTGGGGAACTGCAGATTTTCTCTGATGAGCCTCCTCCCTTTGAATGCCCATTGCATTTGGTCAATAAGACTTTGTGGCACCACTGAAATGACAGCTCCAGCAGCTCACAAACTAGCAAGCTCAGCCATGACCATGTAGCCACAGGCCTACTGATATCCCAAAACTGCTATACCAAAAAACAAGCAGACAGGAGTTATTCTGGACACTCATCCATCACAAGAAAGGAGAGAGAAAACAGATGCGGTCCACAATGCAGCAGGAAAATGAAGGCCATGGATTCAACTGAGTCTCCCCAAAAAATACCACTGATCTACTTCAGCCCACAACCACTGGCTGATTTACCCCTGCAGGCACTAGATGCTGACAACCATTTCTTCTTTCAAAGCTTTCCACTCTCTTTATATTTCTTTTATTTTTTCAACCAACTTTATTTGGCCTCAGAGCAAAAAGGTAATAGAAAAAAAGAATGATAGGAAGGAGAGAGAGAGAGGGGAGCAACAGGACCCCCCTCCCTCTACCACAAGGCATATGGATCAAAGGAAAAACACTCCTGAGCTAGCATGCTTCTTCCCTAAGCTCATTCAGGGCCCCCAGGGAACACAGGATCCAGCTAGGAAGGCTTGCTCAACTAGAACCTGGGATCCTGGCTATGATTTGTGCTCAACAAGGCACAAAATCTGGGAGCCTTACCCAACAGAACTCAGCCAGAGAAATAAACTAACACTGTTGCTCTAGAAACCAGCACTTGCTCTACCAGGTAAGGCTGAAGGCCAAAGCCTAGAGGCTGAGATTCTGCTGTACCAATCCAGAACTGTTACCATCTGCTGAAGGCAGAGAATACTGACTTTTGCCAGCTTTGCATCATCATATTACTGGTGATGATGTCAAAGAAAAAACTGTATCCATTGTCTCCATCTGCTAATAGGCGATATAACCTGCTGTTTCCTGTCAGAAAAATAGGATTCAAACTACTTGTGTTTTCCCCTAATCCCTATCAGATACAGCCAGGATACCTTATGGTATTGAAGGCTGCTGCTATATCTAACAGTATTCCTGTTTTCCCTTGTTCAAATTCATAGTATAAGTCATTTAAAAGGGACACTAACAGCAAATTGGTATTATAACCTTTACGGAATATGATTTGGTGGGTATCTAGGCTAATTGATCCTTTATGTATTTGTCAGTTGTACCATAACACACTTCTCAATGATTTTAGCCAGCATGGGAAGGTTTTAATATTGGTTGAAGATTTGTAACCTCAACTGGGAGATTGATAGTCTTCTGAATAGGTCTTACAGTTGTTAGCTTGAGACTCTCAGGCAATGCTCTTTCTGACATAGATTTGTTTATTATAGAAGCTTTCATTTCATATGAAATATCTTTCATTGCCTTAATTATAAATGGACAAAGGTCCAATGGAGAAAATGTGGAATGTAGCTTGTCCACCAATATCGTAAGCTATTGAACTGATACAGTTCGGAATGTGGTCCAATATGAAACTGGACAGTTGTCTATTAAAATACTGTTATTACAGTTGGATTTGATGTTGTCTAGACCTAGACTATGAAAGCTGACAAAGATGTGAATGATGATCAAGAATTTTAATGCAGATTTTGTAAACCGTTATGATCTTCTTTTGGAATGACGGTATATAAAAATGCCTAAATAAATAAATAAAAATAATCAGCTACTGATGGATTGAGGTAATATTTTCCTCAAAGTAGTTTGCCAATTTGTCACAACTGGGGACATTGAGTCACATATTGGTTGGGAAATTAGCTTCTTCACTATGGTGAAGAGTTCAAGAGGGTAATTGATGGAATTTTGTAACTTTAGGGTAAAATACTGTCATTTACCCTTCTGACAACTTATATTTGCTCATCAAAATGGTATAACACTCCTTTCCCTGGACATCCTTTGACTTTCCCCATTTTCTTCAGATGATTTCAATTCCATTTTTTGTCTTACCAGATCTTGAGAGAACCGGGGGGCACACTTATCTGGAGTCCTGAACAATAATTCTTGCTTGGGTGCCAATTCTTTACATTCCTCAGTGGCAACAGCTAACTACCAATCTGACATAAATTCAGCTATATTAACTTGCGATCTAACTGATCTTTTGTTTCTGATTAACATAGGCTGTACAAAATAAGATGATTGTCTGACTAAACAATCTCATGATTTTTTGGAGAGGTTATGTTATCAACCCAGTCTTCATGACAGAATAAAAAGTTGAAAATGTGACCTCCTTTATGGGTGGGAAAAATGATTAGTTGATTAAAATTAAAAAAATTCATAGCAGACAAAAAGGTCTGAGGTCTGCTGGAAGAAACATAATCTAGGGATGTGAATCGTTTTTCAACGATTAAAATTATCGTCCGATAATGTTTATATCGTCTTAAATCGTTATAGAACACGATACAATAGAAATTCTAACGATTTATCGTTAAAAATCGTTAAATCGTGTTAGTGCGCACTAACTCGAGTTAGTGCGCACTAACTCCCCGTTAGTGCGCACTAACTCGATTTAGTGCGCACTAACTGAAAATGATACAAATAAACACTTTCCAGGTCACTGAAGGTCAGTTAGGAATGAATATGTGTTCCTATTGGCTGGCTGCCCTCTTATCTATTGATGTTACCAAGGTTACCACTGAGGTGATGGTTGGGGGGATGGGAAATGGAACTGGAAACTAACGAACACCAACAGAAAATGAAACAAAGTGTTCACACTTCCCAGGTCAGTAAAGGTCACTTAGGAATGAATATGTATGTATGTATTCCTATTGGCTGGCTGTGCTCTTATCTATTGATGTTACCAATATGGTTGGGGGGATGTGAAATGGAAACAGTTGGAAGCTTGACAAAAAAAGTAATGTAATGATCAGCACTCACGTGACTAGAACTTGTTTGTTTATTATTTTTGTTAGCAGGCACCTGAAATGCTAGTGCATGTTGAATTTGCCAATCACTGTGCATTTTAGAAAGGTGGTCCTGGCTGGAACTGTACACAGTTCAAATATATGTAATTGATTGTTGGTAAGTGTATTTTTTAAGTAGCCACACTGGCACCAGTATGTTTACTTTTCCTCCTACTTAACTCACTAGCTCAGCTTTGTAAGAAGGGCTTCTCTGCTTGTGTGTTGTTTTTGTTTGGTGTGAGGAGAGCAGAAACATCAGATCTTTATTCAATCTACTACAGTCATCTCTTACAGTGCCCTATCCCTATTAATACCAGGAGTGTTGTGATCTTCCTGCACACAGTGCCCTAACCCTGATACCAGTCTGAGACAGCTCCCTCCCTGCATTACTAGTGAGAGGCTGGCTTCACAGACAGGGGGGAGCTGCCTGACCCTCACTCCTGACTTCCCCCATGTCCCAGCTAGTGAATGGTGTGTGGGTGAGGGGGGGGGGGAGGATGGTGAAGTCTGAGACAGCTCCCTCCCTGCATTACTAGTGAGAGGCTGGCTTCACAGACAGGGGGGAGCTGCCTGACCCTCACTCCTGACTTCCCCCATGTCCCAGCTAGTGAATGGTGTGTGGGTGAGGGGGGAGGGGGGAGGATGGTGAAGTCTGAGACAGCTCCCTCCCTGCATTACTAGTGAGAGGCTGGCTTCACAGACAGGGGGGAGCTGCCTGACCCTCACTCCTGACTTCCCCCATGTCCCAGCTAGTGAATGGTGTGTGGGTGAGGGGGGGGGGGGGGAGGATGGTGAAGTCTGAGACAGCTCCCTCCCTGCATTACTAGTGAGAGGCTGGCTTCACAGACAGGGGGGAGCTGCCTGACCCTCACTCCTGACTTCCCCCATGTCCCAGCTAGTGAATGGTGTGTGGGTGAGGGGGGGGGGGTGGATGGTGAAGTCTGAGACAGCTCCCTCCCTGCATTACTAGTGAGAGGCTGGCTTCACAGACAGGGGGGAGCTGCCTGCCCCTCACTCCTGACTTCCCCCATGTCCCAGCTAGTGAATGGTGTGTGGGTGAGGGGGGGGGGGTGGATGGTGAAGTCTGAGACAGCTCCCTCCCTGCATTACTAGTGAGAGGCTGGCTTCACAGACAGGGGGCAGCTGCCTGACCCCTCACTCCTGACTTCCCCCATGTCCCAGCTAGTGAATGGTGTGTGGGTGAGGGGGGGGGGTGGATGGTGAAGTCTGAGACAGCTCCCTCCCTGCATTACTAGTGAGAGGCTGGCTTCACAGACAGGGGGGAGCTGCCTGACCCTCACTCCTGACTTCCCCCATGTCCCAGCTAGTGAATGGTGTGTGGGTAAGGGGGGGGGGGGGAAGGATGGTGAAGTCTGAGACAGCTCCCTCCCTGCATTACTAGTGAGAGGCTGGCTTCACAGACAGGGGGGAGCTGCCTGACCCTCACTCCTCCGGGGTATTGTGATCTTCCTGCACACAGTGCCCTATCCCTGATACCAGGGGTGTTGTGATCTTCCTGCATGCAGTGCCCTATCCCTATTAATACCAGGAGTGTTGTGATCTTCCTGCATGCAGTGCCCTATCCCTATTAATACCAGGAGTGTTGTGATCTTCCTGCATGCAGTGCCCTATCCCTGATATCGGGATGTGTGCAAGAAGATCACAACACCCCCGGTATCAGGAATAGGGCACTGTGTGCAGGAAGATCACAACACCCCCAGTATCAGGAATAGGGCACTGTGTGCAGGAAGATCACAACACCCCTGGTATTAGGGATAGGGCACTGTGTGCAGGAAGATCACAACACTCCTGGTATTAATAGGGATAGGGCACTGTGTGCAGGGAAGATCACAATACCCCTGGTATCAGGGTTAGGGCACAAGTTCTAGTCACATTGACTGATCACATTACTTGTTTTGTCAAGCTACCAACTGTTTCCATTTCCCATCCCCCATATACTGTCAGTAGGAAACTTGGTAACATGAATAAATAAGAGGGCAGCCAATAGGAATACATATTCATTCCTAAACTGACCTTAACTGACCTGAAAAGTGTCAAATTGTATCATTTTCAGTTAGTGCGCACTAACTCCCAGTTAGTGCGCACTAACTCACGTTAGTGCGCACTAATCGGAAAAAACGATTTTTAACGATTTTTTAACTAAAAAATCATGCCTAAGACGATTTTCTTGCCCTGCCACATGATTTCTATCGTTAAGACGATATGGAAAACGATTCACATCCCTAACATAATCTACATGCAGGTTAAAATCACCTGACACAAAATCAGGGCTAAGTCCCTAACTTTGTTTTGTTGTTCTAACTCTGCTCCTTTAGACATCAAGATGTCCATATTCAACTGCTTTGTGGCTCAACCAGTTAGCCAAACTCTTATCCAGTTAATTTAGCCTATTTATTCAATCGTGTGTCCACGTTGCTGAATATTTCCAACTATCCTAAAATTAGCCAGAGAGGATTATCTGGCTAACTTTAGGGCAAGTCTACAGAGTGACCAGAATTAGCTGATAAGTTAACTAACTCTGAATATTGGAGTTAGCCAGATACCTTATCTGACTAACTCAGCTTTTCCCCGTTATGCCCATTCCCCTCCCACCAATTAGCTGGATAAATACTTAGGAAGATAACTATTTATCTGACTAAGTGGCAGCCATTGACTGTGGCCGAATATTTAAATCATGTCATTAAGTCATATAAGTCTGAACTTATCTGACTAAGCGGTGCTGAATATGTATCTCCTAATTTTTAGGGTCCTAAATATAGGAGTCCAGTGAAACTAGGAGCCCAAATTTAGGCACTCAGCCCTAGTAAATTCTCAAAAGGGCCAATTTAGGAGCCTATCTCCAAATGTTAGAAGCCTACACTCTTGGAAATTTGCTATATCTATATTAGAGAGCTCCCTCTGAGTCCTATACCTGTGTAATAGTCTGATCTGGTTAGTTAGCATGAAGACCATGCACCAGTTTTCTAGAGAGTGTATCATTAAATTAAAAATCCTTTTGGCTGTGTTTTATGTGACTTATATCCTATCCTACAACCTGAATTTACAGGTCTGACAATTCTACTCTAGCATTTTTTACTTGGTACAACGCACTAGAGAGAGAAATTTTCCACGCCTATTTTCCAGCTGTTTAATAAGGTTAGTAGGATCAAACATTCTCTAGGGCTTAGCTTTCTTTTTTGCTGCATTGTATGAAATAATATGGCTTCCTAAATAAGCTTCTAAATCATCCTAGCATCTCACAACAGAAATTCCTTCCTAAAAGTAATCTCTAAAACATTTTCAATTTGTGTTTTCATAAACGCCAATATGTTGGCCTCATTAAATAGAGATAAATTCAAATGCTACCCAGAAGACCCAGGTGGAATGAAGTCAGGGCATAAAGCTTTAGTAGCACTGTGATATGATCAGAAAATGTATTAAGCACTGACCATTTTTGACCTATTGCATCATTCAAAGAGTCAGAATGAAAAAATTGGTACAGCAGTACAGCCCATTATAATAGGAGAAAAATATTAACTCACAAGTTATCCAGCTAAATGCAGATTTTTGAATAGTTTGTGCACTTATCTG
Organism: Rhinatrema bivittatum; assembly: GCF_901001135.1. Classification (NCBI taxonomy): domain Eukaryota; kingdom Metazoa; phylum Chordata; class Amphibia; order Gymnophiona; family Rhinatrematidae; genus Rhinatrema; species Rhinatrema bivittatum. Next base: position 85,951,813 of record NC_042617.1, on the reverse strand, counting down.
GCTAAACTTTAGCTTGATATCTCATTATCTGGATAAATGTACTGGATAACATAGGGGTGTTCTGGGGGCATTTCTGAGTGGAGTTAAGTTAGCTGGTTACGTTATCTGGCTAACTCCAATATTCAGAGTTATCCAGATAATTTACCTGGCTAACGCTGGTCACACCAAAGAACTGTCCTAAAGTTAACTGGATAAAGTTATCTGGTTATCTTTAAGTTAGCCGTCTGTATTCAATAGTATAGCTGCACTACTGAGTGGACTTCCCTTCAAAGTTAGACAGATAAGTTTATCCGGCTAATTTTGCAATCCGGCCAGAGACTGAATATTATTCCCAAAGTTGATTTATGCCTGTAAAAAGGATGCCTTCACCAAGCAGAATTGCAACCCCTCTTTCTTTCATATCGAGACAGGAATTAAACAGTTGCTTTACCCATCTGCAGTTTAAATTAATTGTAGGGTTACCGGTGAGATGATCTGGTATAAATGATACATGTCTTTGTAAGCAAATTGAGTGGGTGGTCAATTGTTCCCTTTAAATACGGCATTAAAGTTGACATTAAAGGAAACTATGTAAATGGTAGTCATAACTTCCAACATTAGATAAGAGGAATAAGATTATCCTAGGCCAGCAGCTGAAAGAGTAAAAAATTGTTAATTTCTATGTTGGCTTCTATCCTGTGTGAGAATTCTGGAATGCAGGGATCTATTTCAGTATTACCTTTCTAAGCTAGGCTTATGTGTTTTAGTTCAGGGTAAATATAGAAAAAGTGGCTGGTGTATAGTCCTGTTACAGAAAAGACTGTTGTCTGAGAATATCTTAATACTATCTAATAGACAAAAGTTTATTTTGAAAAAGAGGAAAAGACCTCAACACTGGTATGTGTCTGAAAAGATTTCATCAGAGATTAAACCAGTTGTTGCAATCATGGGTCAAAAACCTCTTTCCGATAAAGTCTTATTTTATTCAAAACATTTATTTATTTATTTATCAAGTTTTATATACCGTCATTCGGTTTTGCCATCACAATGGTTTACAAAGTTTCGATGTTTAACAGAGTGTTCAAAAATTCATACGCTGGTTAACATAGTTATCTTAGTCGTTGTAAACATAGGGCATCATTTTCTAAAGTATCGCAGGCCTACGATACTTTAGGTAATAAGGGGCAGGGGGCCGAAACGGGGGGCGGTCCTGTGCTAACCGGCAGCGATCGTACCGCCGCGGTGCGATCGCTGCCAGTTTCGCACCCAATAGTGCCACCATAGAAGGTGTAGCTATTGGGCGCGAAATAGGGCGCGAAATAGGGCGCGAAATAGGACGCGAAAAGGCCCTTACCTTTTCGTCATCCGCAGCATCTTCGCGGAGTCGGCCCCATTGACGCCCCGACTCCTCCTCTTCCGGGGCCGACTCCGCCCCCATCTTGGTATTGCACGCAATAAGGGACTTCGCTTGCGAAACGTCCCTTATTGCGTGCGATCCATCTGGTAAATGACCTCCATAGTTTGGTGCTTTGGATTGGTTCTGTATGTTTATATGGGCCAGTTGGGAGGGAAGTTCTGGCATAGGGTCATAGAGTGTTTTGGTAGGCTTTGGTAAAACATCCAAGTTTTTAGTTCTTTTTTGAAGGTTTTAAAATTTTCTTGTGTTCTCAGTTCGGTTGGGAGGGAGTTCCATAGTTTGGGGCTTCCTAGGGATATGGCTCTCTTCCGAGTTGAAGTAAGTTTGTGACGAGCAGGTGGAATTTTTAATAGACCTTTGTTAGCTGAACGGAGATTTCGGTTTGGTGAGTGGAGTTTTAAAAGGATGTTTTGTAGATTTTTTGTTATGAAAATTAAAAAAAAAAAAATGTAAACACAGTTTATTTTCTTCAAATTGAGCTTATGCCGTATCTCAGCACTGGTATGTGTCTTTTCAGACACATACCAGTGCTGTCTTTTCCTCTTTTTCAAAATAAACTTTTGTCTATTAGATAGTATTAAGATATTCTCAGACAACAGTCTTTTCTGTAACAGGACTATACACCAGCCTTTTTTTCTATATTTGTTCTATGATACACTGGTGGTTCCTTAATTATCTTTTAGTTCAGAGTGACAGCCAGGCTGGAATCCCATACATTAACACAATCTTTCAATCTGGATGGTACAAGGGTTAGGAGTCTGTGATATCGTTCTATGATAGGATCAGGTGAGAGTATCTACTGCAGAAGATACTGGAGAGGTAGTGTCACTGGGGTTCCAGTGATAAACCACAGCTATCACAGAGTGCAGGAACAGTAAAGCGAGGTTCCTTGGTAGCAGAGTGGTTAGGCAGCATTCAAGTGGCTGGGAAAACGTCTTGTTTCTTAGCCTGCTCTATAACCTATCCCTGAACTAATCTGATCCTTTGCGGACATGGTTCCTCACTTTGGTAAACCGACTTATGTTTCCTGGGATTTTGGGTCCATCCTAGAACCCAAAATAGTTGAGTAAAGAAGACATTGAGCTGTTGCTCCTCAGGCAGCCCCCAGTTTAACTCTCTTCTGCAGCTAATCCTGACATTCAGAGCAAGTGAGCAGTAGTAGCAGTCACTGTTAAGGTTTCAACCTTACCCCCTGACCATTTGTGCATCTTGCACGTGTTACCATGTGTCAATCTCTGCACATGGATTTTTCTATCTGTTTCAGAAGGAACCGATGAAAAGTACATCTCAGCTCCAACTACTTAGAGAAATGCTCCACTTATCCTTGCTCCTTACAATCTGTTAGCGCTATAAAATGACTGGGAAAGTCAATTTGTAATTAAAAGTGAGAAAACAACAAGATCAATAAATGTTCAGATGCATTAGTTTTCAGTCAGACTTCCTCCAAACTTTAGTGCAGCACACACGAATTCCAAACATCAAACATTTTTTATTTCCATTGCATATTTCAAATAGTAATTTGCTCTAATGACTAAGTAGCTAATTCAAAGAAAAGGTAAGTTATCAATTAGGTAGCCAAAAAAGGGAGATAAATATGGGAATAGTTGTTCTTCTGATATTTCTTCTGGGGGCCCTTTTCCTATATAACTGTATAGTAAACTTCACCATAATTTTCGGTTTCTCAGAGCATTCTCAAGTGGCCTGTGAGGGCTTCATTAGAGTCCAGGAGCCCAATATTCAGAGGATTCTCAGCACCAAACTTTAGGCTCTTAAGTTAGGTGCTTATATTCAGCCAACTTTAGGGACCTTAACTTTGGGTTACATTTATTTATTTATTTATTTAAAAGTATTTATATCCCACTTCTTCATATCCTCCTTAAATGAAATTATATGCTCATAAAGGACAATTTTCAAAAAAGCCTCCAACAGATAACTTATTTGGCTTGAAGCGCTGGGCCCAGATCATGGTAGCAATATACCTGTATTTGCCGGTGTATAGGACGCAGTGGCGTATAAGACGCACCCCCCTTTTAAAGGAAAAAAATAATTTTCTATATTTTTTCATGAATTTGATTTTGATTGGGGAAGCCGCGCTTCAGCAAGCCCCTTTTGCCGAAGCACGGCTTCCCCTTACTCTTGGTAACTGCATTAAACTAAAGATCTTTGTCACGATGTGAACTGGCATGTCATCCTCTAACACTTTAAATCTCATCAACAAATCTGAGGCTGAATTAATATTCATAAAAAAAAGAACCTTTGAAGAAACTGAAAATGCTGCAGCATCTCAATAACTCTTCTTCCAGATTTTGCTCCTCCCTATCCCTGCCATTTTTTTAAGCATAGCCAGCTATTGATTTTGATTGGGGAAGCCACGCTTCGTCAAGCCCCTTTTGCCCAGCACCGGCCAATCGGGGAGCGAGGGTGCGCTGCCCTATTGGCCGGTGCTGGGTAAAAGGGGCTTGCCAAAACGCGGCTTCCTCAATCAAAATTAACAGCATCCGGTGGGAGTGGGGGGGGGGGGAGGGAGTGACTCGGTGGCGTCGGGGAGTGAGGGCGCGCTGCCTGATTGGCCCAGCACTGGCCAATTGGCCCTTGTTCCCCGACACCACCGCATCACTCCCCCCACCGGACGCTGTTAATTTTGATTACTGGCGCATAGGACGCACTCCATATTTTTTCCCTATTTTGAGGGGAAAAACGTGCGTCTTATACGCCAGCAAATACGGTACCTGGATCCAGGTTGCAGATCAGAGAATTTCAAGGTACTGGCGGTGTGGGAGGGTGGGGGGTTAGGCGGGAAAGGAGGGAAGGCTGTGGTGGGGTCATTTTGGCACTTTTAGTTTGAACTGGGGAGCGATCAGGCCCCACTTTGAACTCCTTCCAATTTTAGGGTGAACATCTTCTCAGAGGGGTTTGGTTGGTGTGGAGAGTCTTGGCCCTGCAGAGCTTAGGGTGACTGATTGCTGGGAAGGAGGTAAGTAAGGCCACTAGGCCCACAACATCCTTTTTTTTTTTTAAGTCTGCAGCACCACTTAACCAGCTATAACCTTTTGAATATAGCTGGCCCCCAAACTAATTTTTTTCCCTGGGGCTGCTCTGGCTAGTGCTTCTCCCATCACTCTTTGTACCAAGGGTTGGGTCCTTTCTCTGGGGGAAAGCTTATGCTTGGGGCCCAGGTGCTGGTGTGTTTCTAGCTCCTTCTTCCTTAGTAATTTTATTTTAATGCTGTTCCTGGGACAAACAGGCAGGCCAAGGTACTGGGTGTTAAAATAAAAGTTTACGGATTCTTTAAAGTTAAATCAAAGTCCAATGTATCTAAACGGTTAATAATACAGTTGTCTGGTTTGCAGTTGTTGATCTTCTTTTGGGTTATGTGTCCTTTCTCTCAGGGTCCTGGGGTTAAGTTTACACTTCTGTTACAGTTTTGACAGTTAAGAAACTCTAGTTGTTTTTCCTAAAAAAGTTCAACAAGTTTTGTCTAGCGGTATTTAAAATTGAATAGCAAATTGAAATAGTGATAGGGAGGGTAATTTTCAAAAACATTTTCCACTGGTAAAACTGCTTTACCATGGAAATGGGATTTTACAAAATTGTCCACCTGATAGAGACGTTCTTTTGTGCAAAATTGGAACAAGGTTTGGAATTACCCTCATACCTTTGAATTTTCAAAAGTATGCACATATTTTCCTCTAGAAAATATCTAAGCACACACATTAGCAGGTACAAATGTGTGCAGATAGTTTCCCTTTGCTTTAAAGATAGCAAGAAAAACATACCCACATTTACAAATGTTTCCAGTCTTTCTGTGTCTGTCTTTCTCATTGCTTGACTATTAAAACGATCTCCGTAGGCATCATGTGAATTCTTTCTTTGGGAAGGCTGCTTTTCCTCTGTCTCTGAGTTCCAGCCACCTCTGCCAGCTGCTCTTACAGCTTTGTCTCTTTCTTCTCGTCATCAGTTAGTGGGGTGGGCTCCATTGGACACCCTGGCCCCTTGTATCTCCTGTGATGACACTGGCATGAATATTTTTACAATTTCTGGATTAGTTTCTAATCTCATGATGCACAAGATCATTAAAGCTAGCCCGCAAAATGTAAAATATACTTTTGTGGTGCCACATGCTGGCTATCTCAGAAATAAACAGGATGAGTTCCAACTGCTGTCACCAGTTGTCTTCCGTGCCCCACCTCTTCTCTTTAGTAGATGGAGGGATGGGTTTCATCGACCACCCCAGCTGTGCATTTTCTTTATGATTATCTGATCTTTCTATGCGTCATCTGAGTCAGTGATCCACTTTGGGCTGGTCGAGGCTTTCTTTTCTGGCAAGTGTTAGGGAGGTTTGGCTTTCCCAACCGTTTATACCCACAACCTATGATCATCTCTACCTCCCTATCCCCTCTCCTTCCTTTCCTTCTGCAAACTCTGCAAGTAGGTCTGCAACCTAACTTTCCAAAGTTCTGTCATTTTCCCTGGCAGTCCCCATTTGCTTTCTTTCCCTGCCTACTCCCCAGACTCTCATAGCCTCCACATCTCCAGCGCCACCGCAATGGATGCTCATTCACTTCATCAGCTCTGCAGATCTAATTCACTTCTCTCCTCAAGGCGTCCATTTAACCCCTCCTGTAGATCCCCAGTCACTTCTTTCATCTTCCCCATGTACAACCTCATTGATTTGTTCCTCATTTTCCCATGGACTGCCATTTATTCTTTTCTTCTCTCCCGTAGGTACTAATTCACTCTTTATTATTCCCCAAGGAAACTACCATTAAAATATATACTCCTGCTCCTGTTAGTGGATGCTTATTTTTATTTATTTAAAAATAATTATATCCTGCCCATCTGCCATTCTCGGTTTATCCTTCCTCCTCCCATTTGTGGACCACCATTTACTTTTAATCTCTTCATCACCCTTTCTCCCCTATGAATCTCTATTTACTCCTTCCTCCTCCCCTACCTGGCTGACCATCATTCACACTTTCTGCTTTGTCTTCCACACAATGGATACTCACTCAGTCCTTTCTCCACCCCTACAGAACTCATTCATCCTTATTCCAACTATTCCACCATATGCCCTTATTCTGTCCTTCCTCTCCTTCTTTTCACAAACACCTATTTGATCCTTCCTTCTTCTGAACCCTCATTCAATCCTTTCTCCTCTTCCCTGGACAACCATTCATTATACTCCTTCTACTCTAGACAGTCATTCATCATGGTCCCATTCACCACTGCATGGACATCCACTGTCCCTTCAGACAGTCCAACTCCTAGGTCATCACTATTATAGAAGCACTCCTATAGTTTTTATGATCGTGCACATCAAACCCCAGAGAATACCAGCTTAGGGCTTCCAACATACTTTTTTCTCTGTTTACAGAAACGACCAGTTCTGAGGAAGAGGAGAAATATTTCTGGACTGGGCCCTGCTTGCTGATGCAGCTGCTATTCTGGCTGCATTGGCTATCAGTCACCAACATCAGGACATCCTGCAGTGCCATGCCAATGAGATCCTCCAACTGGTGGTCCTGGGCATCAGTCTCAACAGATTCCCCTTCCTGACCTCTGCCCTGTAGGACCTCTTCCTCATTTTTTTCTGGATACAGGTCCTGATGGTCACCAGCCATTACTGGGAGAGGGAGATGAGCCTCTCACTAGGCAGCTTGCCCTCAATATGGCTAGCACCCCCATGGCTGGAACATGGTCTAAATTGAGCCAAGCAAAAGAGATTGAAATTCAGGAAGCTGCTAAATATTATCCCATTTCCCTGGAAGTTCGAGATTTAGGCATTATTCTAGATTGTGAATTCACACTGAAAGCATGGGTCAAAAAAATCATCAATGACAGGTATTTTAAATTGAATGTTCTTAAAAGACTGAAGCCTCTCTTATTCCCAAAAGATTTTAGAATGGCTTTACAATGGCTTTATCAAAAGATTTTAGAATGGCTTTACAATGGCTTTATCAAAATTTAATTATTATAATTCAGTGTTTTTAGGCCTACCAGCAAATGTTACAAGACCATTACAATTGTTACAGAACTCAGCAGCCAGGCTTTTAACCGGAACTAGAAGATTGGATCATATCACTCCATTATTAAAGGAACTTCATTGGTTGCCTGTTAAATACAGAGCCCAACATAAAGTTTTATCTTTAATCCATAAAACTCTTTATAATGCAAAGATCAAATGGTTAACCTCAGCATTACATTTCCATATCCCATCTAGAATTACAAGATCAGCAGGTACAAGGATGTTACCTATACCATCTCCTAAAATTGCTCATTTAAACAATGTGAGAGAGAGAGGGCTATTTCCATTACTAGACCCCAACTGTGGAACTCTCTACTGCAAGAATTAAGGATGGAATCAGACATTAATATATTTAAAAAGGGTATTAAACCATGGCTATTTGCACAAGCCTTTCAAGAATGTTAACTAAATGATTTTATACCCCTTTTAATATTTAGATTTAGATTTAGCTTTTATCTTATTTATACTTTTACTATACTGTATCTTTAACTGTATTTTTTAATAATTATTTTATTATTTTAACTGTTTTTATTTTGAAACTTTGTATTTATTTCTTTTCATTTAATTTTGGAAACGCAAATATTTTTAAATGAATATTTGTTAACTAATGTAAACCAATGTGATTTGTCCTCATGAAACATCAGTATATAAAAATAAATAAATAAATAAGATGGCAGACCTAGTCTCTAGCCCCTATTGGGGGCCACCATCCAGAGGATGGGGGAAGATGTCCATGAGAAGTGAGCGGATCTCAGGAGGCTGGTGGATGAGAGAGCATCACGTGCATACTCAAGAAGACCTCACAGCTGCTCTTGAGCTACTAGGCATGTGGTGATCATCACAGCCATCAGCCCCCCTGACCCATTAGGACCCAGGGGCAGCGAGAGGTGCTGGAAGTGGGAGGGGAATTGGAGTTGGAGGAAAGGGTGGTGTTTTCATTTGTAGTGGATGATCGGTGAGCAAACACACATGCTTGCTCGCTCATTCACTCTCTCTCTCCCCCTCCCCCACCCCGGGAACTCGCGGCAGCAGCAGCCTCCTCCCAACGCTAACCTCTTCATTTTCAGCCCTCGCGGAGGCGGAGTCCCATCGGCCGCGGTTGAAGCTCTTCATTTTCCTCCGAGCCGCGCTGCAGTCTTCTTTTCTTCGGGCCGATGCTGAGTGCACTAGCGTGGCCTCTTCTTGCCGCGCACGCACCCGATACTCTCCACTTCCTCTTCCGGGCCGCGGGGGGGCCGGGCCTGTGTGTGTGTGTGTGTGTGTGTGTGAGAGATCGCATGTATGTGAGAGATCGCATGTATGTGAATGATTGAGAGCCTGTACATGTGAAAGAGAGTATGTCTGTGATTGAGAGCCTGCCTGTGAGAGAGAGAGCATGAATGTAAGTTTACCATTGGGAACCTGTATGTGTAAGTTTGTGATTGAAAACCTGTTTGTGTGAAAGAGTATGTGTGTATGATTGAGATCCTTTGTATGTGAGAGAAATCATGTGTATGTATGATTAAGAGCCTGTGTGTATAAGTAAGAGAGAGATCATGTGTGTCTGTGTGTGATTGAGAGCTGGTTTAGGTGATGGAGCATGTGAGTATGTGATTGAGAGCCTGTGTTTAAATGAGAGAGAGAGACCATGTGTGTCTGTGTGTGATTGAGAGCTGATTTAGGTGACGGAGCATGTGAGTATGTGATTGAGAGCCTGTGTGTAAATGAGAGAAAGAGAGGACATGTTTATTTATTTATTTATTTTTAATTTTTATATACCGAAGTTCTTGTAGGGACTACAAATCACTCCGGTTTACATAAAATGAAGAACTGCTCAACAGAGAGCGGAGCTTTACATGGAACCGTAGAACATATGGAACAGTATTACTGGTTGACAATTTAACATAATACTAAATAAAGTGATAATAGTTTAACTGGAAATAAATAAAGAAATATAATATTTTATATATAAGAAGTATAACTATTTAACGTAAGCAAAGCCAAATAAATATATGAAATAAAGTGAATTTTTGAGCTCCGAGATAATTGTCCAGTTGCAGATTCTTAATAGTAGTATTTGATACAGTGTCCATAATTAAGGGATACCTAGTAATTAGGAAGTCTGTCCTAATTACATGTTTGTAAGCATGTGAATGAGAGTCTGTGTGTGAGAGAAAAATACAGCATGTATTTATGTGATTGAAAGCCTGTGTGTGTGTGTAAGCATGAAAAGATAGACAGCATGTGTGTAAATGTGTAATTAAGAGCCTATATAAGTGAGAGAGAAAAAACATGTGTATATGTGAGTACTGAGAGCATGTGTGTATAGGTGTGTCATTGACAGCCAGTGTGAGAGAGAGCGCTGGTATGTGACTGAGAGAGGAGAAAGTTCCAAGCAAACCACCCCTCCTCCTGCTAATTCAGAACAATCTCAGGACACCGGGATATCAAACGTTCCCAGGTATGCAGAGCAAAAAAATTTTTGTATCCTTATTATTTTTCATTACTGGGTCTTTGTGTCTGCTATTTTGAAATATTTTGTTGGTATCTGGAAATGTTTTATATGAGTTTTTAATTATTGGATATTCCACTCATCAGCTGTTTCGAAATATGTTCTTTTTGTTAGTACAGTTTTACTGCTGATGATTTTATATTTCTTGATTTGTTTTATAAGGATGGGTGATGTTTCTTTTTTCCTTTGTTACACTGCATACAGAGACTCTGGCTTGTTGCAGTTTCCAATTCAGTTTTTTTTGCATGCTTCTTGTTATGCGTTTTGGTCTCTTTATTCTATGTTAGGTGAGGGACAGCACGTGATTCAGGTGAGGTTTTCTGCTGGCGTGTAGTTTCTGTGTAGGACTCTATAGCAGCCTGACTTGGTCCGTTTTCCTAATAGGAGATGTATTGGTGTCTTAAGGCCTGGTGTAATATTTTCAGAGACTTATTGTACTTTAAAAGTGTGATCTTACATAAAATGCACACATTTACTTGTATTTAGTTTTAAACATATTGTATGGCTCTCATGGAATTACATTTTAAAATATGTGGCGTTTATGGCTCTCTCAGCCAAAAAGGTTCCTGACCCCTGTTTTAGAGGATGTTTAATCTTCCCATTTTGTCCAGAAACCATCCTTTATCTCATAACTCAAACTTTACATTTGATCTTAGTTAAAAATGGTTATAACAACAACACAACACTCCCCATAAAAACAGTCTTTCCAACTTTAGAGTCATTATTCAAACTTCAAAATAAACTCATTTCAAGGAATACTTTTCATAATGTTCAGAATATTACAGCATTCATACACCCATTCACCTTTCTTTTACTGTTTTTTTTTTGTTTTTTTTTAAGCAGTAGGTTTAAACCTCCTGCTTTGACAATGGTCATTACATCACCATGGGCCTCATTTTCCAAAGAGTTACCGCGCGCGATACGGCTGTACCGCCTGCGCTAAATTCGCGAACCGCGATAACAAGCATATATCGCGGTTCGCGAATGCAAATACGGAATAATGTATTCAGGGGGCGGAGTTGGGGCGGGGCAAATGTAAAGTAGGGAGGAGGTATCGCGTGGCGCGAACCCCGCGGCGGTGTTAGCGCGACGTATCGCGTGGCGCGAAACCTGCGGCGGTGTTAGCGCGGCTCCTAACGCGGCCAATAACTACAACCCTTTCAAATGCGATACAGTCTATCGCGGCGCACAGCACGCAGCGCGCTAATAGCGCATTGAACGAAAATTTGCCAAACCAATCCCCATAGACCTACAAATGTAGAGCTGGCCAATAAAAAGGCCTGTTCTTAGTAGGTGAATCTGCTCCACACATTCACAGTGTATGGGGCAGGTGCACGCCATGGCTGACCAGGCCCAACGCAGACGCAGACGCCAGGATGTTGGTCGACGTCGCCATCGTTACAGGCATCGGATCTATCTGCCACGAACCTCATTGCTGGGAATGCCAGAGGATGTAGTCATCAGCAGATATCGCCTCAGCACTCGTGCCATCATGGAACTATATGGAGACATACGAGGTGCCCTTGAGGCCCGAACCCGAAGGAGCCGTGCCATCCCCGGCCTGACCAAACTCTTGGCCGCCCTGCATTTCACAGCAAGTGGCTCCTTCCAATCCATGGTAGCTGTTGTGGGTGGCATGTCACAGAGCACCTTTTCCCGGTGTCTGCACCAGGTCATTGCAGCTGTTATGGACCGCATGCCTCGCTACATAGCATTCCCACGCAACAGACAGGACCTGATGGACCTCAAGCGTGGTTTCTATGCCGTTGCCCGCTTTCCGAATGTCATTGGAGCTATTGACTGCACCCATGTGGCCATCGTTCCACCCCGTGAGACGGAGGCAGCCTACCGCAACAGGAAGCAGTTCCACTCCCTCAACGTGCAAGTGGTGTGTGATGCTGGAATGCGTATCCTCTCGGTGATGTCCAGATTCCCGGGGTCAGCGCACGATGCCTTCGTACTCAGGCAATCAGCTCTGTTTCGCAAATTCGAAGATGGCCTGTATGGCGATGGTTGGCTTGTAGGTAAGATCCACATTAACATGCATATAACATTTTTGCAAGGGTCATCTCTGTAATGGCACACAAAGGTGATGTAGACGCCTGTTGTGATGGAGTCACAGGTCCCCATCACAACAGACCTGAGTGGGACATTGTGTTACTGAAAGTGGTGTAATGGCTCAGGCACCCAACCATGTACCATTGGCTGCCAAGCACAAACTATGCAGTACGCCTTGTATGTGGCATGGCTTGCTCACCTCACCGCACAGGTGGACAGCCTACACATATTGGGTGTAGGCATGGATACTGGCAGTGTGCAAGATGAATTGGGACCTGTCATGTAAGAGCAGCTCACATCCACAGGTGTTAGTGAGCCCCTGACGTTCCTGAGACCTTGCATGAACATCTCTACTCAGTTGTGCACATTGAGGGGCAGCCAGTTGACACCATGTATGTTGTTGGGTAGGCATACCGACAGAGAAGGTGTACCTGAGCACATATGTCAGTACACAATGCCTGGTGTGCATACTGCATATGATTTAGACACAGGGATGTCAGGACAGTGGTGTAATGCACCAACTGCATACACAGAGCTGACATACATCTCACTGTTTAGGGGCCCTTCACGTGCTATAACGCCTAATAGCCACACACCAGCTGTGTGCCAAAGCAATCCTGACACCACACACATAAGGTGTAGGGAAACAGGAATGGGCTGCCTCGTGCCATCCGGTTCAACTGCATGTATTGAGCACATACACCCATGGGACAGAAACATAAGTATGTGTAATCTGTTCCCTATGTCATTGCTACAGGAGACGCAGCCTATGGATGCAGGCCCTGGCTGATGACCCCGATCCCCCAGCCTGCCACAGCACAACAGCTGGCCTATAATCGGTCCTTAACTGCTACCCGCATGGTCATCGAACGTACCATCGGCCTCTTGAAGAGCCGCTTCCGATGTTTGGACAAGAGTGGGGGAGCGCTACTGTATGCCCCCCCCAAGGTTGCTGAAATAATCCTGCTTTGCTGTGTGTTCCATAATGTGGCTCTTCGCCATGGAATACCTGTGGCTATAGCTCCAGACCTCAGACCTGATCCCCATGTGTGCGTGCACGACGGCATGACACCACACTCAGGGGTAGCCAGGTTCGCCAACACCTTATACAGACACACTTTTAAGGTTGGCCTGGGGCAGACCCCTGCCCCAGACGGCCTGTTTGCCCACCAATGGGTTAGGACATAGGTTAGTGTGCAGAGCTCCTGTCAGTCTGCTACGTGCTTCACCTGCTATGTGTGTCCACCCAATAACTGTGTGGGGTGCTGGCCTGCCACAGAGGATGTAGGCCATAATAGGGTGGGGAAGCGCTGCCTCAAGCCTCTGCTGAGGTGCTGTATGTGTGATACCTATTCTGTGCCATTGGGCTAAGCACTTGCTACATACTCTGGGTTGCTGTGCAGTGCACTTCTGCCATCCAAGGTGTACCACACACCTGTGTTATTCCAGATATGGCACACATTATCTGATGGAGTTACCCAGCAACACAGTGCACCTCAGCAGCAAGGACGAGCTACCTGGCCATGCATGCTCCTGGAAGCAGCACACACACATGCCGTCAGACCCCTCATGATATAGATGGCCCCTGTTGGGACACACTGCCACCATTTAATGCAGGCCGGACATACTCCTGTCATGACATCTCACCTGAAGAAAGTGTCAGCAGTGCTGGCTGCACGGAGCTGTGGGCTGGGGCTACCCAGCCACGCTATGCATGTTTGGCTACAAAGGTGATGGCCTGACTGTTGGCATGTGATGGGGAGGACAGCGTGTCAGGCAGGGCGAGAAACCAATGGCTGACCCTATCATCTATGGAGACGCCAGACATGGCTGTTCATGCAGGCTTGTCCATAACTCCACTATTATTTAACTCCTAACAGTCAACACACCTCACCATAGATAGGACTATTAGCTACCTCTGACAATGTGATTATATATACGTATCTCGTTTTCCTCTTCATATGTTGCCTTCTTACTCCATATTCTATATTCCGCTGTTACATGTAACAGGTTTTTCTGCACTATTGTTCAAGTGTAAGCTTATTTTGCACTCCTGTGTCATGTGAACCAGCATGATGGGACTATTGTCAGGAATGTTGGGGGATATAACAAACTGAAATAAATAATTACAATAAATAAAGGATTCCTCATACAGGAAGCATGTGTGGCTCCTAAAGTATGTAGGATACAGTGGCCTGTCGCCCTCATACTGTACGGTATAATGGTACACAGGGCAGGAAGGTGACCGATTGGGCTGAGGATTGGTCTGCGCTCTGACCATAACCATGCCTCCCCCCCAGTCTGGCCACAAGATATGCAAACCCATCCCACCCAGCTTGTGTGACTGGGACAGGTTGCTGTGTTGCCACTATCTGACAATGATGGTGTTGCCCACTGCAGCACCCCATACCAGGATGGCATCTCGGGGTACAGGTGGTACCTCGGCTCTGCATTACACACACACCCCCCCCCTTCACCACCATCCACTCATGCTTTGGCCCTCAAGCATGATCCCATGCAGATGTACACCTGGAGCCTACAGGTACTGGACCTTATGAGGGTGCACCTGTCTGGCAGCATGTGACCTGGCTGCACCCAGCGATGTCTTCCACAAGGGTATATAAGGAGGGCCAACGGTGCCATCAGCCCCTGCCATGGCTGCTCACAGTGTTCAAATACCTCACACTTGGCCAAGCACATGTGCATCCTTAACAATTGTGCTACCTGCTGCACCACAGTTGTATGGTCCTGGTTTCCACTAGCTGGGTATGCAGACGTTGAACAGGCTGCACGGTATATGCTGTATGTTCTGACATGGCTACCTGTTCTTAATGAGGTGGAATGTGTCAGTGAAGCAAGATGTGCCTAAGGGCGCTGACAAATACCATCACAGTGTTCATTGTTGCACTTGGCCTCTGCCTGAGTGCATACACAGGCCACACAGTGCCATGGACATGGAGGCAACACTGTACACCATGTATGGCAAGCGTTCGACAGGTGACAGCTTCCTGATGTCCACGTACAGTGGACAACCATCAGTCATGGTTTGTGTCCTCCATGGCTGCACCAACAGAGTCCTTAGTAATGCCATGAGTACAGAAGTGTGTGACACCCAGTGATACAGATCTTCATTATAATCTACTGAATTAGAACAGGCCAACAATCATTCACATGCTGCAGAACCCCAGTGTACCTCCCTCCCTACAGGTGTGCTGGTCAGTCAGACGGTGACAGCTAACCAGTGTGGCACACACATCATTATCAGCAGAACATTACTATTTCCACATGCTGAATGACCTGTGGCACTGCCTGACAGGCCATATGTGTAGGAGACCCCTTTACCTTGCTTCCCAAGTATGTAGTGCACAGGAGCTGGTGCACAGTGGTGGTACCAGTACTGCTAACTGCGCTGTGTGCAGGCATATAGGGAATAAGGGCCACACATGGACCTACATTTCCCTCCGCGTGACATAGCTGCACCCATATTGGTACGTTGGGAGGGTAGGCGTCCCATCCACATTATGTCCCTCAAAAAAGGCTTGCAGGTACAGGAGCTACACGACAGGGTTTGTGGCACAATGGGTGTGAGGTGGCTACATAACATGATGGTGACACAGGTCACACAGTCTGTGTTAAATGTCTGCTGAAAATGATGTGTGAGCAACATTGTTCACCTGTAACTGTCGCAACTGCACACCTGTAGGAAGGAAAGTCCACTGGGGTTCTGCAGCATGTGAATGATTGTTGCACTTTTGAGGGACAGTTATGTCTAACAAATATCTGTCACAACTGACCGATACCTGTGACTGCCCTGTACTGGTTAGCCAATCAACATGCCCTATCACCAAGGACAGTCCACCTTGGTGAGTGGCTGGCATATGTGTGTGTAGTGACCTTACATATGTGAAGACACTGTAGGACTGTGGACCACACAGTGTGGGCCATCAGATGGTGGGCCATGTCCACCATTGGAACAGGTAATGGAGGAGCCATGCACACCCCACAGCTAGGAGATGGCACCAGAGGGATGTGTGCCACTATGGATGGGGACCCCTTGTTGTGATATCTGCACCTTTCAGACCCACAAACTCCTACATGGGTGAGTAACAGTGACTGCACAACAGCAGTCACCACATCAGTGTGCACATGGACACCCGCTAAACACACTTAAGGGCTGTTAACCATGTGTTACACTGTGTGCACCCTGTACACAGGTATGACATGTTGCCATTAATATTGTCCCCTCTCTGTACAACTAACAGCCCACTTAGCTGGCTGCTGACAGTCTGTGCAACTGCTGTAATACACAGCATGCAGATAGCCACATTACCTTTCCCCTCCCACACTTGTCAGGGGCCCACAACCTTAATGCTATAAGCGTGCCCATAGGATGGCGTTCCTGGCACACAACCATGCTGCCATGGTGGGGATGCACAACGATATATGGGATTGCACACGGTACATGCTTCGCATGTACAGCTGGAAAGGCCTACACAGTATTGTATGCCAATGGTGCCTGGAAATTAAGAGTGTGCATGCCCTACCACTATCATGGATGTCGTGCATGCCAACCTCTCGGTCAGTAACCCAGCAGTGCTGGATGCTATCATCCAGTTACCTGCATAGGTGAGAGACCATCTAGGAAGCAAAGTTGGCTAGTACCTTAGCATCAGTTCGCCTTACTTACATGGTGTGGGTCATGCACAGATAGGTACCATACTGAACCCTGGTCAGATATCCATGTCTGGCCTCCTCACCAACATCAGTGCATGACATGAGCAGTGCTATTGCAAGACATAGCTGCCCACCTCTTCCCCTTTCCTCACAGATCAGGAGTGCTGGCATACATCAGCAGACACCATTACTGTGCATTCCCTGTACTGAGGAACAATACCTCTTCTACTGTCAGGGACATGTCTGGTACTGCCCTATGTTTGACTCTGTAAGGTATGTGGCAGACAGGTGTACATGTAGCAATAGTGACCCTCAGGCAGGGGACAGTTTGGACACTCTGTATTGCTGCAATGTGGGATATAGCATGCAAGGTGTGGCGGGGGGACACCAACAGCACATTAGGAACATAACAACGACACAATAGGTGGCAGGTTAAACAGGATATTTATTCCTGACAACATTCAGCAGGGTATAGTCAAGTATTATGTGAGCAGTAACAGCATACAATTGATGTTCCTAGGTATTCATTATCTGCAAGTACTAGATAGCTAATGGATCCAAAGGGATCCAAATCCGGACTACATCACTCCACCATCAGCAGTATTCACACATATGCAGGTAGTGGGTGTTATCAGTACTGGCAAAGCATGATTACCTAGGAACAGGAAGTGGCACCCCAATAGCTTGGATACTGTAATACATAGTTTACCGCTGGTCAGTATACAATGAGTAGACAGGCATAGGCCCCAGGCAGTCCATGTTGAAAGAGTGCACTGAAAGAGGACAGCCTGACAGGCCAGCCAGCAGAGTGAAAGTCCAGGCCCCAGGCAGTCCATGTTGGAAGAGTGCACTGAAAGAGGACAGCCTGACAGGCCAGCCAGCAGAGTGAAAGTCCAGGCCCCAGGCAGTCCATGTTGGAAGAGTGCACTGAAAGAGGACAGCCTGACAGGCCAGCCAGCAGAGTGAAAGTCCAGGCCCCAGGCAGTCCATGTTGGAAGAGTGCACTGAAAGAGGACAGCCTGACAGGCCAGCCAGCAGACAAGGTACCCAGCGGTTCAGCATGTAGGCAGCAGGCAAACACATGACGGTTCAGGCTACAGCAGTGAAGGGTCAGGACCAGACAGCAGCAGCAGCAGGCGGAGGACACAGCAGCAGCAGCAGCAGCAGCAGGAGACCCAGGAGGACACAGCAGCAGCAGCAGCAGCAGGAGACCCAGGAGGACACAGCAGCAGCAGCAGGAGACCCAGGAGGACACAGCAGCAGCAGCAGCAGGCGGAGGCCCAGGAGGACACAGCAGCAGCAGCAGGAGACCCAGGAGGACACAGCAGCAGCAGCAGCAGGCGGAGGCCCAGGAGGACACAGCAGCACATGGCGTTTGGAGACATGAGGCACAGATTGCACCACACAACCAGCATCAACATGCCGTCAGCAGACCGGTCATCCTACAGCACACTGCCAGATTGTGCAGCTCTTGAAACAGAAGGTGGCAGACAGCAGAGTGCCACAGCGAATGGCGGTGGGAGACAGCAGAGTGGCACCGCGGATAGCGGTGGGAGACAGCAGAGTGGCACAGCGGATGGCGGTGGGAGACAGCAGAGTGGCACAGCGGATGGCGGTGGGAGACAGCAGAGTGGCACAGCGGATGGCGGTGGGAGACAGCAGAGTGGCACAGCGGATAGCGGTGGGAGACAGCAGAGTGGCACAGCGGATGGCGGTGGGAGACAGCAGAGTGGCACAGCGGATGGCGGTGGAACAGGTGGAACAGCCACTATGCGCGGCTGTTTGGGAACCTGTCGGTGAGGACCAGCAAGGCAGCAAAGGCCGAGATCTGGTCCAGCATAGCTGGGCACATACAGCGGCAGAGCGACATCCCTCGCACCGGGGAGCAGGTGGCCCACCGCTACCGCGACATTAAGGCCCAGCTGAAGACCCGCATCGCTGACAGGAACCAGTACCTGAAGACCACAGGCGGACGGTCCCCATGCCCCATCCGGTTCACCCCAATGGAGCAGCAACTGATGGAGCGGCTGGGACCAGATGTCTTCGAGGGATTGCATCCCCACCTGGATACATCCCACCTCGAAGATGGTAAGCTGCCCTCTGGGCCCCCCCCCCCCGTGAACAGTCGTGACACAATGTTTAGGCCAGGTTTCAGTTTCTGTTACCCATGTGCTCTGCAGAACTGTAGTGGCCCCCCCTCCCCCAGTCAGCAAGGGGCAGGCAGCAGGGTGCAAGGCATGCTGGCAACAGCTCACTGTCTCCATGAGGGCTGGGCCTCAAGCCTCAACCTCACCACCCATGCCATGAGGAATGTCCCAAAGGACTCAACTGTACTGTATATGCAGAATGACATGTTGGTTTTACATTAGCTGCCCCTGTGTGACATCACAGTAATATGGCAGAACAGCTGTGTTACTGATGCAGTATATCCCCTTTCTCCCCAATCTTCCTACAGAGCCATCTGGTCCCAGGCAGCAGCCCCCTGATAACAGCTGGGAGGGCCCAGGCACAAGCAGGGATCCACCAGGGCTCAGGCGGCCGCCCATGCTGACGAGGCCATTCTACATGGACGCGGAGACACAGTGGTCAGAGGAGGAGGAGGAGGAGGTGGTGCAGGCTACAATGCCACCCCCAGGCAGCCCCTATACCCTGACTGAGGCCTTTGAGGAGTTCGAGTGGGGCCACCCCCACACTCCTCTGCGGGCAGCCATCCCGGGGAGCTCAGTGGGTACCCCACCCATCCCGGACACACCAGTGATGTCCCCAGTCAGCCCTGCACTGGAAGCTGGGCCAGCAATGGTCATGGGACATCCCCCTGGCCCGGAGGAACCGCCAGCAGCGCCACCTCTGCAACCCCAGGTGCAACCAGTGGCTGACGCAACGGTGCAACAGGTGGCGCTGGAGTTACGTGCCCTGAGGCGAGCATGGAGGCAGCAGAGGCAAGACCTCCACCTGATGACAGCAGCGCTGACAAATGTGCCACTCTGCTGTCTCCCACCGCCATTCGCTGTGGCACTCTGCTGTCTGCCACCTTCTGTTTCAAGAGCTGCACAATCTGGCAGTGTGCTGTAGGATGACCGGTCTGCTGACGGCATGTTGATGCTGGTTGTGTGGTGCAATCTGTGCCTCATGTCTCCAAACGCCATGTGCTGCTGTGTCCTCCTGGGCCTCCGCCTGCTGCTGCTGCTGCTGTGTCCTCCTGGGTCTCCTGCTGCTGCTGCTGTGTCCTCCTGGGCCTCCGCCTGCTGCTGCTGCTGCTGTGTCCTCCTGGGCCTCCTGCTGCTGCTGCTGTGTCCTCCTGGTCTCCTGCTGCTGCTGCTGCTGCTGTGTCCTCCTGGGTCTCCTGCTGCTGCTGCTGCTGCTGCTGTGTCCTCCGCCTGCTGCTGCTGCTGTCTGGTCCTGACCCTTCACTGCTGTAGCCTGAACCGTCATGTGTTTGCCTGCTGCCTACATGCTGAACCGCTGGGTACCTTGTCTGCTGGCTGGCCTGTCAGGCTGTCCTCTTTCAGTGCACTCTTCCAACATGGACTGCCTGGGGCCTGGACTTTCACTCTGCTGGCTGGCCTGTCAGGCTGTCCTCTTTCAGTGCACTCTTCCAACATGGACTGCCTGGGGCCTGGACTTTCACTCTGCTGGCTGGCCTGTCAGGCTGTCCTCTTTCAGTGCACTCTTCCAACATGGACTGCCTGGGGCCTGGACTTTCACTCTGCTGGCTGGCCTGTCAGGCTGTCCTCTTTCAGTGCACTCTTTCAACATGGACTGCCTGGGGCCTATGCCTGTCTACTCATTGTATACTGACCAGCGGTAAACTATGTATTACAGTATCCAAGCTATTGGGGTGCCACTTCCTGTTCCTAGGTAATCATGCTTTGCCAGTACTGATAACACCCACTACCTGCATATGTGTGAATACTGCTGATGGTGGAGTGATGTAGTCCGGATTTGGATCCCTTTGGATCCATTAGCTATCTAGTACTTGCAGATAATGAATACCTAGGAACATCAATTGTATGCTGTTACTGCTCACATAATACTTGACTATACCCTGCTGAATGTTGTCAGGAATAAATATCCTGTTTAACCTGCCACCTATTGTGTCGTTGTTATGTTCCTAATGTGCTGTTGGTGTCCCCCCGCCACACCTTGCATGCTATATCCCACATTGCAGCAATACAGAGTGTCCAAACTGTCCCCTGCCTGAGGGTCACTATTGCTACATGTACACCTGTCTGCCACATACCTTACAGAGTCAAACATAGGGCAGTACCAGACATGTCCCTGACAGTAGAAGAGGTATTGTTCCTCAGTACAGGGAATGCACAGTAATGGTGTCTGCTGATGTATGCCAGCACTCCTGATCTGTGAGGAAAGGGGAAGAGGTGGGCAGCTATGTCTTGCAATAGCACTGCTCATGTCATGCACTGATGTTGGTGAGGAGGCCAGACATGGATATCTGACCAGGGTTCAGTATGGTACCTATCTGTGCATGACCCACACCATGTAAGTAAGGCGAACTGATGCTAAGGTACTAGCCAACTTTGCTTCCTAGATGGTCTCTCACCTATGCAGGTAACTGGATGATAGCATCCAGCACTGCTGGGTTACTGACCGAGAGGTTGGCATGCACGACATCCATGATAGTGGTAGGGCATGCACACTCTTAATTTCCAGGCACCATTGGCATACAATACTGTGTAGGCCTTTCCAGCTGTACATGCGAAGCATGTACCGTGTGCAATCCCATATATCGTTGTGCATCCCCACCATGGCAGCATGGTTGTGTGCCAGGAACGCCATCCTATGGGCACGCTTATAGCATTAAGGTTGTGGGCCCCTGACAAGTGTGGGAGGGGAAAGGTAATGTGGCTATCTGCATGCTGTGTATTACAGCAGTTGCACAGACTGTCAGCAGCCAGCTAAGTGGGCTGTTAGTTGTACAGAGAGGGGACAATATTAATGGCAACATGTCATACCTGTGTACAGGGTGCACACAGTGTAACACATGGTTAACAGCCCTTAAGTGTGTTTAGCGGGTGTCCATGTGCACACTGATGTGGTGACTGCTGTTGTGCAGTCACTGTTACTCACCCATGTAGGAGTTTGTGGGTCTGAAAGGTGCAGATATCACAACAAGGGGTCCCCATCCATAGTGGCACACATCCCTCTGGTGCCATCTCCTAGCTGTGGGGTGTGCATGGCTCCTCCATTACCTGTTCCAATGGTGGACATGGCCCACCATCTGATGGCCCACACTGTGTGGTCCACAGTCCTACAGTGTCTTCACATATGTAAGGTCACTACACACACATATGCCAGCCACTCACCAAGGTGGACTGTCCTTGGTGATAGGGCATGTTGATTGGCTAACCAGTACAGGGCAGTCACAGGTATCGGTCAGTTGTGACAGATATTTGTTAGACATAACTGTCCCTCAAAAGTGCAACAATCATTCACATGCTGCAGAACCCCAGTGGACTTTCCTTCCTACAGGTGTGCAGTTGCGACAGTTACAGGTGAACAATGTTGCTCACACATCATTTTCAGCAGACATTTAACACAGACTGTGTGACCTGTGTCACCATCATGTTATGTAGCCACCTCACACCCATTGTGCCACAAACCCTGTCGTGTAGCTCCTGTACCTGCAAGCCTTTTTTGAGGGACATAATGTGGATGGGACGCCTACCCTCCCAACGTACCAATATGGGTGCAGCTATGTCACGCGGAGGGAAATGTAGGTCCATGTGTGGCCCTTATTCCCTATATGCCTGCACACAGCGCAGTTAGCAGTACTGGTACCACCACTGTGCACCAGCTCCTGTGCACTACATACTTGGGAAGCAAGGTAAAGGGGTCTCCTACACATATGGCCTGTCAGGCAGTGCCACAGGTCATTCAGCATGTGGAAATAGTAATGTTCTGCTGATAATGATGTGTGTGCCACACTGGTTAGCTGTCACCGTCTGACTGACCAGCACACCTGTAGGGAGGGAGGTACACTGGGGTTCTGCAGCATGTGAATGATTGTTGGCCTGTTCTAATTCAGTAGATTATAATGAAGATCTGTATCACTGGGTGTCACACACTTCTGTACTCATGGCATTACTAAGGACTCTGTTGGTGCAGCCATGGAGGACACAAACCATGACTGATGGTTGTCCACTGTACGTGGACATCAGGAAGCTGTCACCTGTCGAACGCTTGCCATACATGGTGTACAGTGTTGCCTCCATGTCCATGGCACTGTGTGGCCTGTGTATGCACTCAGGCAGAGGCCAAGTGCAACAATGAACACTGTGATGGTATTTGTCAGCGCCCTTAGGCACATCTTGCTTCACTGACACATTCCACCTCATTAAGAACAGGTAGCCATGTCAGAACATACAGCATATACCGTGCAGCCTGTTCAACGTCTGCATACCCAGCTAGTGGAAACCAGGACCATACAACTGTGGTGCAGCAGGTAGCACAATTGTTAAGGATGCACATGTGCTTGGCCAAGTGTGAGGTATTTGAACACTGTGAGCAGCCATGGCAGGGGCTGATGGCACCGTTGGCCCTCCTTATATACCCTTGTGGAAGACATCGCTGGGTGCAGCCAGGTCACATGCTGCCAGACAGGTGCACCCTCATAAGGTCCAGTACCTGTAGGCTCCAGGTGTACATCTGCATGGGATCATGCTTGAGGGCCAAAGCATGAGTGGATGGTGGTGAAGGGGGGGGGTGTGTGTGTAATGCAGAGCCGAGGTACCACCTGTACCCCGAGATGCCATCCTGGTATGGGGTGCTGCAGTGGGCAACACCATCATTGTCAGATAGTGGCAACACAGCAACCTGTCCCAGTCACACAAGCTGGGTGGGATGGGTTTGCATATCTTGTGGCCAGACTGGGGGGGAGGCATGGTTATGGTCAGAGCGCAGACCAATCCTCAGCCCAATCGGTCACCTTCCTGCCCTGTGTACCATTATACCGTACAGTATGAGGGCGACAGGCCACTGTATCCTACATACTTTAGGAGCCACACATGCTTCCTGTATGAGGAATCCTTTATTTATTGTAATTATTTATTTCAGTTTGTTATATCCCCCAACATTCCTGACAATAGTCCCATCATGCTGGTTCACATGACACAGGAGTGCAAAATAAGCTTACACTTGAACAATAGTGCAGAAAAACCTGTTACATGTAACAGCGGAATATAGAATATGGAGTAAGAAGGCAACATATGAAGAGGAAAACGAGATACGTATATATAATCACATTGTCAGAGGTAGCTAATAGTCCTATCTATGGTGAGGTGTGTTGACTGTTAGGAGTTAAATAATAGTGGAGTTATGGACAAGCCTGCATGAACAGCCATGTCTGGCGTCTCCATAGATGATAGGGTCAGCCATTGGTTTCTCGCCCTGCCTGACACGCTGTCCTCCCCATCACATGCCAACAGTCAGGCCATCACCTTTGTAGCCAAACATGCATAGGGTGGCTGGGTAGCCCCAGCCCACAGCTCCGTGCAGCCAGCACTGCTGACACTTTCTTCAGGTGAGATGTCATGACAGGAGTATGTCCGGCCTGCATTAAATGGTGGCAGTGTGTCCCAACAGGGGCCATCTATATCATGAGGGGTCTGACGGCATGTGTGTGTGCTGCTTCCAGGAGCATGCATGGCCAGGTAGCTCGTCCTTGCTGCTGAGGTGCACTGTGTTGCTGGGTAACTCCATCAGATAATGTGTGCCATATCTGGAATAACACAGGTGTGTGGTACACCTTGGATGGCAGAAGTGCACTGCACAGCAACCCAGAGTATGTAGCAAGTGCTTAGCCCAATGGCACAGAATAGGTATCACACATACAGCACCTCAGCAGAGGCTTGAGGCAGCGCTTCCCCACCCTATTATGGCCTACATCCTCTGTGGCAGGCCAGCACCCCACACAGTTATTGGGTGGACACACATAGCAGGTGAAGCACGTAGCAGACTGACAGGAGCTCTGCACACTAACCTATGTCCTAACCCATTGGTGGGCAAACAGGCCGTCTGGGGCAGGGGTCTGCCCCAGGCCAACCTTAAAAGTGTGTCTGTATAAGGTGTTGGCGAACCTGGCTACCCCTGAGTGTGGTGTCATGCCGTCGTGCACGCACACATGGGGGATCAGGTCTGAGGTCTGGAGCTATAGCCACAGGTATTCCATGGCGAAGAGCCACATTATGGAACACACAGCAAAGCAGGATTATTTCAGCAACCTTGGGGGGGGCATACAGTAGCGCTCCCCCACTCTTGTCCAAACATCGGAAGCGGCTCTTCAAGAGGCCGATGGTACGTTCGATGACCATGCGGGTAGCAGTTAAGGACCGATTATAGGCCAGCTGTTGTGCTGTGGCAGGCTGGGGGATCGGGGTCATCAGCCAGGGCCTGCATCCATAGGCTGCGTCTCCTGTAGCAATGACATAGGGAACAGATTACACATACTTATGTTTCTGTCCCATGGGTGTATGTGCTCAATACATGCAGTTGAACCGGATGGCACGAGGCAGCCCATTCCTGTTTCCCTACACCTTATGTGTGTGGTGTCAGGATTGCTTTGGCACACAGCTGGTGTGTGGCTATTAGGCGTTATAGCACGTGAAGGGCCCCTAAACAGTGAGATGTATGTCAGCTCTGTGTATGCAGTTGGTGCATTACACCACTGTCCTGACATCCCTGTGTCTAAATCATATGCAGTATGCACACCAGGCATTGTGTACTGACATATGTGCTCAGGTACACCTTCTCTGTCGGTATGCCTACCCAACAACATACATGGTGTCAACTGGCTGCCCCTCAATGTGCACAACTGAGTAGAGATGTTCATGCAAGGTCTCAGGAACGTCAGGGGCTCACTAACACCTGTGGATGTGAGCTGCTCTTACATGACAGGTCCCAATTCATCTTGCACACTGCCAGTATCCATGCCTACACCCAATATGTGTAGGCTGTCCACCTGTGCGGTGAGGTGAGCAAGCCATGCCACATACAAGGCGTACTGCATAGTTTGTGCTTGGCAGCCAATGGTACATGGTTGGGTGCCTGAGCCATTACACCACTTTCAGTAACACAATGTCCCACTCAGGTCTGTTGTGATGGGGACCTGTGACTCCATCACAACAGGCGTCTACATCACCTTTGTGTGCCATTACAGAGATGACCCTTGCAAAAATGTTATATGCATGTTAATGTGGATCTTACCTACAAGCCAACCATCGCCATACAGGCCATCTTCGAATTTGCGAAACAGAGCTGATTGCCTGAGTACGAAGGCATCGTGCGCTGACCCCGGGAATCTGGACATCACCGAGAGGATACGCATTCCAGCATCACACACCACTTGCACGTTGAGGGAGTGGAACTGCTTCCTGTTGCGGTAGGCTGCCTCCGTCTCACGGGGTGGAACGATGGCCACATGGGTGCAGTCAATAGCTCCAATGACATTCGGAAAGCGGGCAACGGCATAGAAACCACGCTTGAGGTCCATCAGGTCCTGTCTGTTGCGTGGGAATGCTATGTAGCGAGGCATGCGGTCCATAACAGCTGCAATGACCTGGTGCAGACACCGGGAAAAGGTGCTCTGTGACATGCCACCCACAACAGCTACCGTGGATTGGAAGGAGCCACTTGCTGTGAAATGCAGGGCGGCCAAGAGTTTGGTCAGGCCGGGGATGGCACGGCTCCTTCGGGTTCGGGCCTCAAGGGCACCTCGTATGTCTCCATATAGTTCCATGATGGCACGAGTGCTGAGGCGATATCTGCTGATGACTACATCCTCTGGCATTCCCAGCAATGAGGTTCGTGGCAGATAGATCCGATGCCTGTAACGATGGCGACGTCGACCAACATCCTGGCGTCTGCGTCTGCGTTGGGCCTGGTCAGCCATGGCGTGCACCTGCCCCATACACTGTGAATGTGTGGAGCAGATTCACCTACTAAGAACAGGCCTTTTTATTGGCCAGCTCTACATTTGTAGGTCTATGGGGATTGGTTTGGCAAATTTTCGTTCAATGCGCTATTAGCGCGCTGCGTGCTGTGCGCCGCGATAGACTGTATCGCATTTGAAAGGGTTGTAGTTATTGGCCGCGTTAGGAGCCGCGCTAACACCGCCGCAGGTTTCGCGCCACGCGATACGTCGCGCTAACACCGCCGCGGGGTTCGCGCCACACGATACCTCCTCCCTACTTTACATTTGCCCCGCCCCAACTCCGCCCCCTGAATACATTATTCCGTATTTGCATTCGCGAACCGCGATATATGCTTGTTATCGCGGTTCGCGAATTTAGCGCAGGCGGTACAGCCGTATCGCGCGCGGTAACTCTTTGGAAAATGAGGCCCATAATCTGCTTATTAGTTGTGATATCTTTGCTTTCACTTTTCAATTAAAAATTTCTTCAATCTACTCCAAATTTTCTAACATGACTAAAATAACTACATTTTCACCTACTGATACTGAGACTTCTTGGGAGCATTTTGGTTTTGCATCAAGTACAGAAGTTTGTCAGGTAATAGCTAACTTGAATAATTCTTAATCTTCATGTGGTTTAAATCTGTTTGCCACCGTGGTGTTGAAAGCATTGCGTACTGATGTCTGTCCCTCTGTAGTGGCAATTGTTAATACATCTTTGACTAAAGGGCATCTTCTAGCTCAGTTAAAACAAGCTTTGATATGTACCATTTAAAAAAAAAAAAATCATCAGGTGGACTCTGCTGACTCTGGGAGCTATTGCCAAATTTATCTCTGCCTTTTTTGAGAAAGGTGATTGAGATGATGGTTTTAAGACAGCTCCAGATATTCCTTGATGAGCACAATATTCTTGATCAATATCAGCTTGATTTTAGGCCTGGGCACAGTACCCAAACTCTATTTCATACAAGCCTTGATTATTTCAGGCTTGGCTTTGAGATGCCCACCAATTGCATTTTAATTCTTTTGGGCATTTCTACTGTGTTCAATACCATGAATCATCAGATCTTACTGTCTCACCTAAGGAATATAAGAATCTCAGGGACTGTACTAAGATGGTTTGCTTCTTTCCTCTCAAGTCAAATGCAGCAGGCAAGGATAAGGCATTTTAAGAATGCACAATTTGTAGATTATTTTGGGAGGAAGGGGAATTTCTGCTGACTAAAGACACGAGGGCAAGACAATTTGTGGTTACTAACATGAACTGCCATACCAATAATAGAGATGTGAATCGGAACCGAAATCGGTTCGGTTCCGGTTCTGATTCAAATCGTGCATTTTTTTCGTCCGGCCCGATCGGTTTTTTTTTTTTATCGGCTACGCCCGATCCGATAAACAAAAAACCCACCGACCCTTTAAAACCGATCCCTTAGCCTCCACCACTCTCCCGACCCCCCCCAAAAACGTTTTACAATTACCTGGTGGTCCAGCGGAGGTCCCGGGAGTGTTCTCTCGTGCTCGGGGTGGTGGAGGCTAAGGGAGCGGTTTTAAAGGGTTGCGGTGGGTTTTTTGTTTATTGGCCGACAGCCCGAGCGCGAGAGAACGCTCCCGGGACCCCCACTGGACCACCAAATATCAGTATGTTGAGAAATAAAGTTTAATGAAAAGGTAATCATCATATACCATAAATGGAAAAGATTTTTAAAAAGTTAAAAAGATAAAACAAGTTAGTAAATGCCAAGCAGATTTCTCTAGTGTTTTAAGACTGATATACTAAAGAAAGATTATAAATTAATCTACTGGTACTGTGGTGGAAAATAAAGAATGTTGATATCAGTATGAGAGACAGATCCAACATTTTCTCAACACACCAAAAAATGACTGCAGTAACTAGTCATTCAGAATGACAGCTGGATAACAAAATATACTGGCTAATGTCCGGATACAGTTTTAAAACGCATGAAAAAATATAAAAATGATACAAAATTATATTGGAGAAGAATGATTGAGAAGACCAGTTGTTGTGACAACAGCAACAGTGCAACTTAATTCTGGCTTGCTGACACCTTCATTTAGTTTAGTTATTGCTATTATTTCTTGGTGTGTTGAGAAAATGTTGGCTCTGTCTCTCATATTGACATTGTGATTATTTTGGGACAGTGGTACAGAGTTGAAAGGATTACAGTATGCAAAATAGCATTTTAAATAAAAATAAGCAAAAATCACATAAGAGGTCAAATAAGGAATTAGGTTAGAGTAGAACTCATAAAATAAGTGCTGAACTCATATAAAAAATGCTGCCAAAACACAGGCTTTGTATAGATTTCGTCTTATCTAATTATTACCAGGGCATCATTTCAAGATATTAAAAGTGCTGCATAAAACATAAAGACCAACTCAGCAATAAAACAAACATTATTAAACAATCAAGCAGCTTAATTAAAGTCATGTACCTTATACTAATCAATTGAGCATCATCAATAAAAATAATTACATAGAACAACACTACAAAATTTTAATACACTATAAAAAGAGTCTTTAAAGCAAAACAAACTTAAGAAAGTGATCTCACTGAAAAAATATACATTCTAAAGTTGGAGTTTTCAGAAAGGACTGAAATTTGCCAATAAAAGCCACAGGAGATCTCACTGGGACATACCAGGAAATCAGACAGTGCAAGGCAATTTAATTCAGGGTAAGTAATTAAAAGCAATTTAAAATCACATTAAAGCTGTGCAGGCAACCAGTGTAACTCACAAAGAATAGGGGTTATAAGACCAGAATGTACAACCTTTGTACTTGTATTTCAAAATTCAGAACTAATTGTAAATAGGAAGAAGTTTGGAAATCAGAAAGCAGTGTTACCTTAGTCTAAATCTCGATGAAATAATATCTAATCACAAAATGTTGAGTGACAATGATGTTAAGGATGGCAATCTCTACTTTTTGTAATGTTTTGACAAAGAAATTTAAGAAATTAATGTATTTGTTTTGGATAAGGAATAAATTCTAGCCAGATAAACTTTTTATCTCGCCAAAGTTTTGCCAGATAAGTCAAGAGCATTCTGGGGGCAATGCTGGGCGGAGCTCAGTTAGCTGGATAAGTTATTTGTCTAACTTCGATACCCAGAGTTGGCCAAATAACTTATCAGGCTAACTCTAGTCAGCCTGTACACCTACCCTATAGTTAGCAGGATAAACTTATCCGGCTAACTTTAAGACAGTCAGATATATTCAGCAGCACGGCCGCTGGGAGAAGGTGAATGGTTTGTTGTGTCTATGTGTTTGAAGCACTCTCTCCAGGCAGATGCAAAGGTATTGGCCAGCTAGGCTAATTTTACAGCCTTGTCCTCCCACACAATTACAAATTATAACAGGTTTTCCATGAGATACAGTCTTTTGCATCAGGTATATTTACAGGCACTATTATGGTGTCAACCAGAAAATCCTGCAAAAAAGCAAGATAATTGGAACACATATGGTATTAGGCCTATTATAAAGTGTGTCAGATGTGAGCCTTGCCCTCAGAAAGCCATAAGTAAACTGAATTACAAATTATAATACAGTAAACCTTCAATACCAAAACAGCACTAACTGCCAGCGCTCTGCCCATGAAAAGCAGCACTGCAAATATTCCAATGGGTCCTGAAGCACCTATTAGGAAAACAGAACAAGCCAGGCTACACATCCCTACACAGAAACTACACACTAGCAGAATACCTCATCTTGGTCACACATGCAGAACACAGCTAGACCCTCACCAAATACAGAATAAAGAGACCATAAATAGACAAAAATTGAACTGGAAACTGAAACAAATAAAACAATTACAATCAAGAAATATAAAACATTATTATATTAAAAATATACTAAGAAAATATTTCAAAACAGCTGACAGAACATGAAATAAACTCATAAAAGAATTGTTAAAACATTATCAAAAAATCAATAAAATATTTAAAAGAGCAGATACATCAAACACCAAATAATTAAAACTAATAAGGATAAAATAAAGGCCTCACTCTCCATATCTGTGAACTTTCGATTTTCAGTCACTCTGAGATTGTCCTGGAAGAGTAGGAGGAGAGCTACACACAAACTTTGTCCTCTCATTAACTCACACGCTTGCTCACACTCTCTCACATGCTCACACACACACATTCTCTCCCCCTATCGTATGCACAAGCTGTAGCAACCTTCACCTATAGCCCATGCAGTCGATAGGACTACTCTTTCACCCTTGGGCAGTGGCTGCTCCTGCTTTCTTCTGGCCACATGGGCCAGCCCCCTTCTGGCTGCAGTGATTGTGCCTCTTTCTTTCCACACATGTGACCCAATGTGACAACTTCCTATGCTGGGCCCACATGGGCAGAAAGAACAAGGAGCTGCAGTCGTTTCAGTCTTGCCCCTGCTGTACCACCCTAAAAAATGTGGCACTCTAGTCAGCCACCTATTTCTACTGGCTCTGCACTCTCTCTCATTCATATCCCCCACAATATATTCTTGTTCTTCCTCTCTTCCCCCCAACTCACTCAGCTCTACCCCCTTTTCCCCTTCCCTTTCTCACTCATTCACTACCCCATTGCCTCTCTCTCTTCCCCTTCCTCACCCCTTCTCTGTCTCATCTCTCCCCCCCCCCCCGCCCCTCCCTCTTAGGTAATCCCCTTCCTTCCCTCTCACTCACTCACCTTCCATTCCCTTCTCTCTCTGTCCCCTTCCCTTTCACTCATTCAGCCCAGCACAGCTCCCCTTCCTTTCCCTCCCCTCTTCCTGAGACAAAAAAGGGAGGTGAGCTAAGTGAGGGGAAGGGGATGCGTGAGAAGTTGTCTCTCATCTTCCCTTCCCTTTGCTGCCAGTGCATTGCCTCTCCTCCTCCCCGTGTCCTTCTAACTGCACACGGGAGGGTGGGAATTCTGCGGGCAGTCATCTTTGGTATTGCATGGCTCTACTTCAGCCCAGGACATGTTACCAAGAGTGCACTGTTGCTGTGGTCCCTTTCTTGCGGCATGTCAATCAAAACTGCACTGCCGTCGCCTCCCTGGTTACTTCTTCCTGCCTGCAAGGGGCGGGGACCCCATGGGCATGTCATGAACAGTGGCCAATGCCAGTTCCAGTTCCTGTCTTCTTGCCCATGGCGGTGGGGACTCTGTGGGCCTGTCATAAAATTCATTCCACTGCTATGTTTTCTTTTTCTTCCTGCCCGCAGTGGATGGGGACCCCCTCGGGCTCGTTTTCAGAGCTGCGCCCAAAGGCAGGGTGAAGTGGCCACAGTCAGAGTTTTCAGGGACACTTTTTGCCACTTCAAAACTTTGCTGCTTGAGGCAGCTGCTTCACCCAGCCTCATGACGGAACCGCCCCTGAAATTACATGCCCACAATTTCACTGGCTAATTGTTGTTCATAGTTTTACAGAGACAATTTAAATGCATGATTTTTAAAATCAGAACTAAGTCCCAAGCTTGCCTTGACTCCAGCCTTGAGCGGGGGGGGGGGGAGGGGAAAGTAAAACAGGTGGTGGACATATCTGTATTTGCTAGTTTTCTTTTGGTTTTATGGGTTTTATAAGTCTAAATTTATTATTTGTCTATTTAATTTTATCGTTTATAGTGTGGGTGGTTGCTAACCGCTGATGATGCCATAAACGTATTTAGAAGTCCATATTCCAAAACCATTTAGATGGATAACCTAACAGTTATCCATCTAAATGGCATATC
The DNA here is from genome assembly GCF_901001135.1 of Rhinatrema bivittatum. Lineage (NCBI taxonomy): Eukaryota > Metazoa > Chordata > Amphibia > Gymnophiona > Rhinatrematidae > Rhinatrema > Rhinatrema bivittatum. The sequence goes on along the minus strand of NC_042617.1, from coordinate 85,919,528 downwards.
AAGCTACGTTCAGCCCGTATCCGGCTAAATTCTAGCTGGGTAACTTAGGTTAAGCTTATGCTTTCAGCGCTGTTGGATTTAGAGCAGCACAGAGGTGCTGGGAGCATGGTGAAGGGTCCTCCTGCTCCCGGAAATCTTGTTAAAGGTAACGGGGGAGCAGAAGGGTCGAGGGAAGGGGTGGGAGCCCGGCTATTTAGAAGACCCTTGCGCGTGGGTGGGTGGGAAGGAAGAGAGGGGGCTGCCAGAAGTTATCACTGCAGTTACACCAGGACGAGGGTGGGAATTGTTAAGAGTTTGAGGAGTGGATGAAGATGGTATGGCCCAGTGTTGCCAGGTTTTCATGAAAGAACAAGCACTTTTTTCTAAAAAAAAACAAGCCCAAAAAAAGCCCAAAACAAGTGAGAATGAAACGCTTGAAATACTTTTGTAATGCACACAAAACGGCTGACTTTATTGTAATAAATTGTTGTAGCTCTCACTAAACAAGGTCTGACAATTTGCACATAGCCTTACTTTCATTGCCGACAACAGGCTGAATCCATGCTTTTAGTTCCCACGATTTGCAGTACTTTTTACCGTACTTAGCCCAGTTCTTTAGCCATAGTAGATCAAAAAAGTAGTTTAGCAGCCAAGGATGGAAACAGTAGGTAAGGACAGGCTTTCTTACAGAAGTGATCTTCTGCAGGGAGAAGAAATGAAAGAAAAAAAAAAAGCAAAATTAGATGACAGCAAAAGTGGTATAGAACAAATTTTAAAAAATAGCATTACAAGTTTCCATGTCACATTTTTTACCTGTAGTCAGCAGGTATGGACAAGCTTTCTTTTTGTCAAAATAAGGATTTTTTTTTTATAAAGGTATGATCTGCTGCAGGGAGAAGAAATGAGAAAAAAAAATAGATGAAATCAAGTGGAGTAGAACAAATTAAAAAACACCAGCCCCTTTCAATCATTCCCTCCTCTGAGCACGTCTCTGGCCCCCCACACACTGATTCCCCCCTCCGAGCACATCTCTGGCCCCTACATATTCATTCCCCTCTCCCCAACCCCCTCCAAGCACATCTCTGGCCCCCACATTCTCATTCCCCCCTCCCTACTCCCTCCGAGCACATCTCTGGCCTCCCACACACTGATTCCCCCCTCCGAGCACATCTCTGGCCCCCACATTCTCATTCCCCCCTCTCTACCCCCTCCAAGCACATCTCTGGCCCCCACACTCTCATTCCCCCCTCCCTACTCCCTCCGAGCACATCTCTGGCCTCCCACACACTGATTCCCCCCTCCGAGCACATCTCTGGCCCCCACATTCTCATTCCCCCCTCCCTACCCCCTCCAAGCACATCTCTGGCCCCCACATTCTCATGTCTCCCTCCCAGCATACTAATTCCTCCCCTCCTGATACCTGGCTGTAGCTGCACAATCTGAAGATTCCTTTGCTGTTGCTTGCTGCTGCGCTGCTGGCCTTCCCGTTCCAGGTCTGCCCACGTGCGATGCTGTGCATGCCGTGCTGGACGGACGGTGCTGGCTGGGTCTGCCCACAAAATGTGTTGATGTGTGCATCAACAAGGCTTGCAGCTCTGCTCTGATTGGCTTACTGCTGCAATATAGGAATAGGGTGCGCCTGCTATGGACCGGCTTCATCGCAGCAGCAGCCAATCACTGTTACATGATTCAGAGTACAAGTCCCGCCCAACAAGCCCAAAAAAACGTGACTGGCAGAAAAAATAACCCAATTAAAAGCAACCCGCGAATCAGAGCAAAAACCCGCGAATGACTACAAAAAGAAGCCCAATCTCGCGGTAAATAAGCGAGGTTGGCAACACTGGTATGGCCTGACAAGGCATTTAAAGATATTTGGCAGTGGGAGGTGGCTGAGGGAGGGGATGGCCCACGCTCTTATATTAATACTTTTCCTTTTGACAGCACTACTTAGCCGGTTAAGTAGCACAAAATCCACTAAAACAAGGACGGCTAACTTTAAAAACTAACCGGCTATATTCAAACATAACTTTAAGGAAGTATATTCAGCAGGACATTTATCCTGCTGAATATACTGGACAAGTTATCCGGATAACTTTAGCTGGATAACTTGTTCACTAACCGCTCTGCTGAATATTTTATTTTATTTATTTATTTAAATCCTTTTACTATACCGATACTCAAGACAAGGTCTTATCATACCGGTTTACATTAGAACAGGGGAAACCAATTAACAACTAAGTAGAAACCAATTAACAACTATTAACAATTAACAACCAATTAACTAAGTAGAAAACTAAGGGGAAACCAATTAACAACTAAGTAGAAGGTATGGACCTCAATTTGTCTTTACAGGTCTGGTACCACTCTAGCAAGCTCTGTTACTGTCTCTTTCCCCTAGGGTCAGGGTACTTTGTTAGTGGGATGGGGAAAGACTATTTCTTCCTGGGCCCAGAGAGATAGGGGTGCCTTTAGATTTCTTTAACCTGAGAGAGGTAAAGTCTCTTGTCCCACTGTGGGTGCTGTACATGCCAAAGAAACACTCTGGAGTCACTGACTGGGTGTCCAAACTTAAAGTCTTTACGGATGGTCAAACAGATGAAATATGGCACAGTAACTCAGTGCCCAGTACCACAGAATTTCTCTTTAATTAATAATTACAGTCCTTTCCCTCTATCTGTGCATAGATCCCAATTACCAGGACCATGGAACCATCCACCCTCCAGGCTTTGACTAAGTGGAGTTCCTGAGTGGGCAGCGTACCCTTGAATTGGCAGGATATGTCATTCCAAAACTGGTAAAAGAGAAAAAGATACTGTCTCTGCACAGAGTCCAAATCCTCTCTCTCCCCAAGTGTGAAGACTCCAGAAGGTTCTTACAATTAGTTGTTTGTTCTTTGCCTTTCTCTTACTTTACTGAATCCTTGATAGGAGGGATCCTCTCAGGAATAAGCAGCTCCAGATGTTCCTTAGTAGGGTAGGAAGAGGGGCAGCCTAAACTTCCTCCCTATTCCTCCAACCCAAGTCTTTTACCCAAAAACCTATTCAAAACACCAGAAGACAGTGCAGTAGGTCACCATCATTCCGCTGCTTCCTGGGAAGATCACAGCGGAGCAGGTTTTCCCTATCCAGGGCCCCCATAAGGAATTGTTTCCCCAAGATCGCTTCCCAAACAAACATCCAGGGGTCCCATAGTCTTCTTACCATGAAAAAATCTCAAAAGTCCCCAAAACAAACCAGAAAAATCACCCAGCAGCCAAGGAGTGCACTGCAAGGCAGCTTCCTCAACCCTGTCCAGGAGCTGCAGGCAGATGGTACATGAGTCCAAAGGTAGGCCAAAATCCAAATCAGGAAAAGGCTCCAAACACCTCCTATAACTTCAAAAATCAACTATACTGCCCCCAGAGCTCTCAGGAGAGAGCTGCTTATAAATCCTCTCAAAGGAGATGGCCATTCCAGCTCCCTCAATGGGAGGGGCTGTGCAGAATGGTGCCTCCCCCTACTTACTATCCCACCTTGCACTAGCTGAACCTAGGGAGTTCCCAGGGCTAAATTGGTAATGATCCCTGAAGAACATTACATTATTTTGTTCATTTGTGCTAGCACCAATTTTACCACTATTTGATATATTTTAATGTTTTTGTTATTATGGTATTGTTTTATTCATTGTACCTCACGTAAGCAGTTTTATGTAAAAATGGTTGATAAATGTAATTGTTAGAGTGAATGGAATTAGAGTATAGAGAGGGGATGACAGAGGATTGGCTACGGGGTATGCAAAAGAGGTGGGTTGCAATAGTGAGAAAGGGGATAATTGCTGTCTGAACGTATGTGTAATTGAGCACATGTAGGATATAGGGGTGGGGGAGGCTGGCTGGAGGGGAAAGAGGAAGAGAGTAGAAGAAAGGCAAATTATTAAAAAAAAAAGTAAAAAGAGAATACAGAAAGCATGCTTTCCATCACACAGGGTTATTTTCTAAAGACTTATTGCACGTGATACGGCCGTATCACGTGCAATAAGCCTCTATAGCACGCGAAAAGGCCCTTTTCGCATGCGATAGCATGCAAAAATCGATTTGGGGCGGAGTCAGGGTGACGAGGGGAGGAGTCAGGGGGCGAGGGGGCGGACTTGGTGGTGTCTTCGCTGGCGGCGATAATGTTACTAACATTATCGTCGCCAGTAGCACGCCGAATACCACCACCTTTCACGGTGGAACTATTCGGTGCGAAAGTCGGCAGTGAAGTCACCGCGGTGGTGCGAAGGCTGTGGGCTTTCGCAGGCCTGCCCCCCCTTCGCCCCCCACCCCCTGTTTTTACTGGATTCATCATTCAGCGATGACTGATGAGTCCAGGCCATAGATTGCTAAAAGGTATGGGTAAGACTGTGGCTATGACTGTGTGGGGGTTTCTGGTGGTGGTGTGTTTGGGGGGAATGTAGGGTGTAGGTGCATAAGGAGGTAGAAGTGGGGTAGGTGAACAATTGGGTGGGATTGCATGGGGATGGATATTTGTGTTTGTGGTGTTTATGGGTGAGTGGAGGAGGTGAATGAGGATGTGGAGTTGTGCACATAGGGAAATAGGTCTATGTATAGTATGGGTCATGTGTGGGTTATCTGGGGGATGGATGTGTGTGTGTGGGGGGTTGTGTTTAAGTGGATAGGGGTTGCGTGGGTGGGAGGTGTGGGTGTTCTGGATAGGCAATGTATATTTGGGGATTGTAGGGTTTATTGGGTTTGTGGCTATGTTTGTAGGTGTTGCGTTCATGCCTATTCTTGCCCTCGCTCCACCCTCTCTATCTTTGTGGCGACTCCCTTCAGCTGAGACGGACAGATGCAGCCGCGACTTCTCTCCGCCTCTTAGTCCTGGTATCCCCAGGCTGGCTTGACGCTACGGATCCGCTATGTTCCTGATGACGTAAGGGCGCGCGCTCCAGACTTTGTACCAGCAAGGGCGCGAACCTCGGGGGCGCCCCCCCATAGTGACATCATCCATTTTCAATTTAAAAGGTCTTTGTTTGCTAACTACAAAAGAGTTAGCAAGGAACTTCAACGGGACTTGCTTCAGCAGCCCATGCTACTTGCAACTACGTTCCGAGTCAGCAAGGGGAAATCTTTCTCCACTGCTCGGCCTTTTCAAACTTACCATGAGTACCCGCTCCTCGGGGCTCCGCTCTCTCTTTTCTTGAGTTCAGATTGTTGGACTGTATCCGGTACTCACTCCTCGAGGGCCTACGTTCCCGAAGATTCAGAAGACTCCTATTGCCTGGAGGCGATCGCATACGTGAACACAGTGAGTCCTATTACAGACAGAAACCGGTACTCACTCCATGAGGGCCCTTATTCCTAATCTCTAAGGCTCCCTTCAGTCTAAGACGTTATCGCAGGTACGGAGTTCGTGAGTTACCATTGCAGATTGCAGATAGGAACCGGTACTCGCTCCACGAGGGCCTATGTTCCTAATACCTTTCTCAGACTCTCTTCTTCCTTAGAAGATATCGCATACCTATATCTTATGGATTACTATTACAGATTAACAGATAGGAACCGGTACTCGCTCTACGAGGACCTACGTTCCTAAATCTCTTCTAGCCTCTCTTCTATTCCAGAAGCCATCCCATACACAGTTATTGTGAGTTCTATTTCAGGCTGCCTATAGGAACCAGTACTCGCCTGCTGCTCCTGTTCCTGAATGCTGAAGACTCTCTGTTGCATAAGAAGACATTACAGATCTCTACAATTGTGAGTGTATCATCTACCACTGGTTATGCTCAGCATACCCTGTCTACTCACTACCTATATTCTCTCCTTACAGCTCAGCAACTCAGAGATTGTAGTTCCAGTATCAGAGGGACTTCAGCCCTGCTGGGCACATCAACTCACTACTGCCACCTCTGGTGGTTCTACTTCCAGTCTAATAAATAACTATCTGTGTTTGTCTCAATACTCCAGCCTAGCCAGTGGCCCCTCTCAGAATCTCCACTTGAGGCACTGTAATCTGCCATCGGCCCAGGGATTCACTATTTCTACTAAGTGTTACTCCTCTCTCTGCGGAAGCTGATCCATATCAGATAGCTATCTCCCCATAGGGATCATACAGGTTGCTGGCTCAACTTTCTACAAGAACAAAGCATGACAGTTGCTACTCCTTCTCTCTGGGGGAACAGAGCACTAAAAGATTGCTAACCCCTTAGCAAGATCCGTAACAGACTGCTAAACTCCTCCTCCTACAGAAGCCAGCCTATCAGACTGCTATCTTCTCCCTTGGGAGGAGCTGATCGATACCAGATCGCTCACTCCACCCTCCTGGCGGGGTAAGCACTAGCAGATTGCTAACTCCGCACCCTAATTCATAACAGATTGCTAACTCCTCCTTCAACGGGAGTATCCAGCAGCCAGATTCATAACAGATTGCTAACTCTACCCCCTGGCAGGGTGATCATTAACAGTAGGTAGTGGATGTGTTTATGGGTGGAGTTATATGTAAGTTGGATATATGTGGAGGTTTGTGTGTGTGGAATATCTGGGGAGAATAGGTGTGTATGTTTATGCGGAGGGATATAAATGGGTGTGTAAGTGTTGGGTTTTGTGTTGAGAGATGGATACAATCATATAAATACATTTGTGTGTGTGTGTGGAGGTTCTGTGTAGGGCATAATGTGTGGCAGGGTTTTGCTTGTAAGGGGTATTGTGGGGTATTTGGATCTAGAGCTGTGTATGATTATGTGAGCATATGGTTGTTTATTATATTGTTAAAGTAATACATTTGCTTTGGGAGTCACATACATTTTCAACTAATAAAATAGGTTCCCATCAGAAAAAAGTTTTTATTAAAATGCTAAAAAACAATATAAATCTTAGACATTGAATAATAAGTTACCTTATGGAGAGGCAGAGTGCCATGCAAGACACTAGCATAAACTCCCTCAAATTATTTTACTGATATATACAGCATTATATAGAATTTCAGTTGTATATTGCCAACTCCTAAACTAGGTTACATAATTGTCAAAAATTCTATGATTGGCTATTATAAACAAGTAATCTGAATGGCTATATGATAATTTAATTCTTGTCTCACATGTAAATGTTGGAATTTGCAAGCATTAGCAAGCTTGTGTTTGTTGTAAGAATATTTTCTATAATCTTAGATGGAATGTTAATTGGTCTAGTCCTTGTTCTAGATCTAGATAACTTTCTATAATCTTAGATGGAATGTAAACTGACCTCATCCCTGTTTTTAGATGTAATGTCAAATAACCTCATATAAGTTCAAAATGTTCTATAACCTTGTAATATAATTTCTTTATCTAGCATACAGCCTCTGACTATCTATTCAAACAACTACAACATTGCAGCACAAATGTCATGTTACAATGTTATACTTATTAGCATTTATAATCAGGTTACATTTGTGTATTGTGGCTTGCATTGCAAAATAAGCCTGACCATGAAAAATATTTGGATTAAGCCCCACCTCCATGGACTAAGATCCTCACAGTCTAAATCTTATCCTATCTCTTACATCTTATGTTATCAAATAATATTGCCACTTGTAGACAAGAAAGCAGAATAGAACTTTCTATAGGGTTACTTCCAAGACTGCTGTTTGTTTAAGCTTTAGGAGATTGATATTCAAAGGGTTTGTCTGGGTAACTTTGGAGTCATCCAGACAAAGTATGAGATTTAAAATTTCACACCCTAGTGAGCGGATATATTTTAGTGGGATAAGTCATTACTTGGCTAAAATGTAACTGGATAAAGTGAGGCAATGCAGGGGACACTCTGTGGGCATAGCTAAAATGTATCTGGCTAGTGCTGATATCCAGCATTAGCCAAAATTACCCCTAGATTAATCAAAATGTTATAATTTTGCATGGATAATGCATGTGATAAGTCAAAGGGGCATGTTTATGATAAGTATTGTGGGGTGTGTTAAAGTTTTGCATCCTGCAATACATGTAGTTTGCTGCTCATGAAGAGGAGAGAGAGAGAGAGAGAGAGAGAAAGAGGGACTCTCTATAAGACCTTCATGGTATTCAACTATTTATATCTCTATAGGAGGGCCAGCTAATAACTCGAGGTGGGGTTTTGGAGGTGGTTTAGGGTTTTGGGGCCAGTTTTACATGCAGAGAAAGATGTAAGAACAGAACAGGACAACTCAATTAAGATGGACTCTATACCAGGGTACTATCAAGCTAGGGCAAGAAAACATTGTAGAAATCTCATCTTTGTGAGACTTTCCTCACTCCAAATGACATCAAATCTTCACGGAGGTGTACTGTGCTGTTTGCACATCTCACTCTGCACGTAAAACTGGCCCCAAAACCCTAAACCACCACCAAAACCTAACCTCAAGTTATTAGCTGGCCCTCCTATAGTGATATAAATAGTTGAATACTGTGAAGGCCTCCCCAGAATCTCTCTCTCTCTCTCTCTCACATCCCTCCCCAATCCCGCCTCCTTGAAAAATGTGCCATGTGCTACCATTGCTATTGCATGTGTTATGATGTTAATGCCATAATGCATTTTGATGAATGACCCTGTTAGGGACTCATTTACTAAGCATTTTTCCCATAGACACAAAATGGGAAAAAAGCTTCAGTAAATCATGCCCTTAGCTGGGTAAGTCTGGTCAGAGAAAATGCTATTCTAAAGTTTCCCAGGTATATTCAGTGGAATATTTACCTGAGGATGTTCTGTTGATTAGCTGGTTAAAGTTATCTGGGTTACATTCCTGTTCTCTTGCTTATTCAATATGAACCTCTAGATGTCTCTGTAAGATCTCTCGCTTTCTTTCTTTTGCTGCAGTTGCTCTACCAATCAAGGTGAGTCTAAAAATCGGATATCTGGGATTTAAAAGACTTAGATCTTTCACTTGGTCACTTGGCAGTAAATAACATTAAAGCATTTGGCCATGTGACTGTACCCCTCCCCCCCCCCCCCCCCCCCCCCAAGCTTCAGCCAGTTCTGTCTTCAGTAATTCAGGTTTCAACGTTTATTGTCAGGTCTATTCTTTAACCTGTTGAGATTTCTGAAATTGAAACTGATAACCATATCCTGCCATAGCAAGCTGAATCTGCAGCAGCTGTTTTTCTGTTTTGTCAAGTGTCCTATTAATTTCCACCTTATTCATTATCATTCATTATTAGCATTACTCATTTCCTGTTTTCCAAGATAAATGTAAAATGAGAAAGTCAAATGAATGCCTGATCCATGTTTTAATAAGCTGCAAAATAATTTGTATTGGCTAAAACTGATCAGAAATGCTGATAAAGCAAAGTTTGCAAGAAATTAGCATTTTCTCAGAGTTAATGATTGTCTGCTATCTGTGGCACCTTGACACACCTTCTCAGTTTGCATATTCAGAAAATGTTGATTTATGATTCAGTTTAACTAATTAATATTTTGGCATCTGTGAAAATTATGACATGTTGTATATCAGTTTTTAGGTTTCATAATCTAGAACGTAAGTCAATGTACTCATGCTATATTGCATTGCTCTTCAAAGTAAGGTCTGGGGGCCAGTGGCAGCTTTTGTGGACGACTAAGGAGACTCGCGGTTGGTCCATTGTCACTGGGGGGGGGGGGGGGGGGGGAAACCAGGTGACGCATGCTTCATCCAACATTTAAGGCCTCCTTACTCCCTGCAGAGATGGAGAAGAGTAGGAGAAGGCAGGCAGATGGGTATATAATTCTCCTTTTATTACTGCTATAAAATTTTGGAAACACTTTATTGAGGATATATTTCTCATCTGGGGTGATACAGTGGAGAACCGTCAACTCTTTTTGGACTGGTTAAATAGTCAACACAAGAATACTAAATTTACAGCCCAGTATGAGACAACAACTTTGGCTTTTTTGGATACATGGATTCAGAAAAATGAAGATAGTTTCTGTACTTCATTGTACCGAAAATCTACAGATAGAAACATGGGTCTTCATTTTACAAGTTTTCATTCTCAGCATCTATGAAAACATTTGCCTTTTTCTCAGTTTCTTCGGTGCGTGCAAGGGGGGTAGAATTTAGCTAATTCAGGTGGCAACGAGATCGGGGCTCCCCTAGTTCCCTACCCCCTACCCTAACATCCTTTCCCCTCTCCTACCCACCCCCTATCCCTATCCTAGGTACCCCCAATTTTTTAAATTTTTACTTTTGCTCCTCCAAAGGAGCAGTAGCAGGTTGCATGCACCACCACCTTGCCGGCACACGAACCCCCGGCACAGCGGCAAATCATTGCTGTACCGGCTGCCTCCAGCCCCCCCTGCCCCTGGACTGCCTCTCCCCACCCCCCCCAAACTGCCCCTTTGCCGAGGCCCAGCTCTTGTGTACGTAACAGGGGTTACTCGCGCGGCTGGGCCCCTTTTAAAATGCACGCGGCACATGCAAGGCCCAGCCACGCATGTAACCCCTGCTGTTTATGCACGCAGGCCATTTAAAAATCGGGCCGATATTGTATATGTACTTTTCTGTCCATTCAGTGTAATCTATGTGGGAAAAATGACCCGCAAATTTAAAATCCATTTAGCAGAGCACAAGAGTTGCCTGGCCAATCTAAGGCTGGAAGCTCCATTGGTTCACAACTGTGTGCAGAAAGGTCATTCTTTTGAAGAAATTCAAGGCTGCGTGTTAGAGATTGTTTGAACTCACCCCCATGGAGGAAATCGGGATCTTTGTCTTCTGCAACGAGAGCAGCAATGGATTTACCGGTTGGGCTCAGTGTCTGTAGAATAGCATCATTTTTTAAAATAAAGTTTTCAGTCAAATGAGGGAGGAGACCTTTGTGGGCATTTAACATCAGGAAAAGGATATAATTGGCTCTGGAGATCCAGAGCACTCTGATTGGCTAAAGAAAAAGCTAGAGAGGTCTTTAAATAGATTTTGTTCTTTTTAGACTCTTCAGAGTGGCCGGAAGTGAAGGAAACAGAATGCTCTGAAGTACAATTGAAGTTGCAAAGCATGGCCATGTCGGCGTTGTTTGTTCACTAGAAGTCTCGAAAAAATAAGTATTAGTGCCCAAGTGTTATTGGATTATACAAAATAGAGTAGCACTGTGTTTAAAGGAAGGATTTTTTTTTTTTTTTTTGTGAAAGCAATGGGATTACTGTTTAAGATCTGTGTGTAGAAAATCTGCCTTGGATGCTAAAGAAGATTTTGGGACAAAAAAGGTGAAACAGTTGTTTTTGAACCATTTTTACTTTATGGCACAATGTAAGGTTCATTTTTGGCAGCCTTGTTAAGTATGAAGATGTCCACAGTATGGATAACTGACACTTATTAAGCAATGGTGAAGAAGTAACAAAAGGTTTTTTTCCAGTGATGGCAGCCTAAAGTGGCTCATGCACCGCAAGAAATTACCAGTTATATTTTCTGAAGGTGCGCTGCCTGAGATATTCCCTTTTTTCCATTGCTTATAATATAAATCGGGCTATACAATGGGCTCTTGCAAAGTTTTGTAGAGTGTATTATTAGGGTTTGAAATATGGAACATTGATTGAATAATAGAAGAATAAGATTAAAAGTAAAAATCTAGAAAAAATGTTGTTGCTATTGAAAAGTGGGGGGTGTATTTGATTGGCAATTACAACAAGAACAATTTTAGACATTAATCCATTCTTTTGTCCTTTCACTGTTGGATTATAGGAATGCCCTGTATGTTGGGCTGCCAAAGTGTTACCTTCGCTCGCTATAAGTTTTGTTTAATGCAGCCAGTCGGTTGGAAGTTCGGTGTTCTTTACGTGTTCGTTTTATATCAATATTGTGCAATCTTCATTGGCTGTCTATCTAACAAAGAATTAGATTTAAAATGTTGTCCTTGGTACACCAAGCAATCTATGATAATGGCTCAAGTTACTTGAAAAATGTGTCTGTATATTGACAACCACAGTGCTCTTTATGGTCTGCGGGCTAACAGTTGCTATGTGTTCTGGAGGTTTCCAGTGCACAATTACAGCTTACTCATCAATGGGCTTATTGTATTGTGGCCCACCTCCCTTTGAAATGGTCCTCCAGTGAGTTTCCGGCTACAAACAGATTATAAAGGTTTTAGGAAAATGTTTAAGGCACATTTGTTCACTGAGGCTTTTCATTAGATTCTGTACCTGACTGATTATACTTTGTATTTGATTTAATATTATTTTATTGTTGATAATATTGTGTGTGTGGATTTTTTTTTATGTTGTAATCCATATACATTTTTGGAATATACATTTTTGTAAATAAATAAAAATAAAAATATATTCAGCAGCATAGCCACATCACTGAATATTCCCAGCTATCTTAAGTTAGCTGGATAAGTTTGGCCAGTATATACTTCCTTTTTAGTCCAATAAAAGAATTTAATAGGAATTTGAAAACTTGTTGCTTAAACAGGCCTTTAACACCTAATTCACATCTATTGTCAACTGTTTGTTCGCCTTATCACGGCCTAATACAGGACGTTTTACTTCCTTTAATGCTATGGTTTGTTTCATGATTGTGCTATTCTGTGATGCATAATAGTTTAATTTGAAATTCATTAAAAATAACAGACATGTTTTGTCTGATCACTCATATTTTCTTAAAATGCTACATATCTTACAAATTCTGCTAGGGGCATGTATGTGTATGTAGCACCCCCGAGCTGCAATTGGTAGACATGGCGACTCTCTCCCGCTATGGTGGCTTAAGGTTCCGAGTGATACTGGGGTAGGTCAATAGTACTGGAGTTTGAGTTGCAACTAAAGGTGTTCTACACATTGCCCTCTTCCCGACTGGGTAATTTAAAATAAATGGAAAATCCTACCCAGCCAGTAGTGCTCCTGGAAGTTGAGAAGGGAAGCAGGGAGTAAGCAAAGATTTTGGGGTAGATTTTCAGACGAGCGCGAACAGCCTACTTTTGTTTGCGCTCCAGGCGCAAACAAAAGTACGCTGGATTTTAGTAGATACGCGCGTAGTCGCGTGTATCGGCTAAAATCCTGGATCGGCGCGCGCAAGGCTATCGATTTCGTATAGCCTGCGCGCGCCGAGCCGCGCTGCCTACCCCCGTTCCCTCCTAGGCCGCTCCGAAATCGGAGCGGCCTAGAAGGGAACTTTCCTTTGCCCTCCCCTCACCTTCCCCTCCCTTCCCCTACCTAATCCACCCGCCCGGCCCTGTCTAAACCCCCATCCTACCTTTGTCGGGGGATTTACGCCTCCCGGAGGGAGGCGTAAATCCCCGCGCGCCAGCGGGCCTCCTGCGCGCCGGGCCGCGACCTGGGGGCGGGTACGGAGGGCGCGGCCACGCCCCCGGGCCGTAGCCACGCCCCCATACCCGCCCCCAAAACGCTGCCGACACGCCCCCGCAACGCCGCGCGCTCCGGCCCCGCCCCCCGACACGCCTCCCGACACGCCCACTCCGAAAACCCCGGGACTTACGCGAGTCCCGGGGTTCTGCGCGCGCCGGTGAGCCTATGTAAAATAGGCTCACCGGCGCGCAGGGCCCTGCTCGCGTAAATCCGCCCGGTTTGGGCGGATTTACGCGAGCAGGGCTCTGAAAATCCGCCCCTTTATGTAGGAAAGAATCAGTTGAAAATAAAATCTTTATTTTTGTAAAATTATTAAATAAAATAAATTAACCAGCTGGCAATGATGTTAAAACCAGGTTCACCTGTTATTGTTTACCAACAGTAAATAAAATTCACTTTAAATCTTATGCAATTAAGATATTAGAACAAGATGTGCATGTATATACTTAAGCGCATGGCGCCCACCAGGGTCCCCTGCCTCATAACATTACTACTGCTAAAGATTGTGTGTAAACCATAAAAAACAAAAATCTACCCTACTTAGTGGGCTTTTATGGATTGGGGCTAACAGGGGGAAAGGAAGACAAAAAATCTAGGGGGTTTGGAAGTCCCATCTCTTGCCTGGGTGAACTAGGAACAAACTGGTGAAATTGGCAATGGCATCGGCACATGTTCCTTTTTGTTTATAACATTTTATTAACCAAAGTAACCAGCTACACAAACTTTCAGAGTGAGGTGTCTCATATGCACGCCAAAGAAAAAAACAATACATTTTCCATTTTCACTTTCTTGTTTCTTCTCAATGTCCCCCCTTGCAGCCCAGAACAAATCCAAATGAACCCCTATCCCGTCATTAAAATCCCCCCACTTAGATGGTAACTTTGAAATAGGAGTGAACGCACCCATGAACACATATACATGGGCATGCATGTGCCAAAGAGGGCATTTTTCAACGTGTGTGCAAGTGTGTGTACACTTTTAAAATGCGCGTATGTAGACGTGGCCGGTTGTGTGAGTATTCCCACAGCTTTATAACATAGGCGCATATATGCGTGCATGATATCAAATAGGCTAAAAGCGCCTACATGTAGGCCCTGCTTGAGATGTATGTGCAATGTGCATATGTGCACACAAATCCAACTACCATTACGTAAATGGGCCAGTAAGGCACCCAGTTTCCGTCTACTATTGCACTTCCCCTTAACATAGAATATTTAGGAAGAAAAGGCACGTAAGAAAAGGTATTTTTTTTGGCCCCGCAGGACTGTGTAGGTGTATCTGAGAAAAGCCCTTGTTTTACAGTTCCTGATATTAGCTGCCATTATAGCTGCAATTTGCAATAATGGCACCTATCCCGCAATAACAACTATTTTTCCACTCTAATGCATAAAAATAGGTGTTATTTCCAACATTAAATCCTGCATTAGAGTGCAATAAAGTTTTGCAACAGGCGGTAATAGTCCCTCATTTGCATAAAAGGCAAGCTTTTGCATATTCATTATAATATTTGCATGGCTGACTTTAAGAAATCAAAAAAGAGAAACTATCTGCCTCTCACCATACATCTTCCGAAAATCTACAATGTGGCTCTAGCATGTGTGCAACAGGAACCTACCATTGCTGAAATTATCAATTGCTCCCTAGCTTCTGGAGAAGTCCCCACTGCGCTTAAACAAGCCATCATCAAACCCATACTGAAAAAGCCCAAAGCCAATGACTCCGACCTAACTAATTACTGATCCATTTCCAACCTACCTCTCTTGGCAAAATTTCTAGAAAAAATTGTAAACACGCAGCTCACGGATCACCTAGAAAAACATGAATTTCTTTCACCCTCACAATTTGGATTTCACCCTCACTGAAACCCTACTCATCTCTCTCACCAACTCCATCCTCACTGGATTTGACAAGGGTCAATCTTACCTACTAGCCATGCTTGACATATCTGTGGCTTTCGACACCATTAACCACAATATTCTCATTACCCGGCTTAGGGAAATTGGCATAGCAGATACCCCCCTACGCTGGTATGAAGCCTACCTGTAAGGATGCCAATATAAAGTCAACTTTGAAAACTATGAATCTCAACCATATAATATAAACCACAGAGTACTGCAAGGATCTGCCCTCTCCTCTACCCTCTTTAATATATACATCCTCCCCCTCTGTCACCTACTATCGGAACTTGTCCTCCTGTTCTTCATCTATGCTGATGATGTACAAATCGTCATCTCCATCACCGACTCCCTTAACAATGCCCTCAAAACATAGGACGCAGCCCTCACAACTATTAGCACACTCCTTACAAGCATTAACTTAGCTATCAACCCTGATAAAACTGAAATTAGGATCATCTCCCCCCAGAAAGACAATACCATGGATTTGTCTGTTCACACACTATTCACCTCTTTCACCTTTACACAAAATGTAAAAAATCTTGGAGTCACAATAGACAACTACCTTAACTTTAAAAAACTTTTAAATTGCATACCCTAAAAAACTAAGACCTCTACTATATCAACATAATTTCCGCACCATACTGCAATCCCTCATTTTTGCAAAAGTTGATTATTGTAACGCCCTCCTTCTAGGCCTACCCAAATCCTCCGTACTGCCTTTACAAATGCTGCAAAATGCAGCAGCTCGCATTCTCACCAACACTCGAAGGTCAGAACATATTACACGCATTCTCAAAGATTTACACTGGCTCCCCATTGCAGAAAGGATTATGTTCAAAATCTTATCTTTAATACATAAGACCCTACACACTGAAAATATGATCTGGCTCAATAATGACCTACACTTCCACAAGCACTCCAGACCCCCCAGAACGCAACATGCTGCCACTCTACACACACCCTCTCACAAAGCAACCCTACTCGACGTAACCAGAAAGCGTGCCATATCCATAGCTGGGCCTCTATGTTGGAACAATATGCCACCCGATCTCCATCAGGAATCATGCCCAACAAAATTCAAACAAAAACTCAAAACCTGGCTATTCTTGCAAGCATATACTTAATTATTTATCAGCAACTCTGTCTCTTACTAATCTTATAACCACACTTTTGTGTAACCTCTATAGCTGCCCTCCCCCGCAGAGATATGCCCTCCTCCCCATTACATCTATCAATGCCCTCCCAGTGTATGATAATTCATGTCTTTCTACCATGATTTTTACATCCCTAGTGTTGTTCCCCCCTTAATGAGATGTTATTTCTGTAACCTATTCAATCTCATTCGTTTATTTCTCTCTTTGTCTGACGCGACTTACTCTACCTTATATAGATCTGTGATCTATACTATGTGATAAGTGATATGTGAATAAATTTACCTACCTCTGCTGTCCAATAATACCCCTCATCCTCGTTTAATAGAGTTTATATAGGTTGTCCCCCCTATTATATTCAACAATATCTCCCACTGTGCTTTCAAGTTAATCTTAAATTATTTATCTATTTTAATTGAATTAATTACCTAACTTGTTCTCTTAGTTATTTTCTAGTATGCTCTAATCTTCTGTTCTGTTCCTTTCCTTATTCCCTAAAGTTAAAATATCATTTGTAAAGCACGGACGCTAAGTGCTATGTTTTATTTTAGCTCTGTTGCGAAGTATTGTTGATTGTGAACCGATGTGATGTTACTAAACAAATGTCGGTATATAAAAACTACAAATAAATAAATAAATACATGTATTGATATTCTAGCTAATGAAATAAAAGAATAAGCAATTGTCCTTGACTACTGTTGTCTTTTCTCTTCTTGTGGGCCCAGAAAATTTTTTTTTTCTTTAGTCACTCTTTCAAAATGTCCCATTCCTTCTTTGTACAGAGAGGATTTTGTCTGGATTTGGAATCTCCTTTAGAATTTTGGCTCTTTGCCCAGCTTGGTCAAAATATCAATTTAATTGTCCAGCTTGATGGTTTTGACTGTTCGCCAAACAGTAACACTGGCTCAAAAAATTGTCTCTCTTATTTTTCTTCAGTGAAATTACATCACAGATTATAGAAGGAAAAACGGGGTAAGGTCACTACTCCACTGATTCAGTTCAGCTTTTCCACTTTGGCCCTCTTGGCAAGAAGTTTCATGTTGTGGTGTAACTGGTTTCAGAGCCATGCCTCACTTATGAGACTTAATTCTCTCCTTCTGCTTGAAATCTTGTCTTTACAGTTTTCCGGTCACATTTTAAATTGTAAATCACTCCTGAGTAGAACAGGTAAATTCCGTGTCCCTGTTCAGTGAATTATCTTTAACATGGTGTTCACTTCTTCCTTATCTTGGCTGTGGATTTTCTTATATTCAAAATTTCAGTCACTCTTGTACTTGCTCTCACTTTAACAATGATGGATTTTTCACTCTGTTCCCACTATTTTTGTCTCAAACAAGTTTTATCTTTTTACCTTGATTCCAAGGGCAGAGCTCCATCTGTAAGCTCCTACCTCTTCACAGGACCAGTCTCTTATGCACGTACCATTTTTATTTTCCACATGGAGGATCACTGCCTTTGGTGATGTCACAAACAAAAAAATAGTTCTTCACATAGTTCTAATATACCCTTAAACACTTCTTACTGTTTCCCCTTTATAAGTTTCTTAACATGGCAGGACCCTGCAATTAATATCATCCAGTTAGAAATTTCGTTAAACACAGTTCTAAACGTTTAGGAAACACAATTACCTTATTGCTTTTTGGATTCTTCTACAGCCTCCTTACTGAAAAACAAAAAAACAACCGCCCCCCCCCCCCCCCCACTAAGCATAAGGCTTTCTTGCATGAAAAGTTGACATTTGTGTCTATGCAAATTAACCTTGTGCTGCCAATAGCTTGTGCTGCCAGGAGCTTCTTTCAGCTCCTTGACCCCCACTTCTAGTGGCTCAGATTGCTTCCTGTGCTAACACCATCCAACTTAAGCTTCTAAAACTTTAATAAAACTTTGTTTTGAAATCAAAATTATAAGGGGATTTCTCAGTGCTTCATCACATCTAGGCTGGTATTGGTTTCAATACTTTTGTTCTGGCTTTCTCAGAATGATTTACATTATTGAAGATCTATGCTGACTGATATCACTGCCTTTCTCCCTTCCCTGCAAGACCTCGCTGATTCAAAAGGGACATTAACAGCCCAGATACAGTTCCAAACTTTCCCACTGCTCCCTCTTGCTTCTTCTTTTTTTTTTGTGACTCCTGTTTCCTTTTTAATAAAAGGAGTTGTATCCCCTCTACGCTGGCTTCTGACAATGGCTGCAGCTTGATTTTGCTCTCTTTCAGATCCATAGGAGGTAATCAAGCAAGAGTGACATAAGAACACAGGCTTTTTACCACTGCAGCATTTCTTTCTTTTTTTTTTTTAACCAGGCATACAGAATGTAAGTATTTTTCACATATATATATTACATAATAATATATTTAATAAAACATATATTTATTTATTTTTTATATACAGATATTAGTAGTTAATTTTTTTCATTAGATCATTTAATCTTGTTTTCTCATTCCTTTCTTTAAATTCTGCTGACTTCTAGCAGAAGTTCTGGTTTCCTCTGAAAGCTGACTCTTTATTTTATTGTTTATTTACTTTACTACTACTTTCTTGTCTGTGATATAAAGAAGGAGGGAAAAACAAGTTTTCTTAAGGCAGATAGTGGATTACATAACAATCATAAGCTGAACTGTTAATTAGAAAAAGGCTATGGAAATGTCAGAAGTATACGTCAGTGGTCAACAATGTATCAAAGATGGACATATGAAATTGCAAAAACCGCAAAAGCAAATCGGAGGGTCTTTCAAAGTATTGAATGTGTGATTTTAGTAAGTGAACTGTTTCAAATCCCGGACATTGGAAGCACCAGCTATCAGATATCAAGAAACTCTGCTGAATTGGAAAAGTTTTGGGATCTCTCATGAATAGTGCTGGTTATGATATCATGGCAAGACTTCTGCTGATTGAGCTGGGAAAAGTATACACAACCAAGAGACAGTTTCTGAGGAACTTACTTACTATAATTCACTTGCACATGCAAACCCATGCACGCACATCATACAGATGTGTATGACTGCAACAATAACAGTTACTGTAGTATTACTTCAATAGCAACCAGCAGTGAGATAGATTTACAGCACCAGTGTCAAGACTAACAGCAATGTACACACAACTGCTGCAACATCTGGAATACCAGCAGCAGCATTGGAGGCAGAGAGAGAGACCTTCATGAGAGAACTTCAGGATAACTGGGAAAAGAAAGACAGCTCTTGGCAATTCCCAGTTCCAGTTTTGGGGTGAGAGATTTCCATGAAGGATTTGTATATGTTTTCCTATTAAAACAGAGCTGATCACACATAAAAAAGGCAGTCACAAGGAGTTTTAGGGTAACAGTGTTAAGTTTAGTTACACTGGGGTCACTGAGATTGTTGTACAGTGTTAGGCTTGAGACAGACTGACATGATGTGTGATGGTATATTTTGTCTGCTGTTATGAAATATATTTAGTTTATTGTTAGGAAGCTTTCTTAATAAACCTGGGTGACTTCTTATCTATTTGTGCCTAGAAGTGTGGATTTTATTTTTTAATTTTTTATTTATTACAACATTTTTATACATCGTAACAAGCAAGTACTTATTAACTAGGAATTTTACAATAACCATTAAGGTAAAACAATATATCATTCCTCAAAGAAGTGTGGATTTTTTATTGTTGTATTTGGTGTAAGGTGGTGTCTAGAGATAAAGAAGTTTATCAGGGTAGTCTTGTACCAAAAAGTAGGGAAAGACATTTTGGGGGGCCGAATTTAAGACATTTTGCCAAGGTTTCTTCCCTAGTAGTTTACAAGTTTATCCTGCTGACAGCCTTACGGGCTGACCAGAGTTAGCCTGAGAAGCTATCTAGCTAACTCAGCTCCTCCTAGTTTTGCCCCTGGAAGGCCCATAACATATCTTGCTAAATTCTAGCCAGATAAGTTGCTGAATATGCCATATTTGCAAGTTAAATGGATAACTTTTGAGTTATCCAGTTAAATGGCTTTTGAATATGGACCTCAACAGTTCATTGTATTCATGAGGCATCAAACTTGCAGGGTATTTCATCAAAATGCGTTATGGCGTTAACACATGCGATAACACCATAACGCATGTGATAATAATGGTATCACACAACACAAATACAAATTTTGGGACAGAGCGGGATTAGGGAGGAGTTTGGGTGGGAATTATGAAAATGAGGAGCCATATTGCACGGTGTGATAGCATAATGCATGCTATCGCATGGTTTTAACACCAGAAATAACTTCACTATTTTTCCTGGCATTAAGCTGTGTGATATTATCGAAATGGCCATAACGCAATTCGTGATACATTTTTAGAATTCCATTTCTGAACTGAAGGGAGGGAGAGGGAGAGAGAGAAGAGAGAGGAGAGGAGAAGAGTCACAGTATGCAAGTATTTACATGCCTATAGGAGGGTCATCTAATAGCGCGAGGTGAGGTGTTGGTGGTGGTTTAGGGTTTAGGAGACAGTTTATCATGCAGAGTGGAGATGTACGAACAGCACAGTACACCTGCCTGGCGATGCCGTCCGCCATATTGTTCCTGGAGTCACCTAGCGCACGCACGTCCGGGCTGTGTTTAGTAGATGTCATGGCGGGAACCTCGGGGGCGTCCTCTCCGCATGACGTCACCACCTTGCTGTATTTAAGCTGACTGGCCCAACTCTCAGACGAGTTAGCAAAGAGTTCTCCTCGGTGCTGAATCTGCTTATCCTTGGACTTCCTGTTCCTGTCTCGGTGGGGAACGCTCTGAGTACCTGCTCCTCGGGGTCTCTTCCATGTTCCTGGGCTATCTGCTCCTTGGAGGGCCTTCCTGCCTTGTCCTTCTGGAACCAAGCCTTGTAAGTTCATCTCACTTTATCTCTACCAAGCCTTGCTGGAATTCTCTCTGCGGTGTACCCCAAGCCCCAGGCTACTACAGCATTCTCACCAGCAGGATTCGCTACATCTACCCTGCGCTGCAGGAAGATTGCTATTTCCTCTTCAAGTACTTCTGGGCTCCAGGACCTCAGACCTCCTCTATTTATTTTATTTATTTATTTTTTAATTTTTATATACCGACATTCTTACATCCGATGTAAATCATACCGGTTTACATTAAACAGAATAGCAGGAAATAAATTTCCATAGTCTAATACAATGAACATTTCTAATTAAAATTGTTAACAAGCGAAAAGGAAAGGTAAAGAATTGGAATAAAGGTTAAATAACAGAAAAATATAAAAGATTTTTTTTTTTTTTAGAAGCACAAGGGTTGCACGAAGGGGTGCACAAAGGGGAGGGCCCCTTTGTCGCGCCCCTACGCGACAAAGGGGCCCTCCCCTTTGTGCACCCCTTTGTGCACACCATCTGCCTCATATAGTCATCCTTGGCGTACCCTACACTGCGGGCCACTACCGGATCTACACTCAAGAGGTATTTACCACTCTATTGGGAAGTCTGTCTGGCGTACCCCGTGCTGCAGACCACTACCGCTCCATAGGTTCTGCTTAAGAACTGCACTTTTGCCACATTACCCGCTCCACGGGTTATGCTCTCTCTTTCTTCCATAATATCGTCTGTACTACAGCTGTGTCCTAGCTACTGAGACCACGCCTACCGGCAGTGAGGCCCACAGGGTTCCTCCCTGTGGGCGATGACACCTCTCACTCCGGCCCAGGGTTCACATCCAAACTAAAATATAACATCCATCTCTTGCTTTGTGTTTAGAAGAGTTTCTTATCTAATACTGTACCTTTCCCTTGGGGTTTTGCATCCTAAATACATTACTCTGCATTTTTTTTCCAATAAATCTTAGCTGCCAGACCTTGGACCATTCCTCAAGCTTCACTAGATCCCTTCTCATGTTTTCCAAGCCTTCCTGGCTGTCTCTGTTCATTCTCCCTCCTCAACCACTGTGACTTGAATATTATAAGCCCATAAGAATCATTTTGAATATGTTTCACCACCACAGAATCCCACTCCCCAGTGTAGCCTAATATGTTCCAATAAGCCCCCATCATGGGCTGTCTATCCAAGGGACACTCACTGCCAGCCCCTAATATAGCCCCGTCAGTCCCAGGCACAATCACTTATACTCTCAAGTATAGCCCAGTCTATCCTTAGCCTGCTGGTGTGTCCACTCACCTGAAAATCCAGACCGCCAAATACCAAGTAGCAAAACAGCATGAAAGTTTTAAGTTTGTGTGTGTAAATGAGTGGTAGTAAATGTACCGTAGTTTTGATGGAAGTCACACCTAAGACTTTTAAAAAATAGCTCATTATGCACATCCATGCAAACCATGCCCTGGCAGACCTCTAAAACACTCCCTTCTATCGCACATACTCTTACTCGTGAAGGCTTGTATACATGCATACGTGACCCTTTTATAAAATATGTATTGTGTACGGATGTGTCACATATGTGCATATATGCATGTTTTTTCGCATATAAGCTTTTGAAAATTAACCTTTGATACTATATTCTGTATGATCTGTATTGTACTGTCTGCCACATACTGTATACATACTGTATACTCAATACGCTAATCTACAATATATCTCTAATTCATTATTGAAAGAGAAGTCATTGACCCATGCTGCACGCCCATTGAACAGTCCACAGACTGAAATATTCTTGCTTTTCTAATCTAAGTGCACTATCTTGAAACAGCATGCAGCTAAATCAGGAGTATTTATGAAGATGGTTATGGAACTTTATAAAAGATTATGTTTAAAGTGATAAGAAAGGCAATACACTGCAGCGCAGGAACTCAAGAAATATCAGCTTAAGCTAAATTTCTACTTCACTCATGGATGAGTAGGAAGTAATTTTTAAGAGGATAGTAGTATAGAAATCAATGTTTTTTTTTTTCCTTCCTGGCAGGATCATCTTTATAATTACAGATTGGCAAGCTTCGATTACCTTACATTTTCAAAAAATGTAAAGTAATATTATGGGGTTCTGAAGAAAGAATATTTAAGCTGCTATGCTTCTAAAATGACTTTATATTGCAGAATATTGCATCACCAAACTAAAGGCTCCCTAACAAAAAAAAAAAAAGTCCTATATTTTGAGGGCAATTAAAAAAATTCCTGCATTGTTTGAAGGCCTATAGTTACTATGTATCCAAGGTTCTTTATGCCAATTTTCCAAGGAATACTTCCTGCAGAGTTTCCCTTTGAAAATTCAGGGGCCGGCTGGTGCTATGAGTACAGATTTTGCACCTGCTTTACAATTCCTTTTATCTCATGTCTCTTTGCTCCTGTCCCATTCTGGATTGCTCCTGTATTTGCCCACAGCTTATTCTTGAGTTCTACTTTTCCTGCACCTTATTTTCAGACTGACTTCCTAGTTCATATCGTAGCCTGAATATCAATCACAGCCTGCTCTCAGAACCTATTCTCCAGCAGCTGCTTGCCTTTGCTATTCTGCCTTTCGGCATGCAGTATTAGTTTCATTCTTCCCAAGGGTTGGAGTAGGTTGTAATATTCCCCAAATGCTTCAGTAAACAATTCTTCTCTGTAGGAATTTTTCCATAGGGGTAGATTTTCAAAGGGGTACGCGCATACGATATGCGCATACCCCCCAAAAACCTACCCCAAACCCCCCCTGCGCGTGCTGAGCCTATTTTGCATAGGCTTGGCAGCGCGCGCAAGCCACTGGATGCGCGTAAGTCCCGGGGCTTGCATGGAGGGGCGTGTCGGGGGCATGTCGGGAACCCTCGCTGAACCCCCGCTGAACGACCTCCTGCAGTCGATCTCCTGCCGGCGCCATTTTCCATACGGAAAACGATTCGCGGCAGGAAATCGCTCCCAGACCCCCGCTGGACCCCCAGGGACATTTGGCCAGCTTGGGGGGGCCTCCTGACCCCCACAAGACTTGCCAAAAGTCCAGCGGGGGTCCGGAACGACCTCCTGCAGTCGAATCGCGTTGGTCTATGGCCGCCGCCATTTTGCGCCGCCGTTTTGCAAAATGGTGGCGCAGAATGGCGCCGGCTGAAGACAACACGATTCAATTGCAGGAGACCGTTCCGGACCGCCGCTGGACCCTCAGGTAATTTAAGGCATTGGGGGGGGGGGGGGGGTTCGGGAGGGTGAGGGATTTAATTTAAAGGGTCGGGGGTGGGTTTTAGGGTGTTTTAGTGTGCCGGTTTTCCTGCCCTCCCCCTTCCCCCGATTTAGCTACGGACCGCTGCTGGACCCCCAGGTAATTTAAGGCATTTTGGGGGGGGGGGGGGTTCGGGAGGGTGGGGGATTTAATTTAAAGGGTCGGGGGTGGGTTTTAGGGTGTTTTAGTGTGCCGGTTTTCCTGCCCTCCCCCTTCCCCCGATTTAGCTGCGGACCGCCGCTGGACCCCCAGGTAATTTAAGGCATTGGGGGGGTGGGTTCGGGAGGGTGGGGGATTTAATTTAAAGGGTCGGGGTGGGTTTTAGGGGGTTTTAGTGTGCCGGTTCACGATTTTAACGATTTTCACGATACTCTAAACACCCAAATGGCGACAATACGATTCCCTCCCCCTCCCAGCCGAAATCGATCGTTAAGACGATCGAGGACACGATTCACATATCTAATAATTACACAATGTTGGGTTCCATATTAGGTGCTACAACCCAAGAAAGAGATCTAGGTGTCATAGTGGATAACACATTGAAATTGTCGGTTCAGTGTGCTGTGGCAGTCAAAAAAACAAGCAGAATGTTGGGAATTATTAAAAAGGGAATGGTGAATAAAACGGAAAATGTCATAATGCCTCTGTATCACTCCATGGTGAGACCGCACCTTGAATACTGTATACAATTCTGGTCGCCGCATCTCAAAAAGGATGTAATTGCGATGGAGAAGGTACTGAGAAGGGCTACCAAAATGATAAGGGGAATAGAACAGCTCCCCTATGAGGAAAGACTAAAGAGGTTAGGACTTTTCAGCTTGGAGAAGAGATGGTTGAGGGGGGATATGATAGAGATGTTTAAAATTATAAGAGGTCTAGAACGGGTAGATGTGAATTGGTTATTTACTCTTTCGGATAGTAGAAAGACTAGGGGGGCACTCCATGAAGTTAGCATGGGGCACATTTAAACTAATTGGAGAAATTTCTTTTTTACTCAATGCACAATTAAACTCTGGAATTTGTTGCCAGAGGATGTGGTTAGTGCAGTTAGTAAAGCTGTGTTTAAAAAAGGATTGGATAAGTTCTTGGAGGAGAAGTCCATTACCTGCTATTAAGTTCACTTAGAGAAAAGCCACTGCCATTTGCAATGGTAACATGGAATAGACTTAGTTTTTGGGTACTTGCCAGGTTCTTATGGCCTGGATTGGTCACTGTTGGAAACAGGATGCTGAGCTTGATGGACCCTTGGTCTGACCCAGTATGGCATTTTCTTATGTTCTTATGTTCTTATCTTTAAACTGATTAAATGCGGATTCACATTGGGGACCCCACTGTATCTGATATGGCTTTTCTTTCCACAGCAGGTCTGTTAAAGGAGCATTCAAGCTTGCAAACTGGGGAATAAAGTTGCGATAGTATCCTGCTAAGCCCAGAAAAGCTCGAACTTGTTTTTTTGTTTTTGGGACGGGGCATTTTGTGATAGCCCCCACCTTCTGGACCAGTGACTTTATCACCCCATTCTCCACAACATGCCCTAGGTATTGAACCTCCAGCTGCCCCAGAGTGCATTTTTTTGGATTAGTTTTCACCCATGCTTGCCTCAAGGAATCAAAAATGGCATCTAGATGCTGTATGTGATCACCCCATGTTTTTGAATATTTGACTACATATATTTGGGTAATTGCCAGGTTCTTGTGGCCTGGTTTTGGCCACTGTTGGAAACAGGATGCTGGGCTTGATGGACCCTTGGTCTGACCCAGCATGGCAATTTCTTATGTTCTTATCCAAATAGGACATGGCATAATCCCGGTGTGGCCGCAGTACAATATTCATGAGGTGCTGAAATACTGGGGGAGCCCCATAAATGCCAAATGGGAGTACTTTAAAATGATAAAGACTCGGGGGTGACGAATGCTGTTTTTTCCTTTGATTTTTTTTTCTAAGGGTATTTGCCAATATCCTTTCGTTAAATCTAGGGTTGAGAGGTATTTAGTCCTTCCCCCCCCCCCCCAACTGTTCCAGGAGATCATTGATAAGAGGCATGGAGTAAGCATCAAACCTGGAAATGGCATTAACTTGCCTAAAATCTATGCAAAATAGTAGAACCATCTGATTTTGGTACCAAGACAACCAGACTAGCCCATTCACTGTTTGACTCTTCAATTACCCCTAACTTAGGCATTTCCTCAATCTGGTCCCTTATCTCCTGTCTCTTGGCTTCGGGGATCCTATAGGGTTTTTGCCGAATGACTTTTCCTGGTATTGTAACAATCATATGCTGGACCAGTTTGGTCCGCTCTGGTTTGGAAGAAAACACATCCCCAGCCTTCTTACAAAACCTTGTAACTCCTCCTTCTGCCTCTTGGAAAGGTTCTTTCCCAGCCTAACCTGCTCTGGGCTCTGCAGGTTCCCAACCTTGGGACCCAGTTCATTCTCTTCCTCCCTCTGAGTGACCAGTAGAGAGTCCCTTTCTTTCCAGGGTTTTAAAATGTTGATATGATAAATTTCTCTCTTTCCTGCAAGACCTCATAATCCACTTTCCTCAGCCGTCTCTTTATTTCAAACAGTCCCTTCGACTTGGCCAACAGCTTATTTGGTGAGGTGGGCACTAAGACTAATACCTTTCCCCCAGGACAATAGTCTCTCTCCCTGGCCCCCTTGATATAACCTGTTCTCTGTTTTTCTTGAGCCTGCAACAAATTAGCTTGAGCCACCTGCGATACTTTCTGTAAATGGTTCCTTAAGTCACTGATATAACTGACTACGTTTATTTCCCACAACTCTTTCTTTTCCCACATCTCCTTAACCATATCCAATGCCCCTCTTGGTTGCCTCCCATACATTAATTCAAAGGGGGAGGAGCCTATAGCGATCTGGAGTACCTTTCGGGCTGCAAAGTGTACGAGAGGAATTAATTGGTCCCAGTCCGCCGCCATCCCCCTGGATGCACCGTCGTTGCATGGCCTTTAAGGTTTGGTTAAACCATTCCACTAGGCCATTGTTTTGGGGGTGGTATGCGGAGGTTCTAATATGCTTTACCCCAAACATGGCCCACACCTGCTCCAGCAGTTTAGACATGAAATTAGTGCATCTGTCGGTTAGGATTTCTCGAGGGAATCCAACCTGGCAAAAGATTTTAATTAGTTCTGTAGCTATTACCTGGGCTGAAGTAGAACATAAGGATATAGCCCAGGGGAACCAGGGCCACCAATATATATATATATATATTGGTGGCCCTGGGTACTTTTTTCCAAGGGTCTAATTATATCTATGGTGACGTCTACAGGGATCAGAGATTACTGGTAACAGAATTAAAGGACCCTTAGGGGGCATTTCTGACATTCAAGGCAAGATGTGCAAAACTCTCACAGTGCCTGATGTATCCCTGGCCAGAAGACCCTAGCTAGCAGCCGGTGAAGCATTCCCTGGCCTCCCAAATGACCTGTGAGAGGGTGAGCATGGGCCACATTAACATCCCTTTTTAAAAAATGTTTGGAACTAATAACTGCCTTTGTGTTCCTTGTCCCTCCAGTCATTCTCCACCTCGAAATAAGGATATGATAACAGAACACTTTCAATAAACGTTTCCTTGCTTCTCATAATGGTCTCTTCCCTAATTTTCCCTAACATCCTAGCCGCCTTTTGTTCCTTCTAAAAATGAGGAAACTTCTCAAGGACTTCTACCGCAGCCCTTCAACTCCTGCAAGAATTCCAGATAAATCGCCCTGTAGTGGTCCCACTTTCTTTTCCCTTTATCATTGTGCCCAGGGCTTCCAGGACTTCCCTGGCTCACCCATTATGTCAGACCCTGAAAAGGGGAAGAATTGTTGTAAGCCACCCTCCTCCCTCCCCAATCTCTTCCCAAAATTAGGGGAAAGGCATCCTTTCCACTACCGTCACCCACAATGGGGCTTGTTGGTCCTCCCACCTAATCATTACTTTATAACTCAGGTAGGACTGTATGTCCTCATGTATAAGGACTTTTACCCATCTTTTATCCGGTTTCTGCACATCCACTCCTTTCCAAATCCTAAAATTCCTGGCTAGGGGACACAACAGAAGGGACTGATTACTCCCAGTATCCAGAATGGCTTTTAAACCTTGGTCTTTTTATCATCTGGCCAAAGGCAGCTATTACTTCTGGCCAGTGCTCTTGATCAAAGGCTTCCCTTCCATATATGAATAATCCATAAAGGGGCAGTTTCTTTTGAAATGCCCCTCCTCCCCACAAGTAAAACACTTGCATTTCCCTTTTCCAATTAGGGTACCCTTTCCTTCTCGGGGACCCATAGTTCTCTCTCCCTCCATATCCCTGGATTTATAATATCCCAGCATCCTCCCTGGCTCCAGGGTTCCTTTCCTTGGAACTACCTCTTTAGCCCTTTTTCCTTCACTCGGGTTCCCCCCAAATGTGGGTTTAACCTTCCCCCCTTCACCGATCTCCTTCCCTTCCTCAGTGTCTACATATCGTTCACTGAAAGTAATTGCCTCTTTTAAATTAGTGGGCCCCTGGCAGCGTACCCAGACCTGCATCTCCCCGGAAGGATGGCTAAATATTGTTCCAAGATTATAGCTTCCAGTATTTCCAGTTTTGACTTTTTCTCCGGCTCTAACCACCTATTTGCAAGATCTTGCAGAGGCTGGGCTACCGCCCGGAGTATTTCTCCCTTCCCAAAATTCAATTCCCTAACTTTACACCGGTAGCATTCAGGAGACAGGCCTAAATGATCCTCAATAGCCGTTTTTACCACATCATAGTGGTATGTGGCTATGTTTCTCCAGTTAAATAGCGGACTAATCTGGCAATCCAATGTTCCCAGGGCCAGCCCACTATTTCTGCCACCCTCTCAAAAGTAATCAGAAATGCCTCTTGGTCATCCACCTCGGTCATTTTGCTTAACCCCAAACTCCACACTAGGCCATCCCCACCTGATTCTTTAGCCCTTGCCAGCCCTTCGTCTTGATCGTAGCAAAGCCATTGCCGCAGGTCACCACCACTTCAGGGGTGTATCTTCTCTATCCCTGGGTGGTTCACACACAGGTTTCCCCAATCCCTACGTGTAAGACTGGCCAAGGTGTCCAGAGAGGCTCCTAAATAAAAATCTCAAAAATCCTTAAACTTAGACCCAGAGGGAATTCAACCAGACAGGCTGTGTATTAGAAGAGGAAATCCCTCCAGACCCTGGTCAGGACCAACAGCCTGGGTTAGCCTGCCTTCACTGACTGGGTCTGTAAAACCTCTGCACTCTGTGCTAACCTAAATGAACTGCCTCCCAATCTGTGGCAAGGGCTCAGTTATATATTGTTTCAAGTGGGCTGGCCATTCCAGACCCCGTAGAAGGAGGGGCTGTTTTCGATGGATCTTCCCTTTACTCTAACCTTTTTTTTTCTCTCTCTCTAGCTGAACAAAGGGCTCAACCAGGTCTTACTGGTAATGCAACCAAAGTGTCCATCACAGAATAATGGAGCATCTATGGTGGAGCCTCCTCCTGCAATCTAAATGTCTTTTTACAGACTTTCTTTTTGAATACTACTAAAGTGACCTGGCTATCCAATTTTATGATAGCTTCTAGTTGAGATATCCAAAATATTTTGATAAAAATTGCCATACAGAGCCCAAATATCTGGTGGGTGAACAGAGCACTAAACAAGTTTGTATTTGGAAGCCTGTGCAGTGATTTTCTGGAGGGGGCATTACGTTAGGTTCCCCTTATTAAATTGTTATGAAAACAGAGTGTCTCACCAATGAGACGACAGCTGACAAGAGTCTCATGCTAAACAGAAATTCACAATAAATACTGTGGATATGAATGGGATTAGCATAAACATGTCAATGACTAATGTTCTTTTAGAGTGAACACAACCTGTTAGGGGACTCATTTATTATTTTTGAGTGCTATAATCCCTCACCCTTTCTCTTCTACTGTTATATTCCAAGAAGAGTTTTATTAACCTATAATATGACAAATATACTGAAATTGTGACTGAGTTAAACAGGATATTTCTTCCTGCTCCTTTTAGATTTTCAGCTCAATTACTATTGGCCTCTACTAGGGCTAAAGTGCTATTAGTTTTCAATCACTGCTACCTGCTTTTTAAATAATTGTTTGCCTATTTGTAACCTCCCCCCTATTTAACTTCCCATCACATTATCTCCTCCTGTTCCTTATCTCAGCCAAATATGCTCTCTTTTAATGAGAAATCTATTTGTTCTTACAAAAAAAAAAGAAGTCTGTGAAGAAAACAACACTTTTCTGCTATTTCTGCCCAAGGATATTTCTTTACTTGTGCAGCGTGGCTGAATCCATCTCTGAAGTGGCCTCTGAATTACTGCTCAGGCCTGGGCCCACTTATACTACCAGGCCTTGCTGCACTACTTTGAGGAATACCGACAATCTGTACTCAGATCCCCAGTGCCATGGAGTTGATCCCAAGTTTATAGTTTTAAGTGACTGTTAGTTATGCATTATTAAGGAAGCAAATGACCATACCTGGGAACTCTCAGGATTACACCCTGAGACTTTGGGAATTTGCATCAGTTTCAGGGTCTCAGGGGAAACATTAGAAATCTCAGAGCCCTTGTATATACAGCTCAGCCACTCCCTTTCATCAGTAAGCCTGCCAAGAACAGGAGACGTGGGGCAAGCCTGGAGTAGACATTGCAAGCAGCATGTGGAGAGAAACTGGAACGGGGCTGCAATACACACAAAATTCAGGCTGCAGCTGTGATTCCAGCACTTGGGAATCACTCAGCAAAGGGTAGAGTGAGGATGCATATGTCACGGGGCTGAGACTTTAGGGGGAGGGAGCAAAGAGAGTGCTGGGGTCAGGGAGAAATGAAGGGATCATCTCGGTCGGGGGGGGGGGGGGGAGGGACAGGTGATGGTGATGGGTGGGAGAAAAAGAAAGTGTGGATTATTTGGGTGGGGGGAAGGTAGAAGAGAGAAAGCTGATACATATTATTCCATTCCTTCCCCTTCCACCCACAGCAATCTCAGGGTGACTACAACTTAAAAGTTCCCAGGTATGCAAATAATCAAGAGAGCTCTTCAGTATCATCTCAGATACTAATGTACAACTGCTAAGTTCTTCAATAGGTCATGAAGTTTCATTCTCATATCTTAGATGCCTGTTTACTAAGCTTTTTATTCCCATAGACATAGAATTGGAAAAAAACTTAGTAAATCAGGTCCTAAATGACTGTAGAATCTATAAAATAGCTCTGATTTATAAATGTTTAAACTAGTTTTGACAGAAGAATACACAGGGAAATCTTTTGAATTTAGTGCCTGAAACAATGCTAATGGCATTGCAGATGGAAGAATGACAGATATTAATTGTGAAGTTGCATTGTGGACTCATGTTATCAACCACAGATTTTTTTACAAAATAATTCAGTAATGATAAAAACTTACCATAGGATGACTCTTTATAGTATGTGCAAGAATTTGCTTGTTGTGAACCATCATGATTATTTACAGAATGATGGTATATAAATAATAATAAACAAATACATAAATAATTGTCCACAATAAAAGCTATTATTATTGGGGGTCATATTCAGTAGTGTGGTTAGTAGACAAGTTATCTGTTTAAAGTTAGCCAGATAACTTGATCCAGATTTTCAGTGCCATAAATGGCCCATCTAATTGGGAGTTATCCATCTAAATGGCTTTGGAAAATTGACCTATTAGTAATTAATATCCTGTTAAATTGCAGAGTGTCGGGAGAGATCCAAGATGGCAGCTTGAGATCTGCTGTTATTTATCATTTTCCTTTTCCTTTGCTATTCCTTGGAGCTATGGTAAAGTGGAAAGGGACAGTCTAGGTTTTTTTTCAGCTATACCTGGAGACACATCGTCTCACACTGAAGATGTGTCACCTAGGGCTACTGCCCAGGAGGGGAGGGTTAGATCAGCCGTCATAGTTGGTGATTTGATTATTAGGAATGTAGACAGCTGGGTGGCTTGTGGGAGTGAGGATCGCCTGGTAACAAGCCAACCTGGTGCGAAGTTGGTGGACCTCACGCATCACCTAAATAGGATTTTAGACATGTGCTGGCGGCATCCTGCTGTGTTTCAGACTAGGTTTGATGAGAGCGGTGATCCATGGGGGCAGCCCATGGACCACCGATCATAACACTGGCAGAGCATTTGAAAATGCCAGAATGCTGGGACACAGTGATTTTGACTACCTATTTATGGGCCATCCTAAAAAATGATGATGGTGCATCCATTTTTACTGGAGTGGTTTATAGGCATCCAACTCAAACAGAAGAACTAGACAGAGATCTGGTTGAAGACATCCAAAAGGTGGGAAAGAAGGGAGAAGTAATGATTGTTGGAGATTCTTATCTGCCAGATGTAGACTGGAGGATCCCTTCTGCGGAATCTACCAGAAGTAGAGGGATAGTGGATGCCCTGCAAGAGGATCTGTTCAAACAAATGGTAATGGAGCCCATGAGGGAGGGAGTTATACTTGACCTAGTGCTCACTAATGGAGATAATGTCTCTAATGTCCAGGTGTGTGCCCACCTCAGCACTAGTGATCATCAAACAGTATGGTTTGATATTGCAAATAGGATCTGGAGAAGTCACACAAAGACCTGAGTTTTGAACTTAAAGAAAAAAACAGACTTTATGGAAATGGGGAAGTATCTGGAGGCAGAACTTGAAGACTGGGAGAAAATGAGAGAGGTGGAACAACCAAACTAAAAGGAACAATTACTAAGGCAACTAATCTATATGTTAGAAAAGAAAAGAAAAGCAAGAGAAATAGGAAACTGATATGGTTCTCAAAGCAGGTGGCAGATAAAATAAAAGTAAAAAGAATAGCGTTCAAGAAATATAAAGGATCCCAAAAAGAAGAACACAAGGAAGATTATCTGGTGAAATTGAGGGAGATGAAGAAAGCAATCAAGAAAGCAAAATGTCAGGTGGAAAAAAGGATTGTGAAAGAGGTAAAGAGCAGAGACAAATCATTTTTTAGATACATCAGAGAAAGGAGAAAGCTCCGAAGTGGTATAGTGAAATTGAAAGGTGACAAGGATCAATGTGTGGAGAGAGACAAAGAAAAGGAAGAAATATGAAACAATTACTTCAGTTCTGTCTTCACTAAAGAAGACCCTAGAGAGGGACTGTCATTAATTAACAAGACATTGGAGGGGGGTGGAGTAGATGAAACTCCATTTACAGAAGAGAATGTATGGGAAGAGCAAGGAAACCTGAAAGTGGACAAAGCCATGGGTCCTGATGAGATTCATCCCTGGATACTGAGGGAGCTCAGAGATGTGCTAGCGGGGCCGCTGCAAGACCTATTCAATAGATCCCTGCAAATGGGAGTGGTGCCGCAAGATTGGAGAAGAGCAGTGGTGATCCCGCTTAAGGGTGGGAGCAGAGATGAGTCTGGAAACTACAGGCTGGTTAGCCTTACCTCAGTGGTAGGAAACTTAATGGAGTCTCTACTGAAGGAAAGGATAGTGAACTATCTACAATCCAGTGGGTTGCTCGACCTGAGGCAACATAGATTCACCAGGGGAGGTCCTATCAGACAAATCTGATTGATTTTTTTTATTGGTTAACTGAAGAATTGGATCGAGGAAGAGCACTCAATGTGATCTACTTGGATTTTAGGAAAGATTTTGATATGGTCCCGGACAGGAGGCTTATGAATAAAATGAGAAGCCTGGGAGTAAGTGCTAAGGTGTTGGACTGGATTACAAACTAATTGACAGATAGAAGGCAGCGTGTGATGGTAAATGGAACCTACTGTGAAGAAAGAATGGTGGTAAGCGGAGTGCCACATGGATCGGTGTTGAGACTAGTTCTGTTCAATAACTTTCTGAGTGACATTGCAGAAGGGATAGAAGGAAAAGTTGTCCATCACTAATTTAGAATGTGACAATCTATTACAAAGTACTACTGCCCAAGCACAGCAAAAAACTGAGTGGTTAAAGGAAACTGTGTCCCAGCGTTCTGGCAATTCCAAATGCTCTGCCATTGTTACGATCGACAGTCCATGGGCTGCCCCCCACAGATCGCCGCTCTCATCTCCAAGCCTAGTCTAAAACACAGCAGGATGCCGCCAAAACATGCAGCAGGATGGCACCGATGATTCTAGCCTGAGCTGGCCACCACTCCTCGATGCATGGTGGCTGCGCTCGCGTGAGTGGTTCCGATGGCGTTCCCATCTAAGGTCAATGGCGGGTGGCTTACTGGCTGTGAAACAGTGCTAGCAGTCCTATAATGAGTGAAATGGCTAGTGAGGCAGCCCAGCGAGCCGCGAATCGTAACAGTGTGCCTGCAGGAAATAACTAGTTTGACCAGTTTAACTAGTTCATTCACCATTTTGCCCATCCTATATCTATGTCATCAAGACCCTCCTGATTCTTTAGCCTCCACTCCCCCTAGTTTACCCAGATCCTTAAGCACTTCATATGCGGCTTTAAATAGTTTTATTCAGACTTATATCTGATCAAGATTAGAAGTAAATTTGCACAGAAATGAGCTGGATACTCCACTGCATTTGGCTGCGCCACATATGTGCATATCTCTTGGCCCTGCCCTGGAATGTCCATGCCCTGCCCCCATTCCTCCCTTTTTTATTCAGTGTGAGATTTGGGTGCGTATGTGACAGGATTATAAAATCGGTCGTAGATGTGCATGTGCTAGGTGTGCACGCATCTGCTCTTTTTGGCACACACATCTCTTTTAAAATTTACCTTTTGATGCATGGATATATTTATTTATTTAAACCTTTTATATACCGACATTCATATACATATCACATCGATTTACAATTAACAAGGGGAGTAATACCTTTAAATGAGAAAGGGAAAAATAAAAGTAAAAGTTACATTTAACAGGAATATCAAGGAACAAGGGAAGAGTGAGAAAATAGAGGGTCAGGGTGACCAAGTGCAGGAGTTAAGAATAGAGAAAAACAAAACTAAATTACAAAAACTTATAGGTCTATTGGGAGGGGGGTGGGGGGAGTGGGAATAGGTGAGCTATGATTTCATGGGGGGAGGCGGATTTATGTATAGGC
Source organism: Rhinatrema bivittatum (assembly GCF_901001135.1). Taxonomy (NCBI): domain Eukaryota; kingdom Metazoa; phylum Chordata; class Amphibia; order Gymnophiona; family Rhinatrematidae; genus Rhinatrema; species Rhinatrema bivittatum. Next base: position 85,884,120 of record NC_042617.1, on the reverse strand, counting down.
CTATGTATAGGCTTGTTTGAATATATATATATATAGGCTTGTTTGAATGTATATGGTTTCAATGTATTGCATGTATTCATGTGTAAACCAACATACGTACATACTGTATGTGGAGGGAGACAGATATGTCTTTTTTTAAAGACATGAATTATAGGTGCGGGTTATAACATGGAAGACCTTGAAAGCTCTAGCAAACTTTTGCAAAGGCAATGAGGAACTGACTGATGAGCCCTTTCATAGGGCTATCAGGAGCTGACATCATTAGGAGGCCCCACAACATTTCCTGCCGCAGGCCCTTTAAATCTTCAACAGAGGCACACACACACACGCGTGCGCCTAAGGGATGTCAGGGAGAGCTGGAGTCAGTGGCGTTCGGGGCCCAAAGAAGAGGCAGTGTTGGCAGTGTCCCGGCCATGCTGAAGTAGGCTGATAGAGAGGTGACTCAGTGCCACTGGGAAGTGGCAGCATGGCTCAGCAGTGAAGGCCGTGTCCGGGAAGGTGAGTGAGTCACTTACAGGCCTACCCTGCGTGTGCAATCACAAGAGTCTTTTCCTGCATAGAAAATAACATTTACTTTCTTTAGAGACATAATGAATGCAGAAAATCACACTGCCTGGAATGCAGGCAAAAAAAAAAAAAATCTCATTTATGACCTCGTTTATTTTCAGCCACTGCTGCAGTCTCATGGAATTTTGCTGGGTTTCATGTAATCCAGTTCACAATACAGATGCATATATTTGCATATTTGGCAACAAATATTCTTAATTTTTTAAATAGAAAGTCTGACCCTCTATAATATCATAAGACCTACCTGAAATGGTGAGTGGGAGATACTTGATTTTTTTTTAACTTTCTCTGATATATATATATATATATATATATATTTATTGGATCATAAGACATTTTTTTCTCCCAAAAAATTGGCCTCTAGTAGCCCTTCATCTTTTAATCTGATAGTCAATCTGTGGCTGGTGGATCCTGTCCTACCAACTGCCAATTACTGATGAGGGGATCCAGGCAGCTGGCGAGAAGACTGCATTTGTATTGGCAAAGACCTTTGCTTTCAGTTTTTATTTTTATTTTCTTGGAAACTTATCAGTGTTTTTTATAATAAACAAAAGCGTGAACTAAATCAGTGGAAAAAAGACTTATTTTTTTCTTATTGACTTTCTTTTATTTTTGTTCATTATCATAAATATGGATACATTCCTGTGAAAAATAAAATAAAAACTGACAACCAAGGTCCCTATGTATTGATTATACTTTACATATTCTTTTAGCCATATTTAAAACGGGCTCCAAGGGAGATCCAGGAAACTACAGACCGGTTAGCCTGACTTCAGTGCCAGGAAAAATAGTGGAAAGTGTTTTAAACATCAAAATCACAGAACATATAGCAAGACATGGTTTAATGGAACAGTCAGCATGGCTTTACCCAAGGCAAGTCTTGCTTCACAAATCTGCTTCACTTTTTTGAAGGAGTTAATAAACATGTGGATAAAGGTGAACCGGTAGATGTAGTGTACTTGGATTTTCAGAAGGCATTTGACAAAGTTCCTCATGAGAGGCTTCTAGGAAAAATAAAAAGTCATGGGATAGGTGGCGATGTCCTTTCGTGGATTACAAACTGGCTAAAAGACAGGAAACAGAGAGTAGGATTAAATGGGCAATTTTCTCAGTGGAAGGGAGTGGGCAGTGGAGTGCCTCAGGGATCTGTATTGGGACACTTACTTTTCAATATATTTATGAATGATCTGGAAAGAAATACGACAAGTGAGGTAATCAAATTAGCAGATAATACAAAATTGTTCAGAGTAGTTAAATCACAAGCAGATTGTGATAAATTGCAGGAAGACCTTGTGAGGCTGGAAAATTGGGCATCAAAATAGCAGATGAAATTTAATGTGGACAAGTGCAAGGTGATGCATATAGGAAAAAATAACCCATGCTATAGTTACACAATGTTAGGTTCCATATTAGGTGCGTGCTACTACCCAAGAAAGAGATCAAGGCGTCATAGTGGATAACACATTGAAATCATCGGTTCGGTGTGCTGCGGCAGTCAGAAAAGCAACAGAATGTTGGGAATTATTAGAAAGGGAATGGTAAATAAAACGTAAAATGTCATAATGCCTCTGTATCGCTCCATGGTGAGACCGCACCTTGAATACTGTGTACAATTCTGGTTGCCGCATCTCAAAAAGGATATAATTGCGATGGAGAAGGTACAGAGAAGGGCTACCAAAATGATAAGGGGAATGGAACAGCTCCCCTTTGAGGAAAGACTAAAGAGGTTAGGACTTTTCAGCTTGAAAAAGAGACGGCTGAGGGGGGATATGATAGAGGTGTTTAAAATCATGAGAGGTCTAGAACGGGTAGATGTGAATCGGTTTTTTACTCTTTCGGATAATAGAAAGACTAGGGGGCACTCCATGAAGTTAGCATGTGGCACATTTAAAACTAATCGGAGAAAGTTCTTTTTCATTCAACACACAATTAAACTCTGGAATTTGTTGCCAGAGGATGTGGTTAGTGCGGTTAGTAAAGCTGTGTTTAAAAAAGGATTGGATAAGTTCTTGGAGGAGAAGTCCATTACCTGCTATTAATTAAGTTGACTTAGATAATAACCACCGCTATTATTAGCAAGGGTAACATGGAATAGACTTAGTTTTTGGGTACTTGCTAGGTTCTTATGGCCTTGATTGGCCACTGTTGGAAACAGGATGCTGGACTTGATGGACCCTTGGTCTGACCCAGTATGGCATGTTCTCATATTCTTATTTTCTTATGTTCTTAGATGGTAATTTTCAAAGTCCATGGATAAAAAGTACTTGTGGACTTTGCATCAAACTGCCCTCTTATCTTCCAGCGGGCTTTAGTTAGTTAGTTAACAAGTCTTATAATATTACCATAATAGGCAACCTCTCCAATGTGAATCATAATTTGCAAGCCTCCAAGAGAGGAGGCAGGTCAAAAAGAATACTAGCATTCTAAATAGCTAAGATACCAGATTAGGCTTTTTTTTTTATCATGAAGAATGAGTGAATCAACCCATCTTTGTCGCTTATACATATGTATCAGAAAACTAAAAAAAATAATAAAAACGTTTGGTCACAGTGTCTCTGCAGTTGTTTTGTTTTTTGAGGTTTGCACTAATGTTAGCAAAGGCAGAATACCTAACAAATTTTGAATGGAGAAACATTAACCATTTTAGTAAAGGTGGCTTAACTTGCACAAGTGCAGTGAACTGTAATGTTAATAAGAAAGAGCAACTTTTAACTTAGAAGCCTTCTTTTATCCACCTAGTGATCACAAAGTTAAATTAACCTTCTCGATGAAAGAAGGTCAGCAATCATTTCAATGGCTGAACTAGAGTGCTCCTTTAATACAAGCATACTGGCGATTGCTGTGTTGCTGTCTAGAATGTCATCCTTGAATTGATTTTCTATCTAAATGGTCTTTCCATCCCTCCACACTTGTTTGTGGTTTGTCCTATTTTCTAGTTTGTTTTTAGGTTCTGGCATTATTAAGAGTGGAAGAGAGGAACCAGAATTTAATCTGACTCGGGAGCTGGAAGTAGGCTGTCTTTCCTACCCTTCCCAGTCCTGGTAAAGTACTAGTTTACTGGTTTTCATTATACATGTGATTATGAGGATTATTTTAAAGATGCTGTTTAACATGTAAAATGCTCTCTTCTAGGATTAAACAAAATGTAAATGTAAAGCAGCAGTCCTGGCTTGATTACTAAAATTGTCAACTTGCCTGTTTACAATGTTTAGCATTATTAGGTCGTCTTTGGGTCTTATTCCAGTTTTCTTTCTTTTTTTTTCTTACTAAATATATTTTATAGTTTATATGAACATGTGTTTTAAAAATATTTGTATAACAATTTTACAATGTAAGGTAGAAATCTTTTATTATGGCCATGCCTCCTGTTTCAAAATATCTTATTTCCAAAATTCACATTTCAGTTGTTTGTGCTAGATTTGTTTTATGTTTACTGATGTAATTTTTGCAGTGGATTCTACTACTAATCTGCAGAGCAATCCCTCAGTTACTAAGATTTTAATGGTGGGAATTGCTGAGTAGCAAGATCTTGCATGTACGGGGCAAATGGGAACTTCAGGTCAGCCAGTGACATTTTGAATTGTAGCGTTGGCAGAGCAGTAGCAATTAAAGATTACTACTGCCTGATTCAGGACCCAGAGACTCCTTAGACTGAGTAAGGAGGAGGTAGACATGGGGGACTTCCTAAGGCAGGGAATTTTCTGATATTCTGAATGGAGGTGGGGAGCTACCAGGAAGCCTGGTAATGTGCTGAGGATGTGTGGAGTGGATGTTCTTTGAGGGGCTTTTTCACTCTACTGGGGCAGGGGGACTCAGGGCTAGCTGCCCAAGGTTAGATGGCTGTGGGAAGTGCAGGCCTGAAAACATTAGCAAGCACATTAGCCAGCCAAAGCCCTTCGGATAAGTTAACTACATCATAAGCAAATCACGAGCTTTATTGCAATCCACGTTAAGCTTTTTTATTATTAATGATCTACTTTGCATGCATTTGCATGCAATATTGCTCATTAATATTTTCTTTGTATTGTCCAGAAATCTTAAGTGTTAGCAGTAACTCTCAGGTGAACCTTAGTGTTAACATATGTTAACATAGTTTTAACATGCATTAAGCAAGGAATTCAAAGTTTAACATGCATTTCCATAGCTTTTATAAATTTGTAGTGTTGCTGCTTTAATGTCTTCCTATACGCCTAAAGTGATATGTTGCCTTTCATTTCATGAGGGGTATGTCTTTTTGTCATATCTAGGGGGTCTATTTACTAAAGCTCGTTAGTGCTAATACAAGCATTAATGAGTGTTAAATACCTGTCTAGCAAGTCAGGTTCAGTCCAGATGGGGAAGAAGAAGAATCTTCCAAGGCCCTGACACTGGAGATAGATGACCTCCAACAGGTGTCAAACAGTCCAGAGAAGGAGCAATGAAGCTAATAACAGCAGTAAGGGTAAAGAAATGGATTTATTCCAATGTCCAGCCATACAGAGAGGTCAATACTTAAAGTAGAAAAATCTGGAAAAATATTAATTGGAGTCCAAGAGTGGTGTTTAAATAAAATAAACTTTACTGTAACTTGAAAAGGATAATCCAGACTACAATACCAAAAATCAAAAACAGCATCAGAAAAATAATAGCAATGAATATTAGGGATGTGAATCGGATCCGATATTGGATCCGATTCACATCCGATATCGGATCCGATTCACATCTATAGAGATGTGAATCGGAACCAGAATCGGATCCGATATCGGATCCGATTCACATCCCTAATGAATATGATTGTCAGATAATTCATCTTAGGTATTGGCTTCCTTCTCACTTCCCTTCATCATTACCCATGAAGAAGAAATTCTCCCCTTGTAATGTGGGATAACTGGAATGAGGTTCTAGCATAAAAATAATTAAAAGATAGAAAAATATCCCCAAAGAAGAAAACTGCAGAGCAAAATTCCCCAAGTGCACAACATCCAAAAACTCTACTTTGGTCAACTCTTCAACTCTTGTATCATCAGGAAATTCTCAATAGGGATAAGTCTCTCTTGGGTCCTCAACCCCAGCAACTTAGTTTCTTCTTACCCTTGCTTCTTCAGATAGCTCAGACAACAAGATCCTTGCCCCAGTCCCCTAGGATGCTGGAGATTGCGCCCTTCCCTTGAGGATGGCCAAGTTCAAAATTCTGAAAATCTCATTCAGCAGTCCCTCAGTGTTTACAGGAAAAGGTGCTGAGCAAAGGCCCATCCAAAAACACTAGACACTCTTCTCTTGAGACCCACTGAAAAATCTCCATTCACTCTCCTTGCTAAAGATCCTGAGGGGATCAAAAGGCTTCTCAAAGCACAGTTGAAATTCTGGGGGCATCTCTTTCTCCTCCTGAAACTTCTTTGAGACTCCAGCTCCTACACTCTCTTCAATCTTTCTCTCCTACCCACTAAAGCAGAGAGCATGCTCCCTGGGAGCTATTTGCCCCTAAAACCATACCCCCCAAATAGTTGGCGTTTCCAAACATGGGAGGGCTCAAAATACATCAAAGCCTCTCCTATTGTCTCTAGCTTAGAAAAATATGCATTGGGGAAAAATATTAGTGATGGGATGAGACTCCCGTCCCAACTGCTTTAGTTAATGCAAAGTAATGCAGCTGCCTAAATCAGCATTAAGGAGCATACATAAACATTAATGCTCTTGGGAGAAAGAAAGTATGAGAGTAGGAAATAGGGGAGGAAGCTCTGTGAAGTGAGTGCAAAGTGAAGGCTTGGGGCTAGGAAGCCTAGAGTGGCAGGAAAGGAGAAATGTGAAAAGCAGCTTATCCAATCAACAGATAACGCACAGAAAAAGTAAATCATATACAAATATCACAACTTCTATGGCTAGATGTTTATTACATTGTTCAACATTATATAAATAGTTAAAGCCTATCAAATACAATACAGCTAGTGAAGACAAGCAGGAAAAATCCATTTGCTAACATCAGTTTCTGGACTTTCACACACAAGCAAAATAAATCACAACAAAGAATGGACATTGGACAAAAGTACGCAACTAATATGAACACAGTCAATGAACCAGGAACACCATACGCAAGTTTTGCTGAGACCTCAGGCAGGCAGAATAAAAAGGACAGACTAGTTTATGTGGCAGAGATAGGTAATCCATAGGTCTCTGGCAATGTCTTTGCACAAGGAAACAACTCCTTTTCTCTGAGGGAACGTTTTAATGGTAGTTACTGCAATTTGTAGTAGCTAATGCAACCCCCTAGCCCTCTCTATTCCTCAAAGAAAGGGCCAATGGGTTCCCAATCCCCAGACCAACCTTCAGCTTGATGACATCAAGGACCTTCTGAGGCCATATTTTCCCAATCTCACCCTCAGCAAGACCTCAATTCTCCTAAGACAACCCCCACATGAGGAATCCTTTCACCTACTGGCAAGAATACAATCCCTTTGATGTAAACCTACCACTCCCCAGTAAGGGCCGGATTTTAAAAGCCCTGCGTGCCGGCACGCCTATTTTGCATAGGCCGCCGGCACGTGCATAGCCCCGGGACACGCGTAAGTCCCGGAGCTTCGTAAAAGGGGCGGGAGGGGGTGTGTCTGGGGCGTGGCGCTGGCCCGGGGGCGTGGCCGAGGCTTCCGGACCAGCCCCCGGGTCGGGTGATGGCGCGCCAGCAGCCTGCTGGCGCGCACAGATTTACACCTGCCTCGGGTAGGCGTAAATCTGCCGACAAAGGTAGGGGGGGTTTAGATAGGGCCGGGGGGGGGGGAGGGGAAGGGAGGGGAAGGTGAATGGAGGCGGAAGGAAAGTTCCCGCCGAGGCCGCTCCGATTTTGAGCGGCCTCGGAGGGAACAGGCAGTGCACGCTGGACTCGGCGTGTGCAGATTGCACAAATGTGCACCCCCTTGCGTGCGCCGACCCCGGATTTTATAAGATACACGCGGCTACGCACGTATCTTATAAAATCCAGCGTACTTTTGTTCGCGCCTGGTGCGCGAACAAAAGTACGCGCGCGCTGATTTTGAAAATGTACCCCAGTGATTCTGATCCCTCAAAATATTCTTCCAACTCCCCAACAAACTTTAACCCTCCCCCACCCCAGGTATCCTCTGACACCATGTTAAGATCCCAATGCCCCTGGAGGCATCTACCCCTGGCAAGAATCCAATGCATCCAACAAGACTTTGATATCCTCTCACAAGATCCAGACTGCCTAGAGGCATCGTCCAAGCCTCCTTCCCCCAAGGAGGCATAGGCTAGTGTAAAATCAGCCAGCCCAATTTTAAATTATGTGCCAAAGTGAGGCAAGGGGAGCAGGAATCTCTCCTGTCTCATTCATTCATCAAAGAAAACCTTGGGAGGGGCTAGGGAGGCACTAAGGAGTCCTCAGGGGGAAGTGCCCAGTGCTTCTGGAGGTTCAGTGTCTTGTTGGGAAATAGTGGGGCATCAGGATCTTGCCAGGGACCAAGAAGATATCTCTGAGATGGTCTGGGTTCTGCTGGATGAGTAGAGGATGCTTCTAGGAGATCAAGGTCTTGTCAGGTAGTCGAGGGGTGCTTCCAGAGGATCTGGATCTTTTTTTTTTATTTGGGGGGGGGGGGCAGAGTGGCAGGGGGAATTGGAATTCAGAGGTCCTTGATGATGAGGTCATGGAATTTCTCATTTTCATCTTGGTGCATTAGCCTGCATTAAATCTGTGCTAAAGGTAACATGGGCTAATGTGGGATAATAAACTAATGTGCATATATATATGTGATAAAGTGTGTTAATGCTTGTATTAACACACTTTAGTACATATTCTTTATTAGGCTTGTTAGGATATTATAGTGCTAAAGCCTTTTCAATGCACAGCTAAATGATCTTTGGTCTTGGAATCACAGAAAGTTCTTGAAAAAACACATGAAGGACATAGAACAGTGAAATAGCCAGCACAATCTCAGCTAGATCATCTTAAAATTCATGCCTTGTGCAAGTAATACATAGGAATAATTTGACAATGCAGGGCTGTCTACATGGGGAAAAGATTAACTTAGTGCCTGGTAATAATTGAAAGTAATAAGAACATAAGAACATGCCATACTGGGTCAGACCAAGGGTCCATCAAGCCCAGCATCCTGTTTCCAACAGTGGCCAATCCAGGCCACAAGAACCTGGCAAGTACCCAAAAACCAGGTCTGTTCTATGTTACCGTTGCTAGTAATAGTGGTGGTTATTATCTAAGTCAACTTAATTAATAGCAGGTAATGGACTTCTCCTCCAAGAACTTATCCAATCCTTTTTTAAACACAGCTATACTAACTGCACTAACCACATCCTCTGGCAACAAATTCCAGAGTTTAATTGTGCGTTGAATGAAAAAGAACTTTCTCCGATTAGTTTTAAATGTGCCACATGCTAACTTCATGGAGTGCCCCCTAGTCTTTCTATTATCCGAAAGAATAGAAAACCGATTCACATCTACCCATTCTAGACCTCTCATGATTTTAAACACCTCTATCATATCCCCCCTCAGCCGTCTCTTCTCCAAGCTGATAAGTCCTAACCTCTTTAGACTTTCCTCATAGGGGAGCTGTTCCATTCCCTTTATTATTTTGGTCGCCCTTCTCTGTACCTTCTCCATCGCAATTATATCTTTTTTGAGATGCGGTGACAAGAATTGTACACAATATTCAAGGTGTGGTCTCATCATGGAGCGATACAGAGGCATTATGACAATTTCCGTTTTATTCACCATTCCCTTTCTAATAATTCCCAACATTCTGTTTGCTTTTTTGACTGCCGCCGCACACTGAACTGACGATTTCATTGTGTTATCCACTATGACGCCTAGATCTCTTTCTTGGGTAGTAGCACCTAATATGGAACCTAACATTGTGTAACTATAGCATGGGTTATTTTTCCCTATATGCATCACCTTGCACTTGTCCACATTAAATTTCATCTGCCATTTTGATGCCCAATTTTCCAGCCTCACAAGGTCTTCCTGCAATTTATCACAATCTGCTTGTGATTTAACTACTCTGAACAATTTTGTATTATCTGCAAATTTGATTACCTCACTTGTTTTATTTCTTTCCAGATCATTTATAAATATATTGAAAAGTATGGGTCCCAATATAGATCCCTGAGGCACTCCACTGCCCACACCCTTCCACTGAGAAAACTGTCCATTTAATCCTACTCTCTGTTTCCTGTCTTTTAGCCAGTTTGCAATCCACAAAAGGACATCGCCACCTTTCCCATGACTTTTTATTTTTCCTAGAAGCCTCTCATGAGGAATTTTGTCAAATGCCTTCAAATTGTCTTCAAATACACTTGAAAAAGTACTGGCATTATGAAACATCACAGGTCCATGAAAGGATTTTAGGAAGTTTTAAAAAATAGATAGGACCTTGTATATATATATTTATATACCATTGTTTTGAAGTCAGTCACAATGGTTTACAAAGTTAAAAATGAATAACATAATAACAGGTACATAAAATTTATATAATACAAAGTGAAACCATAACAAACATAAAAAAAACAAGCAAAACAAGAATAAAATATTATGAGATAAAATAACACACCAAAAGAAATATAGTTAAAATAGATAAAATAAATAAAAATAAAAGGTAGAGCCTCATACCTAATCTAAAATCAGAACGTCCTGCAGACTGAAGTAAAAAACTGCCTTACCTAGACATTGTTCTCAAACGATAGTTTAAAAAGTCAAGTCTTATACTGACTTTTTGAAAATCTCTAAAGAGACCATTCCCGAGATTGTTAATGCTTTTTAACTACCAGGTGATAAATCTACAGCTCAATTTGAGGCTGTGGACAGAGAGTTGGATGCAAGAGGGAAATTATTAAATTTTACTGAATTCTTGGAAGATTCTGTTATTGATGTTACAGATCCGGCTTCTTTGTTAGTAATTTTTGCTCGCGAATGTGATAAGCAATGGACTCTTAAACTTTTTTTTCATTTTAAAGATTCTTTCTTTTTTGGTTCTAAGATAAATGTATTCCCAGATGTTTTTAAAGAGACACAGGCTCACAGAAACATTTTCTTATTCAGAAAATCATAATTCAGGAGTACATAGAATAACATTAAATGTATTATCCTAAGGAAAAACATATAGTGGTTCATTTTACCTACCCTACCTAACCCACCCCCCCGGCCCTATCTAAACCCCCTGTACCGTTATTGAAAAAGTTACACCTGCCTCCAGCGGGCGTAACTCGCGCCTGCCAGTGGGCTGCTGGCGCACCATCTCCCGACCTGGGGGCTGTTCTGGAGGCCTCAGCCGTGCCTCCGGAATGCCCCCGGGCCGGCACCACGTCCCCCGACACGCCCCCGGAACGCCCCAAATGTCGCGCCGTCCACCTGACACACTACCGACACACCCCCCTAGCGAAGCCCCGGGACTTACGTGCGTCCCGGGGCTTACGCGTGCCGCCGAGCCTTTGCAAAATAGGCTCGGCGTGCGCAGGGGCGTTTTAAAAGGGTTACGCGCGTAACCCTTTTAAAATCTACCCCAGACTCTATATAATATACTTTCACAAAATAATCTAGACTCCCTGTTACCAAACAATGGGGGAGAGTTCCATTTTTAAGCAAGTATCTACTATAAAGAAATATAAACCATACATTGAAAGACTTAAGGGGTATACACATTCTCTCCTACACTAAGAAGAGGATGTTATATGCTCTGTCTCATGGCTCCTACAGCTCTCTAAGTATTTCTCTAACTTATTAAAAAACCTAGACTTTTGGCTCTGGGTGCTTCCTTTTTACTTAGATTTCCGTGCAAATGTCTAGTTAAATTTCAGGGTGTTAATTATATTTTCTTTGATCCCATCCAATTGGAGAATTTCTTACAAAACAAAACTACTCTTAAATGATTTTCTTGCTAGCCGTAGTGAGTCCGGGATGTACCAATTATGCTAGGATAACTAGTGCTTTTTCTTTTATAATTTTTCTTCTTTATCTCTCCCCATTATGTGGTATGTGAAAATTTAAACATTTGATTGTGAATATTTTTATGTTTTTCCTTGAATACTTTACAAATGTTTCCTAATGCAAGGTGCTCTTGTAATAATGGCACAACTTAATAAACAGAAAATAATAATAATAAAAAAAAAAGCCAAGTCTTCAGTCCTTTCTTAAAAACAGAAAAGTCTTTTGGCAGCCTTAATTCCACAGGCATAGAATTGAATTCCATAATTTAGGACTGGCTATTGAAATGGATCTCTCTCTTACCTCACTCAGTTGTGCGGTGCAAACTGAAGGCGCTGTCAAAAGGCCTTTATTTGCAGATCTTATGTTCCGTTGAGGAGTGTTTAAATGAATGACTGAAGTTAACCATTCAACCTTTTCATTGTACATTGATTTATGTAGTAAACATAATACTTTAAAATCTACCCTATATTTTATTGGTAGCCAATGTAATGCAATCAAGGTAGGGGTGATATAATCACACTTTTTCTGCCTGTTAAAATTCTTGCTGTGGCGTTTTGAAGTAATTGGAGTGGCAGGGAGTCTCAATAAAAGGGCATTGAAGCACGTAATGGAAGTCATCGTGGTTTAGGAGGGGTTATAGACATTGTGTAATTTATGATATCCTTCTCTATTTCTAAGGTTGATGTGCTTCATGTTTAGATTACTGTTAATCATTACACCAAGATCTTGTGCATGATTAGATGATTCAGTTTGTGTGGAAATGTATATGACATTTAACTTCCTGTGCTGTATCTAATATTGTGTTTGGTTCACTCACAGGTAATAATTTAGAAATCCCACTTGTAATAAAGTTTAAGCCTGAAATCCACTTTTAGTGATACATTCAGAGTGACACATTAACTTCAAGTATACCCTCCAAAAGATCAATGAAGTGGTAAAGTTTATACATTATCTACTATAAAGTTTGACATTTTTAGTAAGGGAAGATTACCTAATTGTCTGTTTCTTTATAGACTACTACGATTCATTACTAGTTTACTATATATTTAAAAATTACTCTGTGAAGTGTATCAGGTTCAAAGTGATCTTTTTCTTTATCGAAATCCTATTCTGGTCTATTGTTTACAGGATTGACTGTAGAGCAAATTTTTCAATGGGGTTTCATATGTAAAAATAACATATGCACAAAAGTAGCATGTACATATATATGTGCTATTTATAAAAGTCACGAGTATGTGCATATTTTCATTTTACATGTGTGTTTTACCAGGAAAAAAATGGGGAGTGCACACAGTAGTTTCTATTTTGTAAGAAATATAGATATATATTGTACGTTATGGAACGTATTCATACTCTTTTATGCCTGCTAATTGTGCAAGTGAAATCGGATGTCTGCAGTTTTTGAGTGGGAGGTCTGGGTGAACTAATAAGGGTTCAGGGTGGCGTAGGTGAACTGGAGAAAGACTGGGTAAAGTGGTGGAGGTATTAGTGAACTAGTGATTCCAAGGGCATGCAAGTATTTTAAAAATGGTATATGTGCATACTTTATAAAATACCTTCATCCATGTTTAATTCTGGGTGGTCCTACATGCGGTGTCACAATTATTTTGTGTGTAAAATATACCCATGCATGTTTATAAAATGAGTAAAGAAAGTATCAGGTACATTTTCAAAAGCTTACACATGCAAAAAAACACATATGGCGAATCCATGCACAATCCATATTTTATAAACATATAACATACCTGTGTATATAAGCCTTCATGTTTAACTACATGCAAAAGAGGGGGCATGTTAGTGGCATGTTGGGTGCGATTTGCATGTACATGTTTATTGAGCTATTTTAAAAGTGACTTATGCTCAAATGTCATCAAAACGATGCAAGCATATTTTCTAATGTTCATTTATGCATATAACTTCAAACTTTCATGCTGTTTTGTGATTTATAAGTAAATTTTGAAAGGAGCGTACATGTGCCCATAAATGCATGTATTGGGCATATGAGCAAAAGTACGCTCAATTTTAGTACACACATATCATTTAAAATATCCCTACCGCACATACTCACAAGACCGGAGAGAGAGAGAGAGAGAGAAAGAGACGCAATCTGACACTCTATATATCTCCCACTATAAGAGGGGTAATTTCAACTCAGGGTGGGTTTTGGGGGGGACGGACGGACAGTGTTACAAGATTCTACAGATCCTTGCACTCTAGGCAGACCAATGTAACACTGCCCCCCCCCCCCCCAATCCACCCTGAGTTGAAAGTGCCTCTCTTATAGTGGGAGATATATAGAGTATCAGATTGTTTCTTTAAAAGTGACATGCCCACAGGTATGTATGTGGATATTTACTAGCTTCTTAAAATTTACATTGCTTATCTGCAGCCCACATACATGTGTTTGGGGCCATTTTTGCATGAGCAATGCTTTTAAATTCTACCTTTTGCTGTTTGGTGGTCTGGCTTCTACCGGTGAATGGACATGGCAGCAGGCTAGGAAGTGGTAGTGAGTGTCCCTTGAACAGTCAGGGCCATACAGGGATTTAAGTGGGACATACTGGGCTATTTTGCAGGGTGTGAGTGAGTATGCCTGGAACTGACAGGGCTATACTAGAGGTTGGGAATAAGTGTCTCTGGGATAGGCAGGATCATACTGGAGGTTAACTGGGACATACTAGGCTATACTGGAGGGTGGGATTCTGTGGTGGTGAAACCATATCCAAAATGACTCTAAGGGGCTTATGGGTACTCATATCATAATGATCGAAGAGGGAGAGAGAACAGGGAAGAAAGAAGAGGAGGATGTACCTCTTACAGAGAATATACAAGACTAGGGCACAGTTTTAGGATCTCTTAGAAAAGCAAGTCATTCACAAGTTCAGATTCAACAAGGAAACCGTACTGTATCTATGCCAGCAGTTAGAGCAGGACCTGTACCCTTCCACCCACAGGAGCCACGCCTTGCATGTACACCAAAGTCATGACTGTCCTATCATTTCTGGCCATCGACTCCTTCCAGACACATCTAGGGGTCACGGCTAGAATAAGCCAGTTGCCACCTTTGGCCTTAGGACCTGCATTCTGAAGTCCTGGTTCAGAACAAGGAAGAGGACCTTCTGAGAAGAGGAGAGGGATGGAAGCTGGTGCCAGCCTAGGGCCTCTTGTTGTGGGGGAGGGAGTGGCTGGACTACAACTGCTGGTGGTGGTGGCAGTGCTATCTACTGATCCCTAGTGGTGGCCTCAGCTGCTGCAGCATCAAGAGGAGCTGGATCCTCATCATTGCCTTCTTCCTATTCCTCTTTCGAGGATGATGTTGGTGTTGTCTGTGAAAAGAACAAAAATTGTGTGCCATTTTGTATTCTCATATGATCCAGGGTGTATGATCATACAATCAGTTAGAGGGCATACCTTTTCTGAGAGAAGTGTTGGTGATGGGAAGAACTTCTAGTTGCAGCACACCCACATCCTATAGGTGGTGGCAAGTCTATGAATTGGTTCCTTTAGATACAGAAGCTTCTCCAGCAATATTTTACCTCATGGTGCCTAGCTAATGATAGGCACCATGTCAGGGTAGTTAGTATTGGGGTGAGGTTTACATAGCAAGGGGGTCAAGGGCCATGATGCAGCATCTAATATATGTGTGTTTCTAGGATAGGGGCATATGTTTTCCATAGTTATATTTTTAGGAGTGGGTTTTAACACTCACAAGAGTTTTAAATTAAGCCTGAGGGCAAGTCATGCTTCATGACCGTGATGTTTGAGACCCAGAGAAATGCCAAGGACAAAGTATTTTTGTATGAGGATTTGTTGAACCATAAGGAAGAGACAGGGTCTTGCAGAGTGGATGGACACTAGTGGGGCTGGTGATGGAAGCAGAACATTGACAGACATAAACAAACATACATATTCAAAGTCTGTCAGATTTTTCTGATTAAGTGGAAGCCACCGAATATCTGGATATGTTCAGCAGCCACCAATTAGTTTGATAAGTCACTTATCTGGCGAGGTAGTTAGCCAGATAGACAGTAGGTGGCAAGTGAGTGTAACTGGGCAGTGCTACTTATTTGACTAACTTACCCAAATAAATAGTGATATTCATACTTATCTGGTTAAGTTAACCAGATAAGTTAGACTTGCTCCATAGCAGGTCTAAACTTAGATGAATAAGCCGGCTAATTGGTGGCAAATACAGTTATGTCCAAATATTGACCTCCTAATATATAAATTCACCACAGAGAAGTGCAATAATACAAACAAAACAAAAATAACATCACTCCTCAATTCTAGAGAAATGAGCCAATAAACTGTGAATACCTTAATCTCAATGTATGTCCTTATATTCCATCATGACATTTTTTTTTTCAAAAAATCCCTTTCTTCTAAAATATCTTTTTAAATCTAGAGAATTTTTTTTTTTTTTTTTTTTAGGAGGGATTGATAGTTTCATTTAAAGTGAAGGCTGTTAATATCCCAATACACAAAACCCCACAACTGAATATAATCAATTTAGGGATGTGCATTGATTTTTTTTTCGTGTTGTTTAAGTTTTGGGTCGTTATCTGTTAAATTTTGTTTTTAAAATGATCTGGGAGGTATTTATATCAGGTTTCCCTAATTTCGGAGTTAGTGTGCATTAACTAGTTTTCCTAATTTTGGGCTTAGTATACACTAACGGGACTTGTTAGTGCACACTAAGTCCCGTTAGTGCACACTAACTAGTTTTCCTAATTTCGGGCTTAGTGCGCACTAACGGGACTTTGCTGCGCACTAACTAAAGATAGTGTACACTAATAAAAAAATGTTATCAATAAGTTAAAAAGTGTCAATTGGGGAGCAGTTCACTAGCTGGAGGTATGTTTCTGCATTACCATTGACTGTCTCCTTAGTTACTTGCACAAATATGCACAAACAAATAACTAAAGAGATAGTCAATGGGAATGCAGAACCATACCTCTAGCTAATGAACTGCTCCATAATTGACACTTTTTAATTTATTGGTAACATTTTTGTTAGTGCATGCTAACATCCAGTTAGTGGATCCTAAGTCCTATTAGTGTACACTAACTCGAAATTAGGAAAACTAGGTACTGCACACTAACAGGACATAATGCACACTGACATCTAGTTAGTGCATACCAAAGTCCCGTTAGTGCGCACTAAGCCCGTAAATAGGAAACTATATTTAGCGCGCACTAACAGAAGATAGTGCATGCTAACTACATGTTAGTGAGCACTAAGTCCTGTTACTGTGCACTAACATGAAATACTAATTTTCCTGAAATTTTTTCAATTAATTTTTTGATTTGTGACACTTCTGAAACAAGAAGAAATACACAATTTTGTTGCCATTGTCTATTTCATTGGTAACAAATACACATCCCTAATAATCATGAACCACCATGCACCTTCCTCTCTATAATGTTCATTTTTTACAAGCAATTGTTTTAGAATTCATAAACTAATGTCTTTGAAAACTGTGCAAAAAATAACATTCCTACATTGCACTAATATTTGTGTCAATTACATACAATAACAATCTTCTAACTTTAAGCTGACCAAGGATAGAAAGTAACACATGGCGTCAAGTGATAATATCTTACTGCCTCCCAATGATCCTGTTCAGGATCTGTTGCAAGGAGTTAGCAATCTGTTCGGGATCTGAAGTTATATAGGAGTGTTGAGGGTGGATCCTTGGACCAGTGGCAGATGACCACGCCCCTGGGGGATGATCCCGAGAGGGACCACCGGTCAGGCTCAGAGTAAGAGACAAACACACACTAGTTCTTTATTTAGACAGTATATTGAACCACCAGAGATGGCAGTAGTGAGCTGGTAAGTCCGGCTGGGCTGTAGTCCTTCAGATACTGGAACAGCGATCCCTGGAGGCTGAGCTGAAGAGAAACAGATATCATGAGTAGGCAGGGTATGCAGATGGTAACACTCAAACAATGTCCCAATGAAGCCCAGGAGCTGGAAAGTATAGGCCCTCGAGGAGCAAGTACCTGGTTCCAGGGAAAACTCAGAGAGAATGATGGTAACTCACTGATGTAGCTGATATAGTTGGTAGTGAAGACTTCCAGGCAGAAGAGCAAGTCTGGGATAAGGGCCCTCGAGGAGCGAGTACCGGTTCCAGACTGTCACCTGAAAAACAAAGGAGAGAGCGAGGCCCCGAGGAGTGGCTACCTCTGGTAAGTCCGAGGAGGCAGAGTTGCTTAGAGAGTCAAAGTGAGTCCATTGTCAATCCTTGCTAACGCAATCTGTTAGCAAATACTCAGACCTTAAATATCCATTGCGGGTGATGTCATCTTCGGGGACGCCCCCGAGATTCGCACCGTTGCCGGTATTTCAGTCAGGGGTCGCACCATTCCCGCACCCCTAGGCCTCTAGGAACATGGCGGATAGCAGCGTCGA
The DNA here is from genome assembly GCF_901001135.1 of Rhinatrema bivittatum. Lineage (NCBI taxonomy): Eukaryota > Metazoa > Chordata > Amphibia > Gymnophiona > Rhinatrematidae > Rhinatrema > Rhinatrema bivittatum. Next base: position 85,866,215 of record NC_042617.1, on the reverse strand, counting down.
GCCGGTCCGGGAACGCCCGAGGACTTGCGGCAGAAGAATGCCGCGGCAGCCAATCTTCCTGTGGTAGGAGAGGGAGGCGCCAGAGAGGTAAGGAGGGTGGAGAGAGGGTGTCAGGCACCGACGGACACAACAGATCCACCTGTTGTTATCATTTGTGATAATTGTGGGTGGATCCTTGGGCTGGGGCAGATGACCACGCCCACGGGGGAAGGTCCCGAGAGGGGCCACCGGTCAGGCTCAGAGTTTGGAGACAGACACACAATAGTTCTTTTATTAACTGTATAGTGAACCACCAGAGGTGGCAGTAGTGAGCTGGAAGAGCCCGGCTGGGCTGTAGTCCCTCAGGTACTGGAACAGCGATCCCAGGATGGCTGAGCTGTAGAGAAACTGAATATAGTGAGTAGGCAGGATATGCAGGGTTCAGGAACAGAACCTGGATGGTAACACTCACACAATAGTCTCTTGAAGCAGCCCAGGAGCTGGAATGAAGTAGGCCCTTGAGGAGTGAGTACCTGGCTCCAGGGAAAGCTCTGAGAGAGAGATGGTAACTCACTGGTGTTGTAGGCAGCGGTGACTTCCTGGCAGAAGTAGTATTCGGTAGCAGGTCCGGGAACGTGGGCCCTCAAGGAGCGAGAACCAGTTCCAGACTGCGAACTGAAAAGCAAGAGAGAGAGCGAGGCCCCCGAGGAGTGGGTACCCCTGGTAAAGTCCGAGGAGGCAGAGTAGCAAGGTATGCAGAGAGTGAATTCCATCTGCAGCGATACCTGGAGGAAGATAGGTAAACATAGTGAAACCAAACCCTTGCTAACTCAATTAGCTAGCAAAACGAGGTATCCGGTGAAGATGACGTCATCTCAGGGGGACACCCCTGAGGTTCGCGCCACAGATGGTACTTGAGTCTGGGTCGCGTCGCGCAAGCACCCTTAGGCTTCAGGAGAACATGGTAGAAGGCAGCATCTAGCCAGTCCGGGGACGCCGGAGGAGAACGGCAAGATGATGCCATGGCAGCCAATCTTCCATCAACCCAAGAGGTAGTCGCAAAAGAGGTAAGGTGAGCGGAGTGGAGACGTCAGGCAGCAACGGTCGCAACACCTGTGTATTCAGCGTCTCAAGTGAGGAGATCTTGACTATAGCGGTGTATAATCAGCACTACAGAAAATAAAAAATTTCCCATGATGAAGGATTTAATATGATACGTGGCCTCATTGGGAGGGCAATAAGATATTGTTATGTTCCATGGCCATGGAAGGCCAAAACCGCGGCCCCCTAACTTGCCCGCAATGGCAACCCACCGCGGCAGCTCCAGGAGAAGTCACTGACGCAGTGCCCGTCGCTCCAGCACGGGTCCCCAAGATGACCGCTGGGTGGGGAGCCATCCCTGCTCCTCCCTCGCGGCATCCGGCAAGGTTTCCTCCGTGGAGGAAATCCAAGATGGCTGCCACCATATCTAGGCACGAGGCCGCACCTCCTCCCTAGATTTAAAGGGGCCAGACCCCTTAACCACTCACAGCTGTTTCTAATGGGCCAGAGTAGAGGAAGTATAAAGGGAAGCTTCCTCTGCCCATTCCTTGACTTGGCAACGTCCCTCGTAGTCAGGTCTGCTTGCTTTGGCGAGTTCTTGTACTTCAGATCCTTGTTCCTGTTTCGTCTTGGTGTTCCTGGTTCCTGACTTTGGATTGGCTAGCGGTGATTCCTGGTGTGTGACTTCGGACTGGCAAGCGGCGATCCCTTGGCGTAAGACCTCGGACTGGTAAGCGATGACCCTTTGGCACTTGACCTCGGACTTCTGGACCATCGTCTCCAAGGGCCCACCTAAGTCCCAGCGGCCCGGGTCCCTACAGGCTCCTCCCGGGGAGACTGCGGGCTTCCAGGGGTGAAGCTCCAGTTAGCCCTTGCACTGAACACTCGACTCCTTGACCTCTCAAAGGTCCACCTAAGTTCCAGCAGTCCAGGTCCCTACAGGCTCCTCCTGGGGGGACTGCGGACTTCCAGTGGCGAAGACTCCATTCTTCTCCTTGACGTCACGACTCTTCGTCTGCTTCCACAGTTGCCTCAGTCTCCAGTGCCGAGGGTCAGCTGGTCGCATCTTCTGCTCTGCCTCGCCATCCGACGGGATCCACTTCCTCAGGTATACCATCCTCCCATCGGTCCAAGGGTTCACAACCTGAGCATAACAGATATTATCACTTGATGCTTTGTGTTACTTTTTATCCTTGTTCAGCTTGATGTTAAAAGATTGTTATTGTATGTAATTGACACAAATATTAGGATGTAGGAGCTTTACCTTTTGCTCAGTTTTCAAAGACATTACTTTTTGAATTGTAAAAAAATTGCTTGTAAAAAATGAATATTATAGAGAGGAAGGTGGTTGGTGGTTCATGATTATATTCAGTTGTGGGGCTTTGAGTACTGGAATGGTAACAACCTTCTCTTTATATGAAACCATCAATCCCTCCTAAAAAAAATGTTTTCTCTAGATTTAAAAAGATTTTTTAGAAGGGATTTTTTGAAAAACATTTTTCATGATGCAATATAAGGTCATACAAAACAATGAGATTGAGGTATTCACAGTTTATTGGTTCATTTCTCTACAATTGAGGAGAGATGTTAATTTTGTTTTGTGAATAGTGACCTCACCATGCTCAGTTCTCCCTGAGGCCATATCAAGAGCTTACCTTCGGCCCCATTCCACCTTGCAAGTAGCTGATCCAGCCACCTTTGATATTTCCAGTGCAGTTTCTTATTGTGGCCTTCAATCTATACAGAGAAAAGGATTACAAAGTTTAGAGTGCACTGTTGTTGCTACTGTGACCTCCATTCTGCTATGTTTCTATGTTTTTAACTGAAGTCTTGAGTTAGTAGCCTGGCTCTTTTCATTCCCTTAATATACCTAGAAGAGGTGCCTTGCCACCAGGTCTGAAAGTAAAGTATATTAGAATAGGGACAATCCATGAACTGCCATTGTACCCATTTTATTGAGGGAGCTAGAAGGCAGTGCAGCCTATCAGAATACTCTTTTAAGATAAATGATCATTTATAAGGAATAACATTGGGACTACAGAGAGAACACAGCTTTAGGGAGTAACTAGAACTGTACAACAGGGTCAAATTTCTCTCTTCTGGAAAGACAATGGTTTACTCTGATATAGGAGCCACAATAAATCTAATACATGTTTCTGAGGAAGTTCTATATCTTATATGGACCTTTACTATACTTGTGACTATTTGTTAAAGTCATCCATGCTATAAGATTTCATTCTTTCATTTAATACATTTTAGTGGCACATGCACATTGATTATACCATTAATGGAAGGTAAATCTGTTACAGTATCCATTTATACCATTTACTAGGGATGTGAATCGTTTTTTGACGATTTAAAATATCGTCCGATATATTTTAAATCGTCAAAAAATCGTTAGGGCCATGATACAATACCAATTCCCCCGATTTATCGTTAAAAAATCGTAAATCGGGGGAAGGGGGAGGGCAGGAAAACCGGCACACTAAAACCCCCTAAAACCCACCCCCGACCCTTTAAATTAAATCCCCCACCCTCCCGAACCCCCCCCCCAATGCTTTAAATTACCTGGGGATCCGGCGGTGGTCCAGAACGGCGGCGGTCCGGAACGGCCCCCTCAATAGAATCGTGTTGTCTTCAGCCGGCGTCATTTTTCAAAATGGCCGCCGCAAAATGGCGGCGGCCATAGACAAAAACGATTCGACGGAGGAGGTCGTTCCGGACCCCCGCTGGACTTTTGGCAAGTCTTGTGGGGGTCAGGAGGACCCCCCAAGCTGGCCAAAAGTTTCCTGGGAGTCCAGCGGGGTTCCGGGAGCGATTTCTTGCCGCGAATCGTTTTCGTACGGAAAATGGCGCCGTCAGGAGATCGAGTGCAGGAGGTCGTTCAGCGGCGGTCCGGAACCCCCGCTGAACGACCTCCTGCAGTCGATCTCCTGCCGGCGCCATTTTCCGTACGAAAACGATTCGCGGCAAGAAATCGCTCCCGGAACCCCGCTGGACTCCCAGGAAACTTTTGGCCAGCTTGGGGGGGGCCTCCTGACCCCCACAAGACTTGCCAAAAGTCCAGCGGGGGTCTGGAACGACCTCCTCCGTCAAATCGTTTTTGTCTATGGCCGCCGCCATTTTGCGGCGGCCATTTGAAAAAATGGCGCCGGCTGAAGACAACATGATTCTATTGAGGGGACCGTTCCGGACCGCCGCCGTTCTGGACCACCGCCGGATCCCCAGGTAATTTAAAGCATTTGGGGGGGGGGGGTTTGGGAGGGGGGGGGATTTAATTTAAAAGGGTCGGGGTGGGTTTTAGGGGGGTTTAGTGTGCCGGCTCACGATTTTAACGATTTTTCACGATAGTTTACACACCCAAACGGCAACAATACGATTCCCTCCCCCTCCCAGCCGAAATCGATCGTTAAGATGATCGAGGACACGATTCACATCTCTACCATTTACCTCTTACCCTACCTGTAGGCCAATATGGTACCCCCTAGCAACTCCCATGAGCAGGCCCATCCCATCCCCTTACACTTAGTGCCCCCCACCCCCAGTGAACCAACTTACAAACCCCAAGCAACCCCTACCCTTAATAACCACAATCTACTTAACCCATGTGGGTAGGAAGCTCCACGAGTGAACTCTCTTTGTAGGCCTTTCCAGGCCTGCTTTATTGTCCTGGCATTCCTGCAGATTCCCCTGTTGGGGAATAGCACTTATTCATTTGTCACCACCAGGGATGCCAGTCGTGACACGTCCCCAGTGGTGAAATTGGGCTGGCACGTGGTAGAGGCATTGTGGAATGGGCTTGACCTGGAAGAACCAGATGTTGTGCATCATGGAAAAATATGCATGTGTATGAGTCATGCATAAATGTATAACTTATTATTTTATAGTTTTACTTGGATATACATGTGCTCATTATAAAATTTACACACATATGCACAAGAGCCTATATGTGTGCACATATGGGCTTGTGTGCTCTTCTTTTAAAGTTAGCCTCCCTGTTTTCTTTCATTGGAAATAAATGCATGTATTGAAACATACATGCATACTTTTGGAGCAGAAATATGTGATATTTTTTAAACTGTGCAACTCCCTCTGCATTAATACTAAATACTAAAATACTAGCATTAATCTCCGTGTGTCCATTTATGTACATAAATGCTGCACCATTGGTAGGTTTGAAAGTTGGGGCTCCCTCTGAAATCCCTTAGCATTATGTTAGTACTAAAATAATTTCTTCAGAGTTTGCAGTTTTTTAATTCCCCCACAAGACAGATTTTCCCAATGGTATTTCTCAGCACACAATAAAAATAATTGGTGTGATTGTTTAAATATCCTTAAATATTTATTAGTTATGGACTATTTGAAAAACCACTTGTTGAGAAAGAAACCAAAGTCATGGAATAAGAAATGAATTTGATACACTGTCTCAACCTTTAATTTGATTATTGTACCTCTAGATTATAAATGGTGGGGGGTGGGCCTTTTTATGATGGGATAGCAATCCTATCTATATCTATTTTACAATGTTCTGTCACATTTTTCAAATGTTTTGTTATGTTTTACTTTCATATGAAACTTTTATTATTTTGTGATTATTTCCATTGTTATGTACAGTCTGTAATGTATTTATTTTTTTCTTTGTAATATTTCTCTAACCATTGAAGCACTGGAAACAAATGCGAACCTGTTATCACAATCCAGATCTAGATACTGTTTGGGGATTTTATCTCTAATTTGGCAGGAATATGCATTTGAATGAATTCCCTTTCATGAGCTGAAAGTTTACCACCTGGCAGAATATTGCCGGTTAACATTTGATGAAATTTTCCTATTCCAAGTGAATTCTTGATGAGCTTCTTATCTAGGGGGGATTGTCTTTTGATAATCTCTTCAGTCTGAATGTGAGTGCAGCAGAAGGGGAGGGAAGAGGACACTGCTGTTTACAAAAACTCTCTGTTCTTAAAAGCTAGGAAGGAGAATACAGACTGAATAATAAGAGCCATTTTTACTGTGCAATAACATAAGGTAAAAACAGGGATGGGGAGGTGGGTTTGGGATCAGAAGTTTCCTCCTGGTCCTTTGGGGCTTCCATCTCAATTGGAATGAGTCTCTGTTGGGCTGCGGCATCATGAGCCCTCATGTGCCGCTACTGAGGTTTTCTTCTCATTTTTATATCCCCTTCCACCTCAACTTGAGCTTTTGCAGCCACAGTCCTCAGCCAGGTGCCAAACACTGTGGATCCCTCTGGAACCTGGTTATAGTAGACCCTAATTCTGTCCGCTGGATGTTTCTGTTAAGTGGTGACTAAGACTCTTACCCCCCCCCCCCCCCCAGGTCTGTATTGGGTAGATAAAGACCGGTAAAGGAAAGGAGGCTCTAAAATGAGGGGGTCATGGAATGAGCTTGAAAAGGGATAGACTCAGGACTGTTTCTAAAACTATTTCTTTACAGAGAGGGTAGTGGATGTATGGTATTAGGATCCCTGGCCGCGGCCGCCTGCGGCCGGGTTCCCTTGCCTCCACCAGGAGGCAACCAGGCCCGGCTCTCCGCCATCGCCGCGGCCGCTTCCAACTGCCGCTGTTGCGGCCTGCCCTTGCGGCCTGGCACGCCGCCATTCCAACCTCACCCACCTCCCTAGGCGTGCGTGCCATCGCTCCCAATTTAAAGGTCCTGCAGTGGGAAAGTTCCCCGTGGCCCGTGAAGATGACGTCAGGCAGGTTGGGTATATATACCCTGCTCTGTCTCTAGCACTTTGCCTCAGCAATGGGTCCTCCTCTGCTTTAGAGTGCGTGTTCTGCCTTGATTCCTGATCCTGCGTTCCTGCCTTGATTCCTGATCCAGTGTTCCTGCCTTGCTCCTTGTTTCCTGTACCGTGCCTTCCTGCTCCTCGACCATCCGGATGTCCTATGTGGGGGTGGAGGAGCACCACTAATCCCTTGCCTCAGGCACCAGATTTATTTATTGTGTAAGCAGGCAGGGACCACTGGAAGTGTGCTGGTGGGGCTGACAGGAACTTGGCAGCAGCAGGCATGGACAAGGTTTTCAAGAGAAGTCCTGCAGAAAAACCTTGTCTTCCTTAGGCTTTTCTTAATTTGTTCCATTTTCCTAGACTTTCATGACCTTCATAGGTCCTCCACAATCCCCCCAAAGGTGTACATTGATTAGATACACTATAGTCCATTGGTAAATCATTGGTATGTTTTCAGAAGGTGATTTTTCCTTAGCAGTAGGTTCACATGATGGTAGATGTGCTGTTCTGATCAACAGCTTGTTCATCAGAATGTGCTTTTTAGAGGGATACAATGTCTATCAAGGCCACAGCACTTTCAACAAATTTGTCTTGACTATATCAGCTAATTTCAGACAATGTCTTATTTATTGACTAACAGCAGTTCTTTGTCCCCTACAGTTCTGTAGCATCCATCTTGTTTGCTCAGATCAATCTTGTTTGGTTCAACTGACATGCATACAGCTTTAAGGGTAACCTGGGCTAGGTCCTAAAGCTGTGAGCACTGTTTCCACAGCAATGCCAGACCAATGTGACCTGTAAAGGGGGTGGGTGCTGGATCCAGGATTCAAGGCCAGGTCCTTTAGATGGCTCACTAGGCTAATCCTATGAAAACAGTTGTGATGCTGGTCCCATTTTATCAGTACTTAACCTCTACCTAAAATTTCTTAACCTCTACCCATTGAACAAAATAGCTTGTGTTTATTCATGCAGTAGAGTTGGAATAGGAGGTTTGTGCCTTGAGTGTTGATGATATCAACAGTGATATCTTTGGAAATAAAAATGAGATTTGTAGTGCATGATGGCCCATTTCATCTATGCTTTTTCTCAGCATTCAGTTGGGCTGTTCACTGTTGCCTTGCTCACAGGTGCAGAAATGAGAAAATGAGGAGGGAGTAAATCAGTTACTCTCTTCTTAGTCTTCAGGCAGTTATGGATTTAGCATTTTACCACTCCTAGGTACTGTTGGTGGTGGGCCTTTCACTTCATCCCCACTCTCGCTTTCATCACCATACACTGGTCAATAGAGCAGAAGATGTAAGGCACAGCCATTTTTGCTCATCTCTACCTGCTCCAGGCTCACCTCCTGTTGCGCTGGGATGGGAAGAGCGCTAGGGGGTGAGAGGTGTGTGCCCCTGCGGTAAGACATACCTCGTCTGGGAGTGGAGGACCAGGCCCCTCCACACGCCTTTGTGAGACCAACCATGCAAGGTTGATCTCTGAGTGGTCCTCCGACTACTCCAAGCCCTTTTGGAGCTGCCACAAGGAGCAGCAGAAGCGGCAGGCCAGACAAGGCAGGATGCAAGGTAGACGAAGGTCAAAGACACTGGAGCTTGGATCTTGGAATGAAGACGAAGACCTGGAACTCACACATGGAGGAGACGGAGGCAAGAGCAAGGAGCTCTGAAGACCCAGACACAGTTCAAGGAAGAAGCTCGGAGATGGGACTCGGAGCCAGGTACCCAGAGACAGGACTCGGAGCCAGAGTACTGAGGTGGGACTCAGTGGAAGGGAAGATAAAAGCCGGGATCAACAGGAGACTTGCGCAGCCAAGGAGACAAGGATGTCAGGAACATGGAAGAAGGACCATCAGGACCTCTTGGAAGATGAAGCAGAGGACCACTTGTAAGATGAAGCAGAGGACCACTTGGAAGCTGAGATGTGGAATCCAGAGACCAGGAATGCCAGGTAGGAACAGGAAGCGGAGGAGTCCTAGGGAGAACTAGTCTCAGATGACTAGCTCCTTGCCAAGGTGATGAAGGAATGGCTGGAGTCCTTTTATAGGGCAGAGAAAGACAACGCCCAGGGAGGAGTCCACAGATGGGCCTGCAGGGCCTCACCTCCGCTTTCCCTTTAAGAAGAGGAGAGAGCTGCGGGCCTGCCCCCTAAGAGGAGCAGGAACAGGAAGCAAGACCCTGGACAGCGGCCATGCTGCCGCTGAGGATGCTGGAGCAGGCCTGACAAAGTACTCATGCAATGAATATGCTAATTCATTATTAAACAAAACCAATAGACTTACATCACAATTCTTCCACTGCTTACCAACAAAAGAGCCTGAAGAAAAATTTGGTCAAGTGAAATGGAACTCATTCGACCCAATATCTAAACTTGAAGTAATCCAGATCATCACTAAAATGAAGCCCATTACCCATCCACTAGACCCTATCCTTGCAAGTACACTGAAAACTGTAAACAGAGTAATAACCTCAATATTCACAACCATAATAAACCACTCGCTAGCAGAAGGATTAGTCCCTGATAGGGCAAAACAAGCTGTGATTAAACCAATCCTAAAAAAGGAAACTATCAGAATCGATGCTTGGGACAATTACCGACCAATATCCAACCTGCTTTTCATCACGAAAGTCATAGAAAAAGCAATCTTATTACAATTAGAGGACCACCTAGAAGACAATATACTATACCCAAACCAATTCGGATTCAGAAAAAATCGCTCAACAGAATCCCTACTCATTTCCTTAGCTGACCCTGTACTACAAGGCTTTGACCATAATGAATCATATATCCTGGTACTAATAGATTTAACAGCAGCATTCAACACAGTTGACCATTCCATATTATCCCACCAGCTGAGAGAAATTGTAATAGTTGGGAATATTAACAAATGGTTCTCCTCCTTCCTAAAAGATAGGACATTCCAAGTCAAACTGGGAAATCAAATTTCAGACACATTCCCAATTGACACAGGCATCCCCCAAGATTCAGCACTCTTGGCCACACTAGTCAACATCTATCTGCTGCCTATATGTACATTACTAGCAAATCTAGGAATCAACTTCTTCCTATATGCAGACGACATACAATTGTATATCCCATTTGACAAAACATTTGAAAAAACTGTGTCGTCTCTGTCAACATACATGAAGGCCATACTACAAAAACTTTCTCAACTGAAACTAACTCTAAACCCCCCAAAAATGGAAATTGTGTGGTTAAGGATAGATAACACGATAAACAAACCACCAACCCTAGACCTAGGAATCACTAATATTACACCTTCTGATCAAGTACAAGACCATGGAATTCAGATCAACAAGAATTTCACTATGAAAAAGCATATAAGCAAATTAATCATAACAGGGTACTCCAAGCTGAGAATATTACATCAGCTGAAACCTTTGTTAACAATACAGGACTTCTGCATTGTCTTACAAACACATATTTTCAAACTTAGATTACTGCAACACTTATATTTTTGAACTTAGACTACTGCAACTCCCTCAAGTCTACTAAAACCATTACAGTTACTTCAAAATGCCTTTGCAAGACTCTTACTAGGGACAAGGAAATTCGAACACATCACACCCTTGCTGAACGATCTGCACTGGCTATCAGTACAATTCAGAATTCATTTTAAAGTATTATGTCTAATTTTCATTATCATGAACAATATTAACCCATGTTTATTGGAGTGACAATTCAACACTATACACCACAAGAGAGACCTAAGATCACAAAACAAAGGACTTCTAATGGTACCTTCCACTCGGAACCCATACCTAATGCATATAAGAGACGGAATGTTTTCCATAGCAGGCCCCAAGTTGTGGAACTCACTCCCAGAGTCAAAACATCAGATAACAGAAAGAAAGAGTTTCAAGCGTGAACTGAAAACATGGCTCTTTAGAAATGCATATGATTTAACGTAAAATACTAATATGCGGATAATTGTTACATCAGTACCAAAGATAATGTTAGTGGAGCGAGTAATAAGGAATGAATGATGTGAAGTGTATTGTTAGTAGAATTGGAACTTGTATTTACTGTTAGGTTGACCAAACAAAAGTATGAATATGAACTAGATTATATAGTAGATAGTGTGATATCCTAGAATATTTATGATTATGAAACTAGAATATGAATATGCTGTGGTGTTGAACTAGAAGGTGAATGTTGACACACAGTATGTAATCGCTGACCATGAATATGAATGTGGATATTGTAAAGCGTTTTGATCTTCTTTTGGAATAAGGGTACATAAAACATCAAAATAAAATAAATAAATAAAAATAAATAGTATACATTTGACAATATTGGAACCACTAATCTTAGTTGTGGGCTGAACCTTTTCCAGGGTTTGGGTTTATCTGAAGTGGAAGTTGCCAGTGGACTGTTCATGGGCTAACAAAGCCATTCATTTAGACAGGATTTTTATTCAACCATAGTATGTAAAATTTTATTCACGTCTAGTAAAGGAATTCACCTAGAAATACCCTGAGCCTGGTCTAATATACCATCTGATTAAGTACATTTCAAAAATTCCAGTAATCAGTGATTCTCAGCTACTGCTAATATTTTATGTACCTTAAGTTGAAGATTACACAATTTTTAACAATTAAGTTAATAATCATATCTAACTTAGAAATTACAAAACATAGCCATATACACAAATCCCTTGTATGAATATATAAGCTAATTAACATCCTGTGGCCAATTCTCAAAGATCCACAGAGTGCATAAGATAATATCTGTTTATTGTAGGTGAATTTTCAGACAAACTGAAACAGGTTTTCAGCTAAAAATCCTTCTAAATCTAGCTGGTCAAAATGTGAGAGCTTAGGTTTAGAATTGCTATTTGAGCAGCTGGCGTTGCCCACCAAAACTTAGGGGGTCTATCCCTATCCCTTTTCAAGTGTGATAGCTAGATAGGGGCAGAGTCGGGGTGGCGTCGGCACCGGAAGAGGAGGAGTCGGGGCAGCTTTGGGGCGGACGCCGCGGAAACTTTGCTGGCGGCAAGACCCCTTATCACCGCCAGTAGCGCGCCCAATAGCACCACCTTTCACGGTGGTGCTATTGGGTGCGAAAGCCAACAGCAATAACACCGCTGTGGTGCGATCACTGCCGGCTTTCGTAGGCCCGCCTCTCGCTTCGTCCCCTGTTACCGCGTGATTCGCAGACCCGTGCGCTGTTAGAAAATCCAGGCCTTAGCTGGATAGTGTTGAAAATCAGTGCTAACCAGCTGTCAAAAACTTACCCCAGAAACACCCCTAGAGCTGCCCTCTTTTCGTCAGCTAAAGGTGGTCACCTTGTGAATTTAGGAGTAAAAATTAGCTGGTCAGTGGAGGAAAATATTTAAATGCAAAGGTTTTACCAGCTATCTCCCAAAGTTAGCCAGTTCAACTTTTTGAAAGTCCACTCCCTAGACAAAGAAACATTATTTTCTTTGCCAAAATATTCAGCAAACTTCTGTATCTAGATAAGTTGCTATGAAAAACTAACACTTTTATTTACATATTCCATGGTATTGGTTGATTTCTGCATTCATAATTAACAATTTATTTGTAGAACTACAGTGTACCTATTGTACAGTACTATAATTCACTCAATCTAATTTGGTCTATTTTTGTAACGATTAAATTGTATATACAATGTAGAGATAAACTGATCCAGGTTTGGTGATTTACAATAAAAAATTGTGATTTTTCCCTGACGGTAGTCTATGGATCTGGAACAAAGTTACCTACCAATAGCATTAGTCTCTGTCTGTCTTGGTTTCTGGATTTCAATTTGAGTTTATATACTTCTAGCAATAGAACCATCTTTTAACTCTTATTGAGCTTTCCAGTACTGGATGAATGCAGCAATTTTTTATACAGAGAGAATAAATACAGACCAAGATATATATAATAGGTATAAGGATCTCTCTTAGTAGTTTCAAAATTATTTTATGGATTTTCAAGATATTTGATTCATTAGCCACTTTGACTATGGTGAACCCCTGGAATGAAAGGGGTTTAGATTTTTGCAAACCTGTCCATGCTTCTTATGAAAAGCTCTCTTCTTTACTATTATGCACGCTTTTGCAAAATTTATCATGGAGATGTTTATTGTGATGAAATGCGTAGCTCAATACTGAATCCATTTTATTACCTGGAAATTCCTTCAGATCCTTAACATTTGCTTAGGAAATGCAGGTAAATAACTGGAAGTCTTTTGCAGACTCTCTTAGTTTCATTTCCTCTCTTAATTCCTTGTTACTATATATTAATCGGGAATAGTTTATTCTAGCCCTTAGCTGCTGCTAATGGACCTAGTTTTCAGAGGAACTAAAGTACTTAAATCAACCAAAAATGAACTACTGTATGCAAATACATCTCATGAAAATTCATCTCACATAGCTTAAAAACAGACTTAATTGGGCACACAAGAGCTTACTATGCCAGTTATAGGATGGTCTATAACATGTGCAAAACGTCATAAAGTTAGGAAGACAAAACTGGATAACAGAGTAGTATTAATGACATCCTTTTGTTTTAGACCACCACAGGCAGCTATTCCATATACTAGTATGTATGCTAGTGACACAAAAAACACGATGGGACACATTTTTAAAAAAACACTTAAATGTTTAAGCAGGTTATTTTCTAAGCATTTATACATATATAAAATTTGGGTTTTAGACACGTGCACGTGAAAAGGGCCTTTTCGCGTGCGATAGGTTGCAAATAAGCTGGAGGGGAGGAGTTGGGGCGGGGAGGGGAAGGAGTCGGCCTCGGCACTGCTGCCAGTGATAATGTGAGGGACATTATCGCCGGCAGTAACGCAGCGAATAGCACCACCTTTTAAAGTGGCGCTACTTGTGTGAAAGGCTGCAGTGCGGCCGGCGAAGTCGCACCGCCGTGGTACGAATGGCTGCTTCCTTTCGCAGGCCCGCGCCCCCTTCGCTCCCACCCCCTTTTTTCTCTGGATTCATCATTCTACGAAGAATGATGAATCCAGCCCTAAATTTTGGTTTTAGACATGTAAATGCACTTTACTCATGTAAATGGGCTTTTGAAAATTGCTACAATATATGTCATTGAATTGTCCATAGGATATTCAAGTGTAAGTGCAATTACGCATGTAAATGGATTTTTTAAATTGCTACAATAGTATGTTACTTTAACGTTACTCTTTTCAAAATTACCTCTTAAGAGGATAACTATCAAACAAATGTGCGAAGCGGCATATCTGCACATATATGGCCTTGAGCAGATCTATGTATGGTAAGTATTTTATATTCTACACATGGGATATACATGTACTTTATAAAATATGCGTATCTCTACCCCACAACATATGCATGTATGAAGGATTACACGTGAATTTTAAAAATATATGCACATATCTTTTGTGCAAAAAAAATAAAGTAGGATTTACATATATCAGGATTTTCATGCATAAGTTGGTTTCTTTTAAAACAAGCTCACATCAAGGAAATTACCAGTTTCACAATTAGTCCACCAGTTCACCCAGTCCTTCTCCAGGTCATCGAGACCCTCCTGATTCTTCAGCCTGGACTCTCCCCAGTTCACCCAGACCTCCTACCTGGCCAATAGTATACAATAAACACATTTATCACTTACTCCTTATAATTATCAGGTGTAAAATTACACAAATTGGAAAATCTACATGCATAAGTTTCTTTCGAAATAGCAACTTATGCAAGTAAATGTTTTCCCCTCCCTGGAACACTCCAGACCTCCCCTGTTTTACATGCATATATGTGCACACAAAAGTGAAATATGTATGTATTTTTTACTTTTATAAAATATGGAATGCGTGAGTGGAAGCTAATTAACGTGCCTACATATTAATTTTTATGTGTGTAATGTTTTGAAAATTTACCCCATAACATTTGAGATTTTTGCTGTTGTTGCAGTATACAAATAAATCAGGCACTCTAGTCAAATGTCATGCTAGTTTAAATATTACTTGATGATTTTCTTTTTGAGATTATATATGCATACCCTCAAAACAAGTAATATTTTATAATATTTTATAATTCTTAATGAATAGAAGTGTGAGTTATTCCAGCTTTTAGCATGCATTTCATCTGATAAAACAGAAAGCTCTAAGCTATACCTATTCAAGTTTTAAAAAGAATCCTTCAGGCATACCTTATTAAGATCAAAGTAAAATCTAAAATCAGTCACAATAGTATTAAGCATCTTCAGTTATGTTCTTTCATATTAATATTTTGTTGAATTTGGCTGTTAACAGTTGTGGTGGTTTACCTGATTGTAATGTCATTCATTCACTGGTCTTTAGGATATCGGAGACTTTCTGCATAGTCGTATAATGTGGATGACATGAAAACTTGAGAACCTGATAAAGGTTCTCATCTGAATGGAGAGGTTTTCAGCATTTTGCATCAGATGTATTCCCATAGACACTTGGGGATGATTTACTAATGTGAACTACTGCCTTACCACATGATAACATGTTATTAGTATACTTTAGTAAATAGGTCCCATTCGCCATAATATAAGCAATGTTAAAATTATATGTTAATGTGGATTAATAATGTGCATTTTGGTGGTCAGTTTTTAGTGCTGCTTAGTAAATCAGCTTCCAAATGGGCAAAAAACTCACTTAATAAATGTGGCACCTAAACTGCCTAGGTTTTTTCTTTGTTTATGCAAAGAAACAAACACAAGAGTTATTACCTTTCCCTAGATGATAAGAAACAGATGAGTTGATTTCCAGTGCTTGGTTCAAAAATTTTCATTCTGAGAACATCTTTAGCAGGAGCTGATAAAAGCAAGACCAATTCACATATTCCTTGCTGTCCACAACAGGATGTCTCGGTAATACACAATGGGGTAAATTTTAAAATATACGCGCGTGTGTACATTTGCGTACGCTACCCGGCACGTACACATGTACACCCATTTTATAAAATTGGGGGTCGGCTTGTGCAAGCCCGCGGCCTTCCCCCGTTCCTTCCTCCTTTTCTAACTTTCCCACCCCTTCCCCTAACCTTTCCACCCCCTAGCCCTATTCTAAACCCCCCGACCTCTATCTTACCTTTTGCATCTGCCTCTGGGCAGGCGCATGTTGCCCGCTCCAGCAGCCTGCTGGCAAGCGATCTTCCGACACAGTGGCAAATGGCCGCTGTGCCAGAGGCATCTGGCCTCGTCCCCGCCCTGCCCCTGGCCCGCCCTTTTTTTTAAAGCCACGGGACTTAGACGCATCCTGGGGCTTTACGCGCATTGCCAGGCCTTTATAAAATAGGCTCGGCGCACGTAACCCAATTTACGCACATAGAGCTTTTAAAATGCGGCCCAATATTAATACTTTGATTTGCATAGATCATTGATAACTTATTTTTCATTTTCTCTCTTACTCAGGGAAGTGTTAAATTTTAAAGTTGTAACCTTATGATCATTTAATAAGATTTCAAAGTCTCAGTATCATATGGCATTAGATATTGTATGTGCAAAGGTTGATTTCTGCCAATAATAGCCTTGTTTTCCAGGAGATGTGATTGGAGAGGAATGGAAGATGGAAGGCTAATATTGTTTAGCTTTATAGTGATAAAGCATGTGAAGACTAACAGAATTAATTTTGTATTCAGTTCCGAGAATGACACTGGCAAGAATTCATAAGCCATCAGCTTTTTGGGCATTAAAAATGATATGATAAGGTACCCAACATGGGTATAGTATGGTTTCATCTGCTGTGCAGCCTCCCCTCCACCAGGGTTCATCATTGAGCCCTGCTTCCAGCTGTGCAAGTCACAACTTCCCCGACCACCTGATACCTTAGCCCCAGATCTATTTAACCCAGCCTGTACAGTCCCTTAGTGCCTCTTCACTGAGTCACCTTGGCTCTCTGATCTGGCCAGCCTTACCCTGTTATTCTGCCTTGCCTTGTGGCCTACCTAGGTGTTTAACATTGCCTTGCAGCCTATCCAGGCCTTCTGCCTTATCTGGTTATTCTGCTTTTCCTTGTGGCCTACCCAGGCCTCTCTGTCTTCGTGATTACTCTGCTTTGCCTAGTAGCTTACCCAGGACTCCTGCCTTGTCTTGTGGCTACTCTTGGCCTCTTATTTTGCTCTGTGGCCTCTCTTGGCCTCTTGCCTTGTTCTGGGCTTTCCAAGCCTTCTGGCCTTGTTCTGTGGTCTCTCAGGCCTAACTGCCATGCTCAGTACCCTCTTGGGCTTACCTGCCTTACCTTACAGCCTCCGGGCCTGCTAGATCCACTAGCCAGCCTTGTGCCCTGTTGGGCTTTCCTGTTTCCTGTTCTACATAACAACATGCCATACTGGGTCAGACCAAGGGTCCATCAAGTGGCCAATCCAGGCCATAAGAACCTGGCAAGTACCCAAAAACTAAGTCTATCCCATGTTACTGTTGCTAATAATAGCAGTGGCTATTTTCTAAGTCAACTTAATTAATAGCAGGTAATAGACTTCTGCTCCAAGAACTTATCCAATCCTTTTTTAAACCCAGCTACACTAAGTGCACTAACCACATCCCCTGGCAACAAATTCCAGAGTTTAATTGTGCGTTGAGTGAAAAAGAACTTTCTCCAATTAGTTTTAAATGTGCCACATGCTAACTTCATGGAGTGCCCCCTAGTCCTTCTATTATCCGAAAGAGTAAATAACCGATTCATATTTACCCGTTCTAGACCTCTCATGATTTTAAACACCTCTATCATATCCCCCCTCAGCCGTCTCTTCTCCAAGCTGAGCAGTCCTAACCTCTTTAGTCTTTCCTCATAGGGAAGCTGTTCCATCCCCTTTATCATTTTGGTCGCTCTTCTCTGTACCTTCTCCATCGCAACAATATCTTTTTTGAGATGCGGCGATCAGAATTGTACACAGTATTCAAGGTACAGTCTCACCATGGAGCGATACAAAGGCATTATAACATTTTTCATTTTATTCACCATTCCCTTTCTATTAATTTCCTACATTCTGTTTGTGTTTTTGACTGTGCAGCACACTGAACCAACGATTTCAATGTGATATCCACTATGACGCCTAGATTTCTTTCTTGGGTGGTAGTTCCTAATATGGAACCTAACATTGTGTAACGGTAGCATGGGTTATTTTTCCCTATATGCATCACCTTGCACTTATCCACATTAAATTTCATATGCCATTTGGATGCCCAATTTTCCAGTCTCACAAGGTCTTTCTGCAATTTATCACAATCTGCTTGTGATTTAACTACTCTGAATAATTTTGTATCATCTGCAAATTTGATGACCTCATTCGTCGTATTCCTTTCCAGGTCATTTATAAATATATTGAAAAGTACGGGTCCCAATACAGATCCCTGAGGCACTCCACTGCCCACTCCCTTCCACTGAGAAAATTGTCCATTTAATTCTACTCTTTGTTTCCTGTCTTTTAGCCATTGTGTAATCCACGAAAGGACATCACCACCTATACCATGACTTTTTACTTTTCCTAGAAGCCTCTCATGAGGAACTTTGTAAAACGCCTTCTGAAAAGCCAAATACACTACATCTATGCTTCACCTTTATCTACATGTTTATTAACTCCTTCAAAAATGTGAAGCAGATTTGTGAGGCAAGACTTGCCTTGGGTAAAGCCATACTGACTTTGTTCCATTAAACCATATCTTTCTATATGTTCTGTGATTTTGATCTTTAGAACACTTTCCACTATTTTCCTTGGCACTGAAGTCAGGCTAACTGGTCTGTTGTTTCCCGGGTCACCCTTGGACCCCTTTTTAAATATTGGGGTTACATTGGCCACCCTCCAGTCTTCAGGTACAATGGATGATTTTAATGATAGGTTACAAATTTTTACTAATAGGTCTGAAATTTCATTTTTGAGTTAGAATTTTTTAGCTTAGGTGAGTTTTTAGTTACAGGCACCTGGACTACTTTTCTTATTATTGGAACCTCACTGTTGGGATGCCCTAATTCTAATGCGTCATTAGTATCCTTTGAAGATATCTTCCTCCGAACCATGTGCCGCTGAGCGACTGTCGGCTTTCCCCTTTGTTCTAGTTTAAAAGCTGCTGTATCTCCTTTTTAAAGGTTAGCGCCAGCAGTCTGATTCCACCCTGGTTAAGGTGGAGCCCATCCCTTCGGAAGAGACTCCCCCTTCCCCAAAAGGTTCCCCATTTTCTTACAAAACCGAATGCCTCTTCCTTGCACCATTGTCTCATCCACACATTGACACTCCAGAGCTCTGCCTGCCTCTTCGGACCTGCGCATGGAACAGGGAGCATTTCAGAGAATGCTACTCTAGAGATTCTGGATTTAAGCTTTCTACCTAAGAGCCTAAATTTTCTTCCAGAACCTCCCTCCCACATTTTCCTATGTCATTGGTGCTCACATGTAGCATGACAGCCGGCTCCTCCCCAGCACTGTCTAAAATCCTATCTAGGTGACGCGTGAGGTCCGCCACCTTTGCACCAGGTAGGAATGTTACCAGGTGATCTTCATGCCCACCAGCCACCCAGCTATCTACATTCCTAATAATTGAATCACCAACTATGACAGCCGACCTAACCCTTCCCTCCTGGGGAGTAGGCTTTGGAGACACATCCTTGGTGCGAAAGGACAATGCACCACCTGGACAGCAGGTCCTTGCTACAGGACCCTTTCCTGCTGCACCAGGTTGATGCTCTCCGATCATGAGACCTTCTTCCTCCAAGGCAGCACCAGGGTTGCCAGTCTGAAGTTGGCACTTGGCTACTATGTCCCTGAAGGTCTCATCTATATACCTCTCTGTCTGCCTCAGCTCCTGCAGGTCTGCTACTCTAGCCTCCAGAGATCGGACTCTTTCTCTGAGAGCCAGGAGCTCTTTGCATCGCATGCACATGTACAACTTCTCACCGGCGGGTAAAAAAATCATACATGTGACACTCGATGCAAAAGACTGGGAAGCCCCCTCTTGCTGCTGGACTGCTGCCTTCATCTCAAATTTGTTCAGTTCCTAGATAAGTTTTAGGTTGCTATGGGAGTAGGAATGTGTCTAACATCCTTCAAATGTATTAGTGAATTCACTATATGTCTGGTAGTGGCCTACAGGGGATTGATCAAACTCTCAATAAGGTGTGGGGAATTTGTGAAGTGAAGTTAAAAGGCTGTTTTTTTTTTTAGTGTGAAAGTGGCACCTGCCTATAAATTAAAGGATGAGCTAGAGGTGGATGAGGGGTGGGAGGGTTGGGAAATACATACAGTCTAACTTCTGCTTATTCGCTGCCTTACGGAGTATTAAAAGCACAAACACACAAATACACTAAATAATATTCTCCAATAGTTAACTTTACTCCAATAAAAAAAATAAAAAAATTCCCAAGCAAAAAACTTACTGATTCATTTCAGCCAGCAGCAAGGTGATCCTCTCCTCTCATACTGTCTAGTTTTTGTCTAAATTCTGTCCTTGTCCATGTCCATCCTTGTCCAATCCTGTCCTTGTGCAGTCCTTGTCTAGGCCTGTCCTTATTCTGTCTTGTACTGCCCAGTCCATATTAGTTCCTTGTCTGTTTCCTAGGCTGCATCCTTGTCCTCCAGCTCCCAGTCTGTGCTCTGTATTTAGCCCCCAGCCTGTGCTCTCTATCCAGCCTCCAGCCTGTGCCCAGCCCCCAACTTGCGCTCTATATCCAGTCCTCAGTGTATGCTTGAATTAAATTCCCAGTCAGTGCCTGGATCCAGCTCTCAGCTGATTAGACAGAAGACCAGCTCCAGTCCACCCTGCAGTTCTGCCCTACTTCTGCAGGGGTGCTCCCTGATGCCAGCTCGCTAATCTGTGACCATATGCCTCGAAAGTTCTATTAATTAATATAGAATCTAAGCAATTCTACACTACCTAGTGGTAGAGAATACATTTTAAGTAAGGTAATTTGTTTTTATATAGTACTTTGTGCCCCAACTGGATCTCAAAGCACTTGTTAATCCTATAGTTTTCAGAAATATACATATACTGGTACATTTTCAATAAGGTGCTTAAAAGACAAAGTGTGTACGTACTTTTCAGCCCTCACAAACCAACCTGATCTTAACCCATTTTGTCTCAGTGTCCTATTTAGAGGACAGCTTCTTAAAAAATTTGGGATGTATTGGGTTAAAATACAGACTGCAAGGGATATGCATTCATTTTAAATGAATGGGTAATTGAAATCAAAATGGTCCCTGTTTTTTTTTTTTTGGTTTAGATTACTCAAAACAATGCACTCTCCCAGTGAAAACCTAGAAAAGTTTCAGGTGTTTTTGTTTCGGGAAATATTGCATGCTATTAGCAAATAACATGCACTATTTCTGGAGGAAAAGAAAAAAACTCAACCCCTGCCTCTAGCTGGGGCTGCGGCCTATCCAACCTGCTAAGTCAAGCCCAGCTAGTTCCTCCCTGGGCCCTTTTGACCCCCCTCCAAGATCCCAGAACATGGGCCTTCCCAGCTAGGCAGAGCTAAGCCCATACAGGGCTCCTATGGCCCCTTTAACACCCTCATGCCTCCCCCAAAACATTTTTTGGGGTTGAGGTCTTCCCCAGTCCCTAGTTACCTCTTCCATCTGAGTCTATAGCCAAAACTGGGCAGGAGTCATGCTTAGTCCCATCAGAATCTGTTTAAATCTGTGTAAGAAAATGGTGCCAGCTGTCATTGGCATTATTTTGATGTCACATAGCACTGGTTTCAGGACTGCCAGAGCCATTTTTCAAAGAATTTTGGTGGGGAAGGAGTAAATGGATTAGGGGGGGGGGGCAGAGGAGATTCTAACCCTGGTAGATTTCTTGGAGGGCAAGAGGGGAATTGGTTGGGCCCATAGAGATTCTGGCTGGCTTTCACTTATCCCAGTTGAATAGGCCCAGGCCATGGGATCATGGTGGGGGTTGGGAGGTCTGGAGGGGGTCCCGGCTGGGCAAACCCCAGATTCTGGGATCTTGGTGGGGATTGTAGGGGCCCAGGGAAGCCCCAAAATACCTGAGAAATGGTGGAGAGGACCCAGAGAGGCCCATTTCAGTTTCTTTTTTGTTTTTGGGTTCTTGAAAAATGTTTGTTTGTGTTTATCAATCAAAATAAATGTTCCATGAAATTAAAAAAAACAAATAAACAAAAAAAAACCAACAAAAACCCAATCCTCAGCCCTGTCCACCTCCAGAAATCAAAAAAGAAACTCATTGAAATTTATTTTAGCTTCAAAGCCCTATTATCTACCTGCATGGTTTATTTTTGAAGATTGGTTGATTGTGCAAATAAAAAATGTACATGCTTTGAAGCCCACAGAGACTGGTGCCTATGAGGTAGGGGTTATCTCAGAGATTACATTCCTGAATCCTGTAGGAATTCAAAATGGTGGCAAGCTGAAGGTCTCTTCCAGCTCAGCTCCTTTTCCTTTCCTCATGGTGAAGCATAAATGCCACAAGGAGTCCTTCCACTTCCAGTCCTATAAACCATTTTACCTTCAAGCTGGAATCTCAAGACAGCAACCTCAGGAAGCAAGCCATTGGACCATGACGCTGAGGTTGGATGCCCTGCTGAAGTTTCTGGTTTTGAGACATCTTTGAGCCCCAAAGATAGGGCAGTGTCACAACAGCCATCAGAAGAAGTCCCTCTGGGGGCCACAGCTACCCTGTCATGGACAGATGACATCGCTGGCTCAGCTGCAGCTCGAGAGATGAGAGAGTGACACCCAGGTTCGTAATTCTGCTGCTGCTGCGGTATCGGTGCGAACTTGGGAATTGAAGCATTATCTGGGGGAAGTAGTGCAAAGACGATTGAGGACCCTATTATAGGTATGGCTGGTTCTTTTGCTATTCATCATCCTCAGTATATCAACATGGAGTCCTTGTAGGATGCCCTGGCTGCAATGGGACAATCTCTTTCTGCACAAATTTTGCAAGTTTCCTCTAAAATGGACCCTACAATAACTCTAGTAACAGAGCATGAGACAGAGTTAAAATTGGTAAAACCACATTTGGAGAAAGTGGAAAATAATCTGGGGAACAAAAAGATCAAATTCATTCTTTGATTAAGGCTAATATGGCTGTCTCCAGGAAAATTGAATTTATGGAGAACTTTTCAAGGCCCTGTAATCTGCGCTTGATAAACTTTCCAATACTACCTTCTGTTTCACCTTTGGAATTATTTAGAAAATTTCTTAGAGAAGATTTGAAGATCTCAGACCAGAATTTACCACTTATTTTCAGGGTATATTATCTACTTCAAATGAAGAAAGAAACTGCTGAAGGGCAGTCTATGATCCCTGGCCATGAGACAGATTTTTTGAATGTAACAAATTTTTTTGAAAGATCTGAAGAAAACCCTGTTTCCTCTGCTACTTTGCTAGTTTCCTTGGCTCTGGATTCAGATAGGGAATTGTTACTACATTTGATTCTTAAAAATAGAAATGTTACCTTTTTAAATTGCAATGTTAGAATGTTCTTCGACATCTCCAAGAGCACTCAAAAGAGTGCGTCCTGCCGTTTTGCAGCTAGGGGCTTTATTTTTTCTTAGGTACCCCTGCAAGTGCATTGTTAAATGTCAGTCTAGTAAATATATTTTCTTTGATCCTCCCCAACTCACTACTTTTCTTTATTACAAAAAAGAACTTAGATCCCCATTGGCTGAATCATCTATTATAGAGCTAGTTTAATACCTGGCCTTATATAGAAATAGATATGTCTTGAAAGTGGAACCTTTTGCTATGCATTTTTTCTTTTCTCTGGTTCTTGTGTTAGTATAGATAAGCATTGCTATTGGAATCCTTGTTTTGGGGACTTAGGGGTTCATTCTCTAGCTCGGGGAGGAGTCGGGGTGGAGTCGGCCCTGGAAGAGGAGGAGTCGGGGCGGCACCGGGGGCCGATGCTGCGGACACCTCGCTGGCGGCGAAAGGTAAGATTCGTTATCGCCGCCAGTTTCGCGCTGTGAATAACTACACCTTTTATTCAGCGCGAAAGCCGGCAGCGATCGCACAGCCTTAGTTACTTCTTTTTTTGGGAATTTCTTATTTTCCTTTTTGTTGCATACCTCAAAGCTTGTGCTTTGTGCTTATTGCAAAAATTATAAATAAATAATAGTAATAAATTGTACTTGCTTTAAATGATCAAAATAAGAGCATAAATCATGTGCATTGACTACATGGAGATATTCTTCAAACTTACACCTCCTGGAACAGTTCTTTTTATTGCAGCTATGTGTGTTTGCTAAACTACACGTGTACTTATACACCTGTAACTGGCTGAAAATCCATGTAACTCCCATCTTTACCCATGTAGTATCCAGCTACGCTTTTGAAAATTTACATCATAGCTACTAGAGAGTGAAGCAATTCTTTTAAAATCTAAACCCTTTTTGATCTGCAGTTGTAACGTGTTTTCATTGAAAAATGATCTGGTAAGAGGTAAGTCACCAGAAATTCATTCTGTGATTTGTGACTGGTTCACACCAAAATACCAGAGATGACATCTTTTTGTGATTGCTGCAGTATTTTAGCTCCCTTGCAGTTCTGAACATGCTCAGTTCAGTTCCCGCCATTTTAGATACGTTCTTAATAGGAAATGTCAGTCCGAGCAGCCTTCTGTGTGCTAAGAGAGGGAGGTAGCAGTAGAAGAGCTAGAGGCAGGGATGAAAGTGAAGAAAGAATGTAATGTGTCAGAGATAAAAAGCAGCACAGGCAAAAATTGAGTTAAAAGGTAGCTTTCTTAAAGGGCATTAGGAAATGTCCGAGATAAATAGGGAGTAGAGCTGATGGCAATAAGAGGTGCCACAGAAGCCAGTCTAATACATAGCAAAGTTAAATGTACCTGCACTTTGCACTGAGACAAAAACAATCAGTTCCAGTCCAGAGTGATTAGCAGTGATCCTTTTTTTTTTTTTTTGTTCCTCTCCTATGGTGCCCATTGTTGCTGCCTGGCATTGTTCAGCACTGTGAATTCAGCTATAGCAGAAGAACAACAGATCACTTAGAAATTCAGTGTGCACCATCCAATATACAAAACCAGCTACTAGTGAGGTAGGTGCAGCTAACATGTCTGACCTGCAGTGTGACAGTGTGCAGTATGTCAATCCCAGTCCAAGGGCCCTGGTAGTGATTTTTTTTAAAATTTTCATTTGTACCATTTTATTTTTGGGGGGGGAGGGGGATAGTGGGGGGGGGTCTCCTATAGTGGAAAATGTCTCATAGAGCAGTATCTGTGATATTCCCAGTTAGAGATACGTTAAAAACTTAATATTTTTATTATTATTTTTATTACTTATTTATACCATTTTCAAATGTACACTTCATAAGATATTCGTGTTAACAGAAACAGCAGTTACCAAACAATCTGTGATAAGTGTGCATGTACAACAAAATAAGGAAATATAAATCCAATACATTTTGAGGTCCATATTCAGCTGCTATATGGCTGTGCTAGTTAGCTAGCTATACATAACCAGCTGACTAACGGTATATTCAGCAGCATGGTTGTGCCATTGAATATAACCAGCTAACTTTAGGACAGCCGTACGGCCTGACTAGAGTTAGCCACAGAAGGTAACTCCACTTCTCCCCAGAATGCCTCCTGCCTGCTCCAGAATGCCCCTATCATATCCAGCTAGAATTTAGCTGGATAAGGGCTGAATATAGCTGGGTAAATGGCATTTGAATATGGATCTCATCATTAATATGGTAAACCCAACCTTAGATATCAAGCTATTGGTGGTGGGGGGGGGGGGGGGGGGGGGGGGGGAGAACTCTGTAATCTAGAAGTATTTATCAAAATATATATCATAACTAAGAAATAGCAATAGCATTAACCTGGAAGATAATAATAGACCAATTCTTCATCCATTAACTCCTGCTATATCTTGACTAGGTCAACAATCTTTTTAGAATCATAGAAAAATCTAAGTTGGTCAGGAACATAGAAAACATATTTCACATTACATTATTTAACTATATACGTCCAGGGATAATGTAATAAAGAGCACGATTCTCCTGGAGCATTGTTAGAAGCAATTTTCTATCCTCCTGTGTTGTTTTAGTCAGACCTGGCAAAAATTCAAGGTTGAACTTGAACCGATTATATTTCAGCCTTGCTGGGGGAATTTGTAAAACGTGATGCAGAGGATTTCTTTCTTTTTTTTTTTTTTTTTATTACAGATCCAATACATTTTGACTGAATTTTTGCTATTCTGAGTATTGAACTATATTTGAAAAAGTCATTTTTTATCCTAAGTAAATCATTAATTTACAAATGGGATTTCACCATATAAGCTAATTCTGCTTATCCCCAATAGACTATTAGTAGATGTGACTAAGACTGACTGGTATGATTGTTTGTTGGAAGGGTAAAAAAGAGGAAAAAAATGTTGTATTCAGTGACTGAGCATGGAGCACAAACCTTGGGTTTAGTCTAGGCCACACACATCTGCATTCTTGTTCAGTGTATTATATATTTATTGTTAATTATTTAGATGTAGCTTATGCCTCTTCAAGATAGCTCAAAATGATTTACACTCAGCACATATGCTGGGTGGACTTGTGGGGACAAAATATTTCTTCCTCCAGGTTTTTGTTAATCAGGAGGCTCACTTTGGCTTCATATGGTGAGTTACTGCTCATCAGTCAGTCATCACATGGATCTGCATTTTTGTTCAGTATTTTTTGCACACTGTATATACATTGAGTCAATTTGTGGGAGAAAAATTATTTTGAATATAAAAATATTTTGAGTAGAAATTTGGAAACGCAGTACAAGTGTGTGTGAATGTGATTCTGGGAGTGCGTCTAATACACTTTTGGCAATTATCAGTTGTAACTGATAGCCTCTGGCCTGCTTATTACCCATCAAGGAGACCATCATTTTACATAGAGGCTTTGTTATGCTATATCAGTATATTGTTAAGTCCATTGACCTATGCTACAATAATGCCTGCTAGAAACAAGTGACTAAGGCACATGCTATGCAATGACCATGGAAAAATTGGATGCTGATCACATAGAACAACCTGAGTCAATATTCCATAGCTGTTGCAGAATATATTTATAAAAAAGCACTAGATATGATGCCAGAAAGTAGGTTGCAGCAATATAATTGACAATGGCATGATTATAGAAAGGACAGTACACACAAGAGCAGTGATAAGTACATAGCATACACTGCCTCCACCACATGTAAATGTATCTCATGCATATTAGTTACAGATATCCTGGAAGCCTAACTGGCTGGGGATTCTCTAGTGCAGGTTTGGGAACCACTGAACTAGGAGATGGTGTAGTGGAAATAGCAAGTGTTTCTGTGTCATTCAGCAGTGCATAGTTTGGAGGGAGGCATTGTTAAAGGATATTACAGAAACAGGGGAGTTAAAACATCTGAATAGAGAGGTTCCAAAAAAAGCAAAAGTAGCCCATGTACCTATAATTAATAAACAAACCGAAATCGGAGTGGCCTCAGAGGGAACAGGCAGCGCGCGCTGGGCTCGGCGCGCGCAAGTTGCACAAATGTGCACCCCCTTGCGCGCGCCGACCCCGGATTTTATAAGATACGCGCGGCTATGCGCGTATCTTATAAAATCCAGCGTACTTTTGTTCGTGCCTGGTGCGCGAACAAAAGTACGCGATCGCGTATTTTTTAAAGATCTACTCCAAATTTTAGTAGAAATGTACTCAAAAAATTGAAATTAAAAACTACATATTCTTAAAATCATTCAGAGGCAATGTTTATACACCACTTGGACACTTAAAAAAAAAAAGCAGGATCTTTAAGACCTTAAATATCTTTTTCTGGGACTTTCTATATAAGAAATTGTTTTATATGAACATTTCCTCTGAATGATATTTTAAGAATATGTTTATAAAATTTTCAATGAAATAAACCACAAAACATTTATATAAGAAACATAGGAGGTAATTTTCAGAGTTACATTTCCAAAATTAGCATATATGTCCTTTATATATGTACTCACATATATGTTATTTTATAAACATGAAAAGTATGTATGTATTTTTGCTTTCATGTATATATTTACCTGTCCAAAAAACAGGATGGTCTAAGAGCATTCAAAGGTGGGACCATGAGAAACGAACATAAGTTTCTATTTTCTAAGAGATCTACATGAATACATTAGGCAACTCATTGCTGACCCTGATCTCATATGTATGTTGAGGTTTCTAAAATAGCATATACTTGCGTATATGCTATTTTATACACATAACTGCTAATTGTTACACACCCCAAAGTTTGAAAATTCACCTTAAAAGGTATACAATTATTGGAAAAAAGTAGCTCTGTGATCTGAGACTAAAGTTACACAAGCAAAGCTCTGGCCACAAAGACTGCGTGGTAGCATGGGAAAACAGACATGAAAACATTAATACTTAGGCTCTGCCTTAACACCACAAACCTTATTTCATCTCTGACTTTATCTCCAGTTCCCTGCAACTCTAGATTCTCTTTGCTTATTCCACGCTTTCTTGAATTCTATTACTGATTTTGGCCTCTACCACCTCTATTGGGAGGTCATTCCATGCATCCATCACTCTTTTTGTGAATATTTATTAATGGTACTCTGATCCTGTTTACCTCCTTTGACTCTTTTTTTTTTATAGAATTTACTTTATGCTATGCTTACTTCTTCTGCATATTTACCTTGGAAATGTATGAATATTTCTAATATAACCCCTTTCCCTTCATTCTTCCAAAGTATTCATTTATTTTTAGGTCCTCTTATGGTGTAGGTCCCCTTTTGGTAGCTCCTGTCCCAACTGTACCTAGTTGGCTTTTATCCTTCTGGAGATGCAACCTGCAGAACAAGTCTATAGATAAGGCTTTAGCTAAATAATAGGGTCATTCATTATTTTGCGATGTGCCGGTATCGTGGCAGTATTATTAAAAATAGATAAAGGGGAGGAATATGGGTGAGGTTTGGGAAGAGTTGTGAGTAATAATGTTTTTACATTATCGCCAGCAGCACTGTGGGAAATAACTACACCTTTTCTCGTGGTGCTATGGGGGTGATAGTGTGTGGTGTGGCCGCACCGCGGTGGGCGAATCCACACCGCTGCGATGTCTCTGGCTGCCCACTATCGCCCCCTGCTCCTTTTTTTTTTTCTTGACATCATTCTGCTTTAAATATAGTAGAATGATGAACCTAGGGGTAAGATTTGTAGAGGCATTATCACCTCCATTTTTTTCTGTTGATTATATCTCTTCCTTTAGCTTTCCTCTCATTTTGGCCAGTGCTTTGTTATGCTACTTTGCAACCTTGAGATCATCAGACATGATCACCCCAAGATTTCTGTCCTTTCTGGTGATATCAGTATCTCATATACCATTGTATATGTCCCTGCATTTTTGCAGTCCAAATGCATGACTCTACATTTTTTCACATTAAATGTTACATGGCAAACTCTTTCCCAGATCTGATCATACATTTCTATCTGTAATGTATACTATGTCAGAGTGGCATAACTCTTTATGCATAAGAATGGGGCTGATTTAAATTCTACAGTCATATTTTTAGACATCTGTATATCACCATAGTTGTGTGCTTACTGCTACACTTCAGCTTTCACTGTAGGGAGATGCTAAAAGGATTCACATTGATTTTCGTAGATATGTAACAACATGATCATATTTTACAGATGGCAAGTTTTGGTATATAGACTTGCCCATTTTTGTCCTTAATTTGTCCCTCCTTTGTCACCCTAAATATTTCTATTTAGAGACACCATTGGTTCTACAATATGATTATAAAGGTAAATGTTATATTCACTAAAAGGAAATTATACATAAACATTCATATGAATGCAATAAAATTATATGAATACCAAACAAAAAGAAAATTTTACAGTCATTTTAGAAGTTAGTTGCTGAGTTAAATCTTTTTCAGAAGATGTTTTCATTTTAAGTTATTAAAATGTTGCCCCTGATCCTTTTTAATGCAGGAAAATTCTCTCAATTAAAAAGAAATTGCCTAATAACTTTCTATTAACAGCTTTCTGATCTTAAAGCTTTGAAGTGACTTCAGTCTGTGCAGTAGAATCGAGCTTTCTGAAAGAGTAAGTCAATCTATACTGAGTCACTGCAATTTTAGATAGACTCCTGCGCTACATTTAGTATGAGTCTCCATGTCAGTTGCAGACATTCTGGAAGTAATTTTTTCTAGTACCTGCTGGTCTTGATACTCACTTTTAATCAACCATCCCAACAAAAGAGGGAAACACAATTTATTTAAGAACATAAGAACATGCCATACTGGGTCAGACCAAGGGTCTATCAAGCCCAGCATCCTGTTTCCAACAGTGGCCAATCCAGGCTACAAGTACCTGGCAAGTACCTAAAAACTAAGTATATCCCATGCTACTGATGCTAGTAATAGCAGGTAACAGACTTCTCCTCCAAGAACTTATCCAAACGTTTTTTTAAACCCAGCTACACTAACTGCACTAACCACATCCCCTGGCAACAAATTCCAGAGTTTAATTGTGCATTGAGTGAAAAAGAACTTTCTCTGATTAGTTTAAAATGTGCCACATGCTAACTTATGGCATGCCCCCTAGTCCTTCTATTATCCAAAAGAGTAAATAACCAATTCACATTTACCCGTTCTAGACCTCTCATGATTTTAAACACCTTATCATATCCCCCTTCAGCTGTCTCTTCTCCAAGCTGAACAGTCCTAACCTCTTTAATCTTTCCTCGTAGGGAAGCTGTTCCATCCCCTTTATCATTTTGGTCACCCTTCTCTGTACCTTCTCCATCGCAACTATATCTTCTTTGAAATGTGGCAACCAGAATTGTACACAGTATTCAAGGTGTGGTTTCAGCATGGAGAGATACAGAGGCATTATATTTTCCATTTTATTCACCATTCCCTTCCTAATAATTCCTAACATACTGTGCTTTTTTGACTGCTTCAGCATACTGAGCCAACTATTTCAATGTATTATCCACTATGATGCCTAGATCTCTTTCCTGTTAGCTCCTAATATGGAACCCAACATCGTGTAACTATAGCATGGGTTATTTGTCCCTATATGCATCACCTTGCACTTATCCACATTAAATTTCATCTGCCATTTGGATGCCCAATTTTCCAGTGTCACAAGGTCCTCCTGCAATTTATCACAATCTGCTTGTGATTTAACTACTCTGAATAATTTTGTATCATCTGCAAATTTGATTACCTCACTCCTCTTATTTCTTTCCAGATCATTTATAAATATATTAAAAAGCATGGGTCTCAATACAGATCCCTGAGGCACTCCACTGCCCAACCCTTCCACTGAGAAAATTGTCCATTTAATCCTACTCTCTGTTTCTTGTCTTTTAACCAGTTTGTAATCCACAAAAGGTCATCACCATCTATCCCATGACTTTTTACTTTTCCTTGAAGACTCTCATGAGGAACTTTGTGAAATTCCTTCTGAAAATCCAAATACACTACATCTACCGGTTCACCTTTATCTAAATGTTTTTTAACCGCCTTCAAAAAAGTGAAGCAGATTTCTGAGGCAAGACTTGCCTTGGGTAAAGCCATGCTGACTTTGTTCCATTAAACCATGTCTATGTTTGGTGATTTTGATCTTTAGAACACTTTCCGCCATTTTTCCTGGCACTGAAGTCAGGCTAACTGGTCTGTAGTTTCCCGGATCGCCCCTGGAGCGCTTTTTAAATATTGGGGTTATATTAGCCACTAGAGATGTGAATCATTTTTTGACGATTTAAAATATCGTCTGATATTTTTTAAATTGTCAAAAATCATTAAAGAGTGCGATACAATAGAAATTCCCCCGATTTATCGTGAAAAATCGTTAATCGGGTTTGTGTCCACTAACGGGAGTGATTTGGGGGGGGGGGGGCGGGAAAACCGGCACACCAAAACAACCCCTAAACCCACCCCAACCCTTTAAAACTAATCCCTTACCTTCCCCCACCCTTCCAACCCCCCCCCCAAAATGTTTTAAAATCACCTGGTGGTCCAGTGGAAGCCCCGGGACCGCCCGCTCTCGGGCCGTCAGCTGCCACTAATAAAAATGGCGCTGATGGCCCGATAAAAAACCCCCCACCCCTACCCTTTAAAACTGACCCCTTAGCCTCCCCCACCCTCCCGACCCCCCCCAAAACATTTTAAAATTACCTGGTGGTCCAATGGGGGCACTTGGAGCGATCTCCCGCTCTCGGGCCATCGGCTGCCACTAATAAAAATGGCGCCGATGGCCCTTTGCCCTTACCATGTGACAGGGTATCCGTGCCATTGGCTGGCCCCTGTCACATACTAATAGATCTGAAATTTCATTATTGAGTTCCTTCAGAACCCTGGGGTGTATACCATCCGGTCCAGGTGATTTACTACTCTTCAGTTTGTCAATCAAGCCTTCCACATCTTCTAGGTTTACCAAAATTTGGTTCAGTCCATCTGAATCATTACCCATGAAAACCTTCTCCAAAAGAGATATCTCCCCAACATTCTCTTCAGTAAGTACCAAAACAAAGAAATCGTTTAATCTTTCCACGATGGCCTTATCGTCTCTAAGTGCCTTTTTAACTCCTTGATCATCTACCGGTCCAACTGACTCCCTCACAGGCTTTCTGCTTTGGATATATTTAAAAATGTTTTTACTGTGAGTTTTTACCTCTATGGCCAACTTCTCTTCAAATTCTCTCTTAGCCTGTCTTATCAATGACTTAAATTTTCTTGCCAACGCTTATGCTTTATCCTATTTTCTTCTGTTGGATCCTGCTTCCAATTTTTGAATGAAGATCTTTTGGCTAAAATAGCCTCTTTCACTTCACCTTTTAACCATCTCTCTCTCAGAGCTTTCCCTGGAACTAGGTACTCGCTCCTCAAGGGCCTAACTCATTCCAACACCTGGACTACTTCTAGAGACTATTGTGTGAGTGTTACCATCAAGGTTCTGTTCCTGAACTCGGCAAACTCTGCCTACTCACTATATTCCGTTTCTCTTCAGCTCAGTTATCCAGGATCGCTGTTTCAGTACCTGAAGGACTACAGCCCTGCTGGGCACTTCCAGCTCACTACTGCCACCTCTGGTGGTTCAATATACTGTTTAATAAAAGAACTAGTGTGTGTCTGTCTCCATACTCTGAGCCTGACCGGAGGTCCCTCCCGTGGCGTCATTCTGCCGTCTTCTTCCGGCGTCTCCGGATCGGTTCGATGCTGCAATCCACCATGTTTCACAAGGGCCTAAGGGTGCACGTGCGGCGCGGCCCCGACTGATGTATCAGCAAGGTCGCGAACCTCAGGGGCGTCCCCCTGAGATGACGTCAG
Organism: Rhinatrema bivittatum; assembly: GCF_901001135.1. Classification (NCBI taxonomy): domain Eukaryota; kingdom Metazoa; phylum Chordata; class Amphibia; order Gymnophiona; family Rhinatrematidae; genus Rhinatrema; species Rhinatrema bivittatum. The sequence continues at coordinate 85,833,197 of NC_042617.1, read as the reverse complement.
CAGAACCAGATATATAAGGTCTTAGAAATCGCTAACTAATCGAGTTAGCAAGGGTTACTCTACCTAAGCTGCTCTGCCTCCTCAGACTTACCAGGGGTACCCGTTCCTCGGGGGCCTTGCTCTCTCTTTGTTTTTCAGGTCACAGTCAGGAACCGGCACTCGCTCCTCGAGGGCCCATGTTCCCAGACTGGTTGCTGAAGACGGCAGAATGACGCCACGGCAGCCAACCTTCCACTTGAGCAAGAAGGAGTCGCCAAGGAGGTGAGGAGGGCGGAATGGAGACGTCGGGCAGCGATGGTCGCAACAGTTCTACAGGCTCTTCTCTTCTCTAAACTTGACTACTGCAATACCCTACTACTGGGCCTCCCAGCCTCCACCCTCAAACCCATTCAACTACTCCAGAATGCAGCGGCTAGAGCACTCACAAACAGCAAGAAATCAGACCACATCACACCCATCCTCAAAGACCTACACTGGCTTCCAATTCCTCAGCGAATACAGTACAAAACTCTAACCATCATCCACAAAATCATCCACAACAACAAAACCAACTGGCTGCACACCCCCCTTCTCCTCCATACTCCCACACGGAATCTTCGCTCCTCAAACTCTGGCCTCCTACAACCCCCCCCTAAAGCCACTCAATGGATATCAACAAGTGAACGAGCATTTTCACTTGCCGGCCCCATCCTATGGAACAAACTTCCTGGAGAACTAAGAACAGACCCATCCACCCAATCTTTCAAGAAAAATCTTAAAACATGGTTATTCCGCAAAGCCTTTCCAACATCACACATGAACCAACCCTAAACCAGACCCTAACCCTGCACTCAGAGCAACCCCCCCTCCCCACCACCACACCAATAAATTCACCCTATTACTCAAATGCTAATTACTGCCATTATATTTCTAGTTATGCTATCTAATTATGCTATCCATTCACTTATGCAATCTATTCCTATTAATGTCCTTGATACAAGTTATACCTAACGATAATTATTGTAACGATAATTAATGCTAATTAATGATATGATACCACTATTTATGCCATCCATTCCCCTCTTGTCACACTATTATTATTTATGCTATCTATATTGGCACTGTTTTTACACATATTGCTGCTATATATACCTAATGATAATCTCTGCTACCCTGTTACTCTAATATACTATACGACTGCTACTATACCACTATTGTTGTATCTGATGTATCCTCGAGGCCTTGCATTCTGTTGCATCCACGAGGCCTTGTATTCTGTTGCGGCCTTGAGGCCTTGCATTCTGTTGCGGGATAGGTTTAGTGTGCCCTTGGGCCTCAGCCCGACCCCAGGCGCACCCAGGGCCGACCAGAGGGTTGACGGCATATTCCAGCATGACTGGTGGGCTACCCTCCACCAGGCCTGCAAGCTCCCACGGCCAACAACAAGATGATGTTGGAAGGTGAATGGTCCTCTGACCATTCCGAGCCCTTTCGGACCTGCTGCGTGGAACAGCATGGAGCAGTAGGCCTGGCCTGAGTTTGAGGGCAGTCGGAGACCTTGACACGAAGACAGGACAATGGTGGGGATGCAACGGCATCACAGACGAGGGCTGGTGAGAAGACATCACAGAAGACAATTGGGCAGAGGGACAATTGCACAGTCTCTCAGGGCGCCCTACTCAGCCCACCCACGGGACTGAGTCGTGGCCCACCCTGTCCCACTGCGCACCCTACACAGCCCGAAGGCTGGTCATGGACCACGAGGAGAGTGGGACATGCGCAGGAAGATCCAGGCGAGGAGGAGCTCCAATGTCAGGAGCGATGGCATCTGAAGCTCCGACGGCTGGCGGGAACAGAAGCTCCAGAGCGCAGGGACGGATCCCACCTGTTGGCCACTCCTAGGCCCAACAGGTCAGAAGGCTAGGAGCACATACGAGGATGCAGGGAAGAACATCTGGGAAGGCAGAAACATCAGGACGTAGATGATCATGGCAGGATGTCAGGACGAAGATCAGGACAGGAACATCAGGATACCTGGACGGGACATCTGGACAGGGACCTCAGGCACAAAGACAAGACTTGACATGGCGAGACAACAGGAACTCCATGGAGAAGACAAGAAAGCCTGACGGAGTTCTGGCAGGCAGGAGCCTCCAGAAGGATGACACTCCGATAAAAGGCAACAAACAGACTGACGAAGCAGCCCTTTATAGGGCTGAAGCAGGAAGTCCACTCCCTAGGTGGGGCCAGCACACTTCCTGTGCCTGGCCCTTTAAATCTAGTAGAGAGACGGGCGCCGGCGCCTAAGGAGCAGCAGGAGAGCTGTGCAGGACCGCGGACAGCGGCCTGCACTGACGTCAGACGCAGAAGCAGGAGAACTGAGCCTAGGTGCGGGCTCTGATGACGGCAGCGGCTCCAGCCGCTGTAGGAGGCCCCGGGGGCAGCTCCAGCTGCCTCTCGAGCCCGGGGATGTGGCCTCGGTGCTGCGTGGGCAAGAGAGTCCGCAGCTCCGGCTGCGTGGGAGGGCCGACAGCGGCATCCTGCCACGTCGGGAGAAGGAAGGCAACATGGGTGAGTAGTTCTGCTCGCACAGGGGCCCGTGGGCAGCGGGTCATAACAACTATTTATATTCCCTTGTATCACACTATTATTAATTATGCGATCTATTTTAGCACTGTTTTTACCCATATTACTGCTATATCATCTTATGACATTTCTCTAATCATTCACTGTACCTGTCTAAAGGAAAGGACTTCCTTCCCGCACCTTTCAAATTATTTGTAAACCGATGTGATATGTAAATTGAACACCGGTATATAGAAATAAGTAAATAAATAAATAGTTGGACAAATGCCAGAACAGAGCAGACTGTTTTTATCTCTGCTTATAATAGCAATATTAAATCAACTACCCTCTGACAACATTAGACTGAGAAAGGAAATTATTTAACCCATTAAATAGCTGTAACATGCTACTGACCCTAGGCTGCTAAACCCCAGTCTATGTCCTGTACCTTGTGGCCTTAGAACTGGCATGGTGCCATGTCCTCTGTGGTGATGTCCCATTATGGTTCTCATATTTAACAAGGATACTTCTTAGAAACTGTATCAAATTATTTGTTTTGAAGAGTGATTTACCATATGGTTCATGTTTACATACTTTCAGAGATTTTGTATTTTTTATATTTTTTGATACATTGTATTTTTAATGAGGAATGAATGTATGAGTGTATGTGTGAGCTAGATCATTTTTTTAAATTCTTTATTTATATATTTCAACATGATATACAGAAAAAATATCATATTGTACAGTCATACAAATTCCATAGAATAATTCCCCAAGACACTTTTTTAAAAAAGAAAAAGAAAGAAAAGAACAGACAATTGTCTAGATTAATTTTCCCATAAACATATTTAAATTTTTAAGCGGAAATGAGGAGATCCAAGATCTAAAAGGAACAGTATCTACTCAATCACAAAAATAAGGAAAATATAGAAAATAGAGGATAAATAATGCAATGCTACTTAGCTCGAGACTGTTAGGTTTCGCTCCCCTCAATCTTATGGCTATCCAAAAATAAACGTAACTGCTCTGGTTCATAAAATATATAGCGAGCATTATTCATGTTTAGTACCCATTTGCACGGATATCTTATAATTATCCTAGCACCTAGCTGCCTGGCCTATTGGCACATCTCTAACATTTTTTTTTCGACGGATTTGTGTCGATTTAGAAATGTCTGGGAACATCCAGATCTTTTGCCCATAGAACATCTTGTCCCTATTTCGAAGAAAAAGTTTCAAAATCATATCTCTGTCTGCAGGGAACACAAAGGAAATCAAGATTGTTCCTCGGGCCTCTATCTGCTCCTCCATTGTAGTTTCCAGGAAGGCAGTTAAATTAGTATCCACACCCTGAGGTAGGTTAGCCGTGCTGTATTCAAGGTAAAGTAGATATTTGAAATAGGGGGAATTACCTCCAGTAGAACTTTCAGTATCTCCAATAGGTATTTTTTAAATTGATCTCTCAAGGAGATTAATCTTGTTTGAGGAAAATGTAAAGCCCTCAAATTCACATACCTCTGGGAATTCTCCAGGTTTTCTAATTTTTTAGAAGTAACCATCTCGGATTGGACTAAATTTGACTGAACTTCTTGCATCGCTGTAATTTTTAAGTCCAATTCCTTAATCTTGGCATTATGCTGAATCACTACAGGTTCAATTTTTTGAATAGTTTCTTGGTTTTTTGTTAATGCCAAAGTTAAGGATGAAATCGACTTCTTAAGTAAAATCAGAGCATTCCATACAGATACGAGCGTTATCTCTCGTGGCTTAACCAATTTCTGATTGAGGTTTGCGTCTACTTTACTTCCATGACAAACCTCTGAAATCCTTTCGGTTTCAATAGTCGGGACCTCTTCCCCCGTAGAGATAGTAAGGACAGCACTCTGGTCTGCATTGGCCTGCCCTTCCATGGTGGCTCTCAGCTCCTGAGATCTTTTATCCACCACTGCAGTGCTTCCAACATTTTCACATGCAGTAAGTAATCCTCCTCCTGCCTCTGCGGCTGGACCTACCCCGGTATTCATCTGCTGGGAGAGCCAGCCCAAGTCTTGGTTATTGCTACGGGTTGGGGAAGAGGGTGTCTTGGGCGCTCTGGGGCTCAATGAATTTTGTACATCCTGGAACGACGTGGTGTGCTCCTCACCCAGCATCTCCGCGGACCTCCCTCCCGGAGTTGATGCATTAGTCGGTGCAAAAAAGCCCTCTATTGTCGGCTGGGAGGGAGTTATCATAGTCGGCACAGAGGATTCCGGCCGGATCCTGCCCTTCCTCTTGGTATGAGGCATTGAAAGTACGTGGTAAGATTCAAACTAGAGGAGCCGCATTTGCAGCGACCTCTCCTCAGGACGCCATCTTGGATCTCAGCTAGATCATTTTTAATGTATAGATAGGGTATTGTATAAGCTTTGTAAAGTGTTTGATATAATTTCATAAAAAATTGGATGGGATGATCTAGATCAGTGGTTCTCAACCTTTTTCCCATCATGACACACCTGACAGACCACGCTCACATGTGTGACACACTTCTCATTAGGGATGTGCAGAGGGACGCCATACGTTGCATTTGGGATTCGGATTTGTCGGGGGGCGGATACGTTGCATTCAGCCATATGGCGCCCTGATTCGTTAATATGTTGATTTTGATTTGTTTCCCCGCTAAAATTAAATTAACTACAACCCCCCACCCTTTTGACCCCCCCCAAGATTTACCAAAACTCCCTGGTGGTCCAGCGGGGGGTCCAGCAGCCATCCCCTGCACTCACACCCTTGGCTGCCGGTTTCAAAATGGCACTGATAGCCTTTGACCTACTATGTCACAGGGGCTACCGGTGCCATTGGTCAGCCCCTGTCACATGGCCATTGGTGCCATCTTGTGCTCCTACCATGTGACAGGGGCTGAACAATGGCACCAGTAGCCCTTGTGACATAGTGTGGGCAAAGGCTATCAGTGCCATTTTGAATAATGGCAGGCTACGGCCCGAGTGCAGGAGATCGCTCCTGGACCCCCACTGGACCACCAGGGACTTTTGGCAAGTCTTCGGGGACACTGCTGAACTCCACAAGACTTGCCAAAAACCCCACAAGACTTGCAAAAAGACCATTGGCCCCTGTGACATAGTGAGGGCAAAGGCTATCGGCCAGAATACTGGCAGTCGATAGCCTTTGCCCTCACCAGGCAGTTTTAGTAAATATTGGGGGGGGGGGGGGGAATCAGGAGGGTGGGGGGTTTGTTTAAAGGCTATCGGCCAGAATACTGGCAGTCGATAGCCTTTGCCCTCACTATGTCACAGGGGCCAACGGTCGGCCCTGTGACAGTGTGGGTAAAGGCTATCGGCGCCATTTTGAATAATGGCAGGCGATGGCCCGAGTCCAGGAGGTCGCTCCCGGACCCCGCTGGTCTTTTGGCAAGTCTTATGTGGGTCAGCAGGGTCCCCCAAGTCTTGCCAAAAGTCCCTGATGGTCCAGCGGGGTTCCGGGAGCGATCTCCTGCACTCGGGCGTCGCCTGCCTTTATTCAAAATGGCGCCGATAGCCTTTGCCCACACTATGTCACAGGGGCTACCGGTGCCATTGGTCAGCCCCTGTCACATGGTAGGAGCACAAGATGGTGCCGATGGCCATGTGACAGGGGCTGACCAATGGCACCGGTAGCCCCTATGACATAGTAGGTCAAAGGCTATCAGTGCCATTTTGAAACCGGCAGCCGAGGGTGTGAGTGCAGGGGATGGCTCCCGGACCCCCCGCTGGACCACCAGGCAGTTTTAGTAAATATTGGGGGGGGGGGATCTGGAGGGTGGGGGGTTTGTTTAAATTGGCTTCTTTAGGTGGCTGAATAATTCAGCGAAGATTCGTGTATTCGTGGGGAATCGCGATACGTTTCGCTTCCCCACAAATACAACGAATATGGCCACATCCGTTGTGGATTGCCAATACGTAGGGACCGAATGCACACCCCCTACTGCTCATTACAATTCATTGCAGAAATAAAACGTAAAGGCCCAGTATTATTTTTATTGTTAAGAATGACACAAGAGAAAGATACATATACTGTCTGAACAGAAATTGCATAAATAGTAAACATCCCACACCAAAACAGCACCAATGTCCAGTACTCAAACAGTAACCACCTTACTTAAGAAAAGGCAACTCTGAAAATATTACACTAGGCCTTAAGACATCAATACACCTCCTATTAGGAAAACAGAACAAGCCAGGCTACTATAAAGCCCTACACAGAAACTACACACCAGCAGAAAACCTCACCTGAATCACACATGCTGACCCTCAACTAACAAAGAATAAAGAGACCAGCGGGGGGTGGGGGGTGGGTGGGAAGAAGAGAGCATGCCGGTGCCACTGACTCCAGCTATCCGGCCGTATTCCACCCGGGCTATCAGCGTTTTAAGCCTGGGTGGAGGACCTATTTTGCTCGGGTAGAGGGAGCAGCTGGGTCAGCGGGGGACTGGGAAGTGTGGCGACACACCTGTGTGTGTGCTTGGTGACACACTGGTGTGTCGTGATACACCCGTTGAGAATCACTGATCTAGATGATTATTTTCTCATTAGGTGTATGTGATGATTTGATACAGGAGAAAATATAGATAGTGCCTTCATTGTGATTATTACCATCATGGTTCTCAGCATTCTGCTTTGGGGCTGCAACCTATATCCTAAATTAATGGCATGCAGCACTCATCAGTTTTATAGGCCCAAGCATCTAAGGACTTCCTAGGGTGCAGACTTACATCACTGAAATAAAAGGAGGCTCAGTTTCCTTTGTGAGTACCTGAGCAATAGATCCTGATTCTTGGTCCTGTGCCATTGAGGTTCCTGGCTCTGCTCTTCAATGGCATTCCTGCCTTGCCTTGCTGCTGCCTCAGTGATCCAGTTTACCTAGTGTTCTGGCCTTGCTCCTGAACCTCTCTGCCTGCCATCATTCCCGAATTCTGCCATCACTGGCCCTGTCCACTCCTGCCTGCTGATATTCTGGACTAGCCCCTTCCTGCCAACCAGCTGCTGTCTATTGGCTAATAGTGCTAATTGCTGGTTCAGCTGTGTCTATCCAATAGTGGATCGAAGGGTCCACTCACACTGGGGCAGATTTTAAAAAAGTAAGCGCGCGCGTACCTTTGTTCACACAACCGGCGCAAACAAAAGTATGCCGGATTTTAAAAGCTACGCTCGTAGCCTATAGCTTGGTGAGTGAAATTCAAGATTATAATGTTGATTTTAAAGTGTTTTGTTCTGTGGTATCATTGCCCTCTTAAAAATCTATACTCTGGTATGTAAATTAAGGTTTCCAGGCAAAAACTTATTGGAAGTACCACGAGTAAGACAGTACTTCTTGTCTGAAACAAAGGAGCGTACCTTGGAGGTCCTGAACTTTGAAATGGTGTTCCCATTAATATCCTCTCAGAGGTATGCATCAAGGCGTTCAGGAAAAAGGTGAAGGATTACTTAAATAAGTCTTTTGTAACTATTTATAGGTAGATGGCATGCTGTGTTCTGTTGGCAGTATTTTTTTAATTTTATGTGCAGAGATTTTATGACATTACATTTTATTTGTTTTATTACTGTTGTGTCAATGGCAAGGTCCATATTTAAAAGGATTTAGGAACTAACAGAGTAAGTTATGGGCATTTTGGGGGCATAACTGGGAGGAGTTGATAAAATGCATATATCTCCTGGACCCAATTTCACATGAAACACCATTCTATCAAACCTTTCCTCATATTTCTAGAACTCTTCATAATCCTTTGGAAAGTCATGTAGCCTTCTGGTGTTGTGTTCGTGCCTCTTCTTGCCCCTCGCTCCACCATCTCTACCTTGGAAGCGACTCCCTTCGGCTCTGACGGACAGCTGCGGCCACGGCTTCTCCTGCCTCTTGGTCCCAGTGTTCCTGGGCTGGCTTGACGCTATGGATCCGCCATGTTCCCGATGACGTAAGGGCACGTGCACGATCCAGACTTTGTACCAGCAAGGGTGCGAACCTCGGGGGTGTCCCCCATACTGACGTCATCCATCTTCACTTTAAAAGGTCTTTGTTTGCTAACCTCTAACGAGTTAGCAAGGAACTCCAACAGGACTTGCTTCGGCAGTCCACGCTACTTGCAACAACGATCTGAGTCAGCCAGGGGAATCCTTCTCCACTGTTCGGCCTTTTCAAACTTACCAGGAGTACCCACTCCACAGGAGCTCCGCTCTCTCTTCTTGATTTCAGATTGCCAAGACGGGATCCAGTACACACTTCTTGAGGGCCTACATCCCTGAATACTCAGAAGACTCATTGCCTGGAAGCGATTGCGGATGTGAACACAGTGAGTTCTATTGTACATAGGAATCGGTACTCGTACCACAAGGGCCTACATTCCTATAACACTGAAGACTCCCTTCCGTCCTAGACGTTATCGCAGGTACGGAGATCGAGAGTTACATTGGCAAGATTACAGATAGGAACCGGTACTCGCTCCACGAGGGCCCATGTTCCTAGAATCCTTTACAGACTCTCTTCTACTCTAGAAGCCATTTCATATACAACTATTGTGAGTTCTTATTACAGACTGTTCATTGAAACCAGTGCTCGCCTACAGCTCCTGTTCCTGAATATAGTTATATCCATATGTATCAACTCTATAGCACTTATAGCCCTCATCAGGATAACTGGTTCTTCTTCACCCAATATCCTTCTGGGAAGCATTCTGATGCTGTGCTTTGATACATTTTTCAGAAATATCATAGCTTTTACATATGACTTGGTGCCAGTTTAGATAAGTTGTGGCTGTACCAGAAGGCCTCCAGAGAGAGGATGTTCTTCCGAAGCCTCAAGCAAGCCTTGACTGTGTTTAAGAGTTCTCAAGACAATTCCACTTCTTTGACCTCATCCCTTGCAAAATATATTGTTCTGGTACTGGTCGACACGGCTGGGCCTCTGATGAGCAGCATACATTTGATAGCAACCCAATCCCTTTTCATGGCTAATTTATTTACATAATTTGGGCACGCCATTTCATTATAACTCTGCACAAAATTGTTAAGAACATTTCCACCTACTATCAGAGGTATAATTTTGTTCTTCTGGTCAGGACAAACCAAAGCAAGAATAGAATATTTGATCCCACTTCCACAGGTTTCCTTGGGAAATTCTATCTCAACTTCAATATACTGTTTCCCAGATAAAGAATAGGTTGATCTCCTGCACCGATAACATAAAGTAGGTCTTCCAAAGATTGCATCTTTTGATGTGATAGTTCTTATAGGAAGTTTGTGCTACGCCTGTTACCTGGGAGCCAGTGTCCACTAAACAAGATCACTGCACACAATATAAGTAGGCTGTTGCAGAGCAAACTTTCCTTATAAGACAATTTAAAATACCACCTGGTAATGGGTCTGGCGAGATATGATCACTCATATTTTCTTTATGGAACCTTGTAAAGTTTCGCTTGGTGCCTTTGTCTGTCCCTCACAAAAGCACCTTTTTAGTTTAAAGGAAACTCTCTTCTTCCTTTCAAATATTCCATACAATTTTTGTTGAACTAAAACAGCATTCACAGGATTTTTATATCATCCCATCATGTGCTCGTCCTAGCAGAATGGAACTACCATGGAGTAGTGCCTATCATATCGGGATGCTCTCTCTATCTGAGGATCTTCTTGCATCATGCTGTCTGGGGCAGTGTTATTTATCACTTCAAAAATGGCAGTTTTATGTTGAGTGATAATGAATTGGCCAAAACATTTCTTTCTTCTGAAAATATTCTTGATTCAGATTCTGCTTTTAAACCCACTTGACTCTTACATCACATACTGGGGGAATATTCATGTCATTTGTTATACAGGTTCTACTTAGGTTTAAGCTGTGCATTTCCCAAGTAATTTATCCCTCTGGATTCTTTTATATTCCTCCTTTCTCAATTGCACTAATTTTGAATAGCAGCTCAGAGTATGGTGGGAGCCTCGCAGGCTAGCCATTCTAATAGGTCTCTAAAATGCAATCAGGTCATCAAAGTCCATCCCCCCCTCCACCCCCGCCACACACACCCCTTACAAACTGTTGTAATAATTGCATATCAGGGGTAAGTCCAAAGAAAACTCCATGCTCCAAAACCTTCTGCAGCAAAGTCTGATGCCTCTTCAAATAATCTGAAGGTTTTTCTTTGGCATTCTGGTGAGTTTCAATTAATTGAAAGAACAATTCCTCTCCATTGGCTACATTGTCATATGCCCTATCCAGTTCCTTTAAACATTGCTCTGCTGTGGCACCTTCACCCAATTAAGAGGAAACAATTAAAGCTGGAGGAAGAAGACTCAAATAATTGTCTTTTCTTTGCATCAACAGTAAAGTCAGAATCTTGCAATAATTGCATATCTGAGTATGCCATGTTTCATAGTCTCCTTCATTATTAGGTTTAGGGAAATTCCCAGAAAATACCTTAATTCTGTAATAAGTATGGTTCAATTTTGCCCTTTCCTTTGAAATTTTTACTACATGCTCTAATATAACCCTTGAAACATCTGCAGGAATGGAGATAGATGGATTAGGATATTGAGGAAGCCTGGCTAGCACAGAATAGGGAGTTAGTGTAGTATCTTAAAATCTGGAAACTTCCTCCTGACTTTTGTCTGAAATCTTAGAGCCACTCTGGGGTGACTGTTCCACATGTATTAATTTTCCCACTTGTTAACCTGAATCCTCAATCCTCAGCCATAACAGCAGATGTTCTCTTTCTCAACTTCCTAATATCAGTCTTATGTCTGTCAGCTATATGAACTAGCTGTTCTTGAAACTGGTCTGTCATGTCTAGAACTGTCAGGCTGATACAGTGCATTGCGCTCCAGTGGAGCGCACTGTTAACCCACGTTTGGACTCACGTTTTTGACGTGCTAGCTTTACCCCTTATTCAGTAAGGGGTAATAGCGCATCGAAAACGCGCATCCAACCCCCCCAAAACTAATAGCGGCCGCAACATGCAAATACATGTTGATGGCCCTATTAGTTATTCCCGCACGATTCAGTAAGTAAAATGTGCAGCCAAGCCGCACATTTTGGGGTAGATTTTCAGACGAGCGCGAATAGCCTACTTTTGTTTGCGCTCCAGGTGCAAACAAAAGTACGCTGGATTTTAGTAGATACGCGCGTAGTCGCGCGTATCGGCTAAAATCCTGGATCGGCGCGCGCAAGGCTATCGATTTCGTATAGCCTGCGCGCGCCGAGCCGCGCAGCCTACCCCCGTTCCCTCCTAGGCCGCTCCGAAATCGGAGCGGCCTAGAAGGGAACTTTCCTTTGCCCTCCCCTCACCTTCCCCTCCCTTCCCCTACCTAACCCACCCGCCCGGCCCTGTCTAAACCCCCATCCTACCTTTGTCGGGGGATTTACGCCTCCCGGAGGGAGGCGTAAATCCCCGCGCGCGAGCGGGACTCCTGCGCGCCGGGCCGCGACCTGGGGGCGGGTACGGAGGGCGCGGCCACGCCCCCGGGCCGTAGCCACGCCCCCGTACCCACCCCCAAAACGCTGCCGACACGCCCCCGAAACGCCGCGACGACCGGGCCCGCCCCCCGACACGCCCCCGACACGCCCCCCTCCGAGAACCCCGGGACTTACGCGAGTCCCGGGGCTCTGCGCGCGCCGGGAGGCCTATGTAAAATAGGCTTCCCGGCGCGCAGGGCCCTGCTCGCGTAAATCTGCCCGGTTTTGGGCGGATTTACGCGAGCAGGGCTCTGAAAATCCGCCCCTTTACTTTCAGAAATTAGCGCCAACCCAAGGTATGTGTTCATTTTTGCCGGCATCGGGAAAGTGCACAGAAAAGCAGTAAAAACTGCTTTTCTGTACACCCTCCGACTTAATATCATGGCGATATTAAGTCGTAGTTTCAAAAGTTAAAAATTAATTTAAAAAAAAAAAATTTAAAATCGGCTCATGGCTCACGGGTTGAAAACTGGACGCTCAATTTTGCCGATATCCGGTTTCCGAACCCGTGGCTGTCAGCGGGTTTGAGAACAGACGCCGGCAAAATTGAGTGTCGGCTGTCAACTCGCTGACAGCTGCCGCTCCTGTCAATAAAGAGGCGCTAAGGGCGCGCTAGTGTCCCTAGCGCCTCTTTTTTCCGCGGGCCCTAATTTGAATAATTTGTTTTAGTGAATCGCGCGGAGAGTGGCCTGTGCGCGCGCCGGGAGAGCGGGCCAGTGCCCGCTCTCCCGCGAACTTTACTATATCGGCCTGTATGTTATCTAATAAAGAATCCATGCATGCCTCAGGGGCCTTAAGCTCAACATGTTTGTCTCATTCAGAATAGGCTTAACTGTCCACTGCCCAATTCTACTACCCACTAATGCACAACCCTTCTAAAATAAGGACAGAAAGAGGATCTGCAAATTCACGCAAAATCTGAGCAGATGACTCATCCCCTAAGCACTGTAATTTTGTGAATGAACCTTCTGAATTCAAAACCTTCTGAACAATTGCCATAGACATTGAAGGGTTTAATGAGCACAGGATAACAGACCTCTCTGGAATGCATTCATATTATGTACAAAACTCCATCTTCAACTATTGAATAAATATCAATAATAATAATAATAATAATTATTATTATAAAAATTTGCATTCACTTCACTAGTGATGCTGAGCTATTCACCCATAGGTGCGTAGGAACTGCAGCCCCATGTTCAGGGTACCAGTTTTCTTGTCACTTTGCAATGTATGTTTGCATATATTCCACTTATCTCTGGGGCATTGCAAGACTCAGTTTATATAATGTTTAAGAATGCTGGCACTTTCAACTCAGTTTGCAGCCCTGCTGTATCACAAGGGACATATTTTACATGCTTTCATTATCTCTTACTAAATGTGGCTTACACTTGCCAGAATCAATACAAATTTTAGATGGTTTTGTAAGGAACTGAAGGCTTTCTTGTTTCAGGAGGTATTTTCAAAGGACTGTGGATGACTGTTTTAGGGTTTGTGCACTTTATTTGCTGGGCATGAATTATGTTTATGTGTAGTGTATGTTTTAATTTTATGCTATTGTTGTTTAAAAAATTTTTTGTTATCCACCTAGCACAGCTGGTCCACTATAGGTGGAAAATAAGTACTTTTAAATAAATAAATATTCCTTCTGGCATAAATGCTATCAAAACTAGTTAAAAACTGTTATGTAGGGGTTAGGATTCATTTGTATGCATAAATTCCAACTGAAAATAAGATGTGTCGTGCCCTTTGCATATGTCGCCTTGTCTTCATGGCCTTTTCATCATCACTGCACATCAAGGAGAAAAAATTCCATTGTAAACACCTGCCTGCTTTTTAGTCTCTGTTCTACCCTTTCTAGGGTGTGATGTTCTGACAGGTCAGAGCTGACTTTAAAGAGCAATCTAGCACTGAAAGTGTAGACAGATGGGGATTACTCATCCGTCTTATATGACAGAAAAATCCTGTTTCCAACAATCGGAAACATTCTACCACACAGAAGAGGCACATCAGAAACTCGACAACTACAACATATACATACACCTCCATACCCCACGAGCCTGAAAGGTGACTGCACCAAGTAATCAAGAGGTTTTGTTTAAATATTTTCCATGTAAATACATCTTTTACATTTTCCATGTTTTTTTTGTGTCTGCTATTACTTTATGTATGAAAAGAACAAAAACATGGCAGGGGAAAATAAAGAGAATGAGTAACATGGCAGGGAAAGGAACACATGCTAACTGGATAAAAAAAAGGTCTTAAACAAAAATATAGGGAAGGCTTTGAAAAAGCCTTCAAAATAACACAAAATGAAGACAGCTGAAGAAAGGTGGAACAGGAACAGCCTGGGAAGAAAAAAACTTGCAAACTCAGTGCTTATTTGAAAAAGAAAAAAAAAGGGATTATCCAAAAAGGAATATATGAAAATCAAAATGCCTTTCTCAAGGGAAAAATAACAGAGAGTGAAACCAAAGGCAGTATGATGTGAATTACAAAAAGCAACAAGTGAATGCAGAGACTGAGAAGGGACATGGGAATAAGTCAGAGGGGAACAAAATGTGTTGAGCCAGGAAAGCAAAAATGACTCCTTTAGCAAGAAACGTGTGTGGATAAATAAAATACTGATTCAGATCAATGACGTCAGGGTCATGAGCCGGATATAGCAATCAATGCAATTCATAATTCCAACAAAGCATCTGACAAAAAGCCCTATAAAGATGTTAAATGAAGCACAATGGCTATTGAGTGGGTAAAATTATTTTTATCTGAAATGATTTTTTTTTAAATTGTCAAAATCAAACCTCTAGGAAGTAATGGAAACTGTTTGACATAGTACATGATAACATAGTGAATGATGGCAGATGAAGACCAAAATGGTCCATCTAGTCTACCCAGCAAGTTTTTTTTTTTTTTAAAGTAGTAGCAACTGTCATTCCATGCAGGCTACCCCCAAGCCTTCTGTTAAGGGTAGTACGTAGCAAATGCCGCACTATGCAGGCTACCCCCAAGCAGAAATCTAAATTTTAGGTGTAATAGTAAAGTCACCCTGTCACAATATCTCCATATTTTCCTCATATTAGCAGATTTTAGTTTTTTTGAATTTTATTACTGTGCATTTAGCATTGCTGCATTGAATGTCAGTTCCTGAACCTACTGCATTTTGTTGCCTGTTTACTAACCTGCCTTCCGTAATCACAATTTTAACCTGCACATTGAACTCCATTTTAACATTCTATGTATTAATGATATACTGAACGCTACTGTACTAGAATGGTTGTGTTTGAGTGAGCACAGTCATTTTCGCCCAGCTGCACTTTGCATCCCATAAACCTTTGCTCCAACACTGTGTTAACCAGCCCAAATTAAAGGGGCTGGTTAGCACAGGTTAGTGAAGAGGAACCTACCAGAGTCCCCCATCTACCTCAATGCCTTTTCCCATGAGGTACTATGCCTCTTTCCTCCTGTCAACTTGCCCACTGCTGGTGAAATAGCAGCACTGAGCACACAGTGGTATTTATAACACATGCACTGAATATGAATAACAAAATAGCAATGAATAGGCTCCTAGGTCAGCTACTAAGGTTGCGGAAGTCTTCATAATTAGTGCTAGCTGTTACGACTGTCGCTGCCCGACGTCTCGTAACAGCGCCCACCTTACCTTTTTTGTGACTCCTCCAGCGGTTGATGGACATCTGGCTGCCGCAGCGTCTGCCTGCCGTCCTCTCCGGCGTCCCTGGTCCGGCTTGGGCGCTGCATCCCGCCATGTTGTCCAGGTACCATAGGGCGCACACGCCGCGCAGCCCTGCTTCTTATTCTCCCTTTGGCACAAACCTCAGGGGGCGTCCCCCTGTGATGACATCACGCATCCGGGATACAAAGGCCTACACTGTTTGCTATCTAATCGAGTTAGCAAAGGAACTCCTTACGGATGGGATTCACTCTCCATACCTAGCTACTCTGCCTCTCCAACTTTTGGACTTTATCCTAATGGGGTACCCGCTCCTCAGGGGCCTCTCTCTTCTTGCAGGTTGCTTTCAGGAACCAGTATGCACTCCTCGAGGGCCCATGTTCCCTGACTTGCTGCCTGTACTTATCACTTCTGCTTGGAAGAAACTGCTGCCTACATCATCAGTGAGTTACCAACTTTATTTCCTCAGAGCTGTTCCCTGGAACCAGGTACTCGTTCCTCGAGGGCCTGCCTCTATTCCAGCTTCTGTGTCATCTTCCGGGAGAGACTGCTGTCACAGCCATAGAGGGAATCGCTGTTCCAGTATCCTGAGGGCCCAGCTGGGCTTCATCTTTACTCACTACTGCCACCTCTTGTGGCTTCTCAACTCTGTCTAATAAAAGATATAACTCTGTGTTGTGTGTCCCAAAGCTGAGCCTGATCTGTGGCCCCTCACAGGACTTCCCCCGGTGGGCATGGTCAGCTGCCACAGTGTCTAAGGGTCCACCCAAAACCTTACAAACAATAACAAATTGCTAACTCCATGGATCCAGCACAGCTCAATGCCCTGCAGGCCATTCCAGGCCTGGCCCTGCGCATTTCTTAACAGCAAGATGCATTGGAGAAACTCACTTCAGCGTTCCATCAGCTGCAAGCACAGAAGACTCAAGGCACTACTTCCAGTAATGAAGGTCAGTTACCTGAAGTAACTTTAAAGACTACTGTACCGCTGGCTGCTCCAGTTCGTTTCTCGGGAGAGATTCGAGAACCAGGGGCTTTCTAAACCAGTGCTGCATGCATTTTGCATAACAGCCTTCTCACTTCCCCACAGCTTTTGCCAAGACTACTTACATTCTATCTTATCTTGATGGAAGGGCCTCGTCTTGGGCGTCTACACTGTGGGAATGCAAGAATCCTATTTTGCAGGATATTGACGGCTTTTTGGACTTATTTAAATCCATTTTTGGTGATCCTTCCCGAGTGACTGTTGCCAGTTCTGCTCTGGTGGACCTGAAGCAAGGCAACCGACCACTGGCTGATTTTGTGATAGAGTTCAAGACGCTTGCTACAGAACTCTGCTGGGACCCCAATTGCCTGAAAACTCTCTTCTTCAGAGGCCTGGATACTCGCTTGAAAGACGAACTGGCCGCTCGTGAAACACCTGACTCGCTGGATGAACTAGTGGCTTTGGCTACTAGAGTCGACCACCGGCTTCGTGATAAGATGAAAGAACTCCGGCCTAATAGAGGACCAGATCAGAAGGAGGCTAGTGCTAAACCTGCACCTCAGATGGTTCTAGTAATTCCTGTTGCCAGTGGAGATGAACCAATGCAACTTGGTCGCAATCATTTGACTTCTAAAGAGAGAAGACTTCGGAAGAGGCATGGTCTGTGTATGTATTGTGGACAGGCTGGTCACGATGTCCCAACATGCCTAATTCGTCTGGGAAATGGACAGGCCTAAGTCCTGCAGGAGGACTGTTCTTAGGCCTTACCACGCCCTCTCCTCCGCTCTCTCTCCCAGTCTTCCTGATCTGCGGACCATCTGAGTTTCAAACTCTTGCCCTGGTGGATTCAGGGCCAGAAGACAACTTTATTCTTCAACGTCTAGTGGAACATTTGAGGATTCCCCTTGTCTCTTTGAAGGTTCCACTACTCCTATCTTCCATCCATGAGGAGCCCTTACCAGGTGACTGTATGGAGAGCTTCAGTAACTCTTCGCACCGGAGCTCTCCATACAGAGTCAATTCCCTTCTTTGTGGTAGAGAAAGCCATGCACCCTATCATCCTGGGGTTACCCTGGTTGCAGTCGCACCAATCCCAATTCGACTGGGCTTCCTTGGAACTCTCCCACTGGGGTCCAGGTTGTCATGGAATGTGCCTTAAGGAGATTGCTCCTGTCATCTGCATGCCTACAACTCCAGCAATGCCGGGACTGCCGCCTCAATACGCATCTTTTAGTGTTGTGTTTTTCAAAGAAGCTGCTGACATTCTTCCTCCGCATAGGTCCTATGACTGTGCCATAAGACTGAAACCCAATACTGAACCTCCGAAAGGATGTGTCTATCCACTCTCAGTGATTGAAAACAAGGCAATGTCTGAATACATCGAGGAGAATTTACAGAAAGGGTTTATTAACCATAGAAGTCTCCAGCTGGCGCAGGCTTCTTCTTTGTGGGGAAGAAGGATGGTACCTTATGTCCTTGTATCGATTACCGAGGTCTAAACGAGATCACGATTAAAGACCTCTATCCCCTGCCTTTAATCTCAGAGCTGTTTGACCGGCTTCAGGGGGCCAAAATATTCTCAAAACCTGACCTGAAGGCCTACAACTTAGTTCGCATTCTCAGTAGCGATGAATGGAAGACAGCTTTCAACACTCGAGACGGCCATTTTGAGTACTTAGTAATGCCCTTCGGCCTGTGCAACACACCTGCTGTATTTCAGAACATGATGAATGACATCTTGCGGGACCTGTTGTACAAGAGTGTCGTGGTATACCTGGATGATATCCTGATATTTTCTCAGGATTTGCCCACTCATCTAGAGGATGTCAAGCAAGTACTTCGCTGACTCCGTGAACACCGGCTCTACTCCAAACTATCCAAGTGTGAATTTCATAAAGACTCTGTGCCTTTTCTTTGCTATATCGTGTCTAAAGATGGCTTCCAGATGGACCCTCAAAAACTAGAGAGTATTAAAAATTGGTCCCAACCTACCAGCCTGAAGGCCCTGAGACTATTTTGGGGGTTTACCAACTATTATAGAAGCTTTATAAAGAACTACTCTTCTTTAACAGTGCCCTTGACCACAATGACCCGCAAGGGTGCCAACGCTTCAAAATGGTCTGTGGAGGCCATTTCCGCTTTTGAGAGATTAAAGACTGCCGTTTTCATGGAACCATACTTGTGTCATCCTGATCCCAACAAGTCATTCATTGTAGAAGTTGATGCTTCGGATGTTGATGTGGGGGCTGTATTGAGCCAAACTGGAGACTCCAAATCCTTATGTCCCTGCTCTTTCTTCTCACAACGTTTCTCCCCGGCAGTGAAGAACTATAGGATCGGAGATAAAGAGCTGTTGGCTATTAAGCTAGCATTCGAGGAATGTCGGCCTTGCCTTGAACGCACTCAACATCAAATAACCGTATTCACGGACCATAAAATCTAGAGTATCTCCGCCATGCACAGCGTCTTAACCACAGACAAGCTAGATGGTCCTTATTCTTCAATCGCTTTGACTTTGTGCTTAAATATCACCCCGGAGACAGAAATACCAGAGCTGATGCTTTGTCGTGCTCCTTTCTCTCGGAGGATATGCCTGAAGAACCTCAGCTCATAATTGACCAGAAGAAAGTCATCTTGGCGACTACACATTCTGTGCCCGCTGGTAAAACCATCGTGCTTAAACACCTCAGGAAGAAAGTGCTCTTTTGGGCGCACGATTACAAGCTGGCTGGCCATCCTGGTCAATGCCGCACCCTGCTCAAGATCCAGAAGTTCTATCGGTGGCCTACTATCAAAAAAGATACACTATCCTACGTGGCATCTTGTACCAACTGTGCCAAACACAAACCCGCTTCTGGCCAACCATGGGGATTGCTGCAACTGCTGGCAGCACCGGAACAGCCCTGGTCACACATCGCTACTGACTTTGTAGTCGATTTACCCCTTTCTGGAGAAATGAATACCATCTGGGTAACAGTCGATTGCTTCAGCAAGATGGCCCATTTTGTGGTGCTGCCTGGCTTACCTTCAGCCTTGGAGCTTGCGAAGCTCTTCATATCGCACATTTTTCACCTTCACGGCCTACCAAAACACATAGTCTCAGACCGAGGATCCCAATTCACAGCAAGATTCTGGAGGGCCTTGTGCAAGCTATTCGACATCTCTCTAGACTACACTTCAGCCTATCATCCGCAATCAGATGGCCAAACAGAACAGATGAATAGAACCTTAAAACAGTTCATTTGAGCCTACATGAGTTGCCGTCAGAATAACTGGGCTGAACTGTTACCTTGGGTTGAATTTGCCATCAATTCTCATCGAGCAACATCAACTGGATCAACACCTTTTGAAGTGGTATATGGACGTTCACCAACACCGCCACTTCCACTGAAGCTCTTAGTGATGTCCCCAGCAGCTCAATCTACTGCTGATGAAATCCATAATCTGTGGACTCAGATGAAAGACATGCTAATTAAAGCGCGAAACCATGCTAAGAAGTTTTATGATGCTCACCATTCTCAAGCGCTTGTCTTCAGACCTGGTGACAAAGTCTGGTTATCCACCAAACATCTCAGACTGAAGTTACCCTCCACTCAATTTGCTCCTCGCTATGTTGGACCATTTCCAATCCTCCGTTGTCTTGGCAACATCACTTACAATCTGAAGCTACCACCCGGACTAAACATCCACAACGCTTTTCACGTTTCACTCTTGAAACCTCTCATACTCAGTGAATTCTCTTCCAAGACTCAGGAACCACCTGCCATCAATGCAGAAGATAACCTAGAATATAAGGTTAAAGTTATTCTTGATGTCCCAAGATAAGGCAAAACATTTGAATACCTTCATTCTTGGGAAGGTTTCGGCCCCGAAGAAAACTCTTGGGAGCCCTCAGGCTAACATCCTTGATAAAGAGATGCTCCATCCATTTCATCTCGCGCATCCTTTGAAGCCAAAACCTGGAACCTGCAGAGAAGACTTCCCTTTGAAGGGGGGTACTGTTACAACTGTCACTGGTCCACATCTCCATCCTCCAACCTTACCTTTTTTGCGACTCCTCCCGCGGTTGATGGACGTCTGGCTGCTGCGGCTTCTGCCTGCCGTCCTCTCTGGTGTCCCCGGTCCGGCTTGGTCGCTGCATCCCGCCATGTTGTCCAGGTACCATAGGGCGCACGCGCCGAGCGGCCCTGCTTCTTATTGTCTCTTTGGTGCGAACCTCAGGGGTATCCCCCTGTGATGACGTCACGCATCCCGGATACAAAAGCCTACTCTTTTTGCTAGCTAATCGTGTTAGCAAAGGAACTCCTTACGGATGGGATTCACTCTCCATACCTAGCTACTCTGCTTCTCCAACTTTTGGACTTTATCCTAATGGGGTACCCCTCCTCGGGGGCCTCTCTCATTTCTTGCAGGTTGCTTTCAGGAACCGGTACTCACTCCTCGAGGGCCCATGTTCCCTGACTCGCTGCCTATACTTATCGCTTCTGCTTGGAAGAAAGCGCTGCCTACATCATCAGTGAGTTACCAACTTTATTTCCTCAGAGCTGTTCCCTGGAACCAGGTACTCGTTCCTCGAGGGCCTGCCTCTATTCCAGCTTTTGTGTCACCTTCCGGGAGAGACTGCTGTAACAGCCATAGAGGGAATCGCTGTTCCAGTATCCTGAGGAACCCTAAGCCCAGCAGGGCTTCATCTCTACTCACTACTGCCACCTCTGGTAGCTTCTCAACTCTGTCTAATAAAAGATATAACTGTGTTGTGTGTCCCAAAACTGAGCCTGACCAGTGGCCCCCTCACGGGACTTCCTCCCGTGGGTGTGGTCAGCTGCCAGTGTCTAAGGGTCCACCTAAAACCTTACAAACAATAACACCAGCTCACAAATTTTACACTTGTGCTAATTCAACCATTCTTCTGGTTAATAAGAGACACCAAGTCACTGAAACTCATCGATCTTGCTAGCAGGAGCACTGTGGAAGTGCTCTCACTCAGACTCATAACTAACCTGCAAAAAGAGTAAACATATTTAGTTCTGAGAGAGACCAATGTGGCCTCCCTAGCTCCAGTCTATGAATTACTGTTATACTTGGAGTAGAGAGTACCATATGAGAAATTATATTTACTAATATGATTTATCTTAGGGTTCGTAGCCTGAGTGGGGGATGAGACAGGGTCCTGGTCATCCCAATACCATAATTCTCAACCTCTCACTATTGGAACCACAGACCAGATAAAATCATCACACCAGAATAAAATAGTAATAAACTCTTTTACTAGTATTGTATAAGCAGACAGTAAATCCAACCAGAACATTACATGGGAAAAGTACAATAGTAAAGTATAATATAAATTTGTGGTTTTCTTATTTTAAATCAAGCAATGCAAAAATAACACTGGGTATGGCCTGACTAGCCAGGGCAACCAACATACCCATATCAATGAAGTACTTAACTTTCAAAAATTGCCTTTATCCCTGAGTACTCAGAAAGAGGGGAATGGGATGGGGGAACAGATCCACCCCAATGTCACCAGCTTGTAATAGGGTGCATCCTGTCCCAAAAACAAAATTGTGTGGAAAAAATAATCAAGAAAATGAACTCTCTTAATGGGAAGCTGGCTAGATGACAAACCAAATAGGGTATGAAAGGTTTCTCTCTCCTGGGGAGCTTCTCCAAATAGTTTACTTGGTATTAAACAGAAATCTGGCCTGGTTTCAGTTTTTTATAGAAAGACCACAGTCCACTAGTTTCTTTTCCCCAGCCCTATCTCATGTGCTTGACCTGCCAGCAAGGTTTTATGCTTGACTTTGGGTGAAAGGCTGAAGAAACATAGAAACATAGAAATGATGGCAGAAGAAGACCAAACGGCCCATCTAGTCTGCCCAGCAAGCTACGCACTTTATCCATTTTTTTCCCCTTTTTTTTCTCTCCCACCTGTTACTATTGGCTTCCAGTACCCTCCAGCCCTAATTCTCCTCCACCCCACCACCAGTTTAGAGAGCAGCGCCGTATCTGCATTCAAGTGAACGTCCAGCTCAATTAGGGGTAGCAACCGTTGTAACAAGCAGGCCACACCCTTACCCCATACTCTTACCCACCCCTGTTTTTATTTATTTATTTTTTTGAGATAGCAGCCCTCCATCCTTCCGCTCCGTGAAGGTGGAACACCAACTACTGACCACTGGCATCCCGCTCCGTGAATGCCTCTGTGGCTACTGCCGCTCCGTGCAGTGTTTGAATGCCTCCTCCTTATTCACGCCCTCTAGACTTGATGGATCCACAGTGTTTATCCCATGCCCTTTTGAAGTCGTTCACAGTTTTAGACTTCACCACTTCCTCTGGAAGGGCATTCCAGGCCCATCTAGTCTGCCCAGCAAGCTACGCACTTTATCCATTTTTCCCCCTTTTTTTCTCTCCCACCTGTTACTATTGGCTTCCAGTACCCTCCAGCCCTAATTCCCCTCCACCCCACCACCAATTTAGAGAGCAGCGCCGTAACTGCATCCAAGTGAACGTCCAGCTCAATTAGGGGTAGCAACCGCTGTAACAAGCAGGCCACACCCTTACCCCATACTCTTACCCACCCCTGTTTTTATTTTTTTATGTTTTGAGATAGCAGCCCTCCATCCTTCCGCTCTGTGAAGGTGGAACACCAACTACTGGCCACTGGCATCCCGCTCCGTGAATGCCTCTGTGGCTACTGCCGCTCCGTGCAGTGTTTGAATGCCTCCTCTTTATTCACTCCCTCTAGACTTGATGGATCCACAGTTTTTATCCCACGCCCCTTTGAAGTCGTTCACAGTTTTAGACTTCACCACTTCCTCCGGAAGGGCATTCCAGGCATCCACCACCCTTTCCGTGAAGAAATACTTCCTGACATTGGTTCTTAGTCTTCCTCCCTGGAGCCCCAAGATGAGATTCTGAATTTGTGACAAAAGGCAAGGAAATAAACCTTTTCCCTCCTCTGATAAGATACTCTCTGTGCAAAGTTTAGATTACTTAACTCAGTCTCTTAGGAAGGTGATCCAGCCATGTCCTCCTGGGCTTGGATATCTCTGTAAAGAAAGTCTCTCAGCTCCTGGCTTCTCTGTACCTTGCTGGGATTTTATATGTAGCTCGACTATGAAGCAAGAGCAGAGCGCAGATTTCTGTTTCTCCCTCTTGATAATTAGCTCTTCAGGAGAAATACTGATTGCAGTGCTGCCAGATGCACTCCTCTCTTCCTGGATTCTGGCTCTCATTCCTATCCATACCTTTGCCATACACACAGCCAGAGGCAGCCAAATTGAGCCTTTTCTTCCTTAAATGGTCTCCCAGCATTCCTTTGGCTTCCTCCTCTGCTGGCTATGTGGTGCTGCTTTCTGGGCAGGCTAAACAGTACATCTCTTTTCCCAACTTGCTAAACCTGTGAGTGCTGAATGCTGTTTTTTGCAGAACAGTTGTCATTCACAGGAGAGCACACAGTGGTGCTGATGTATTTTTATATTCTATCATTTTGGCTGCAGCAGCTTGCAGTCTCTGCAGGGTTGAAAATCCCTTTTGATAGGTCCAGAACATATCACTCAGATCCAGATGCAGCTCGGGCCACATTGTAAGGCTCCAACACATGATAAGCTCATGGGGGAATGATCCTGGTTTATAGTAGCTTGCTACACAGGGAATGAATAATATTCATATTTATTTGAATGTGAAAATCTCATTTTTTTCTTTTCTTCTTCTTTTTCTAGATAGGAGTACATAAATGGTACTGTTATCTGTAATCCAGTGAAATATAGGAAAATAGTGGGGAGTACACACAGACTCCTCTCAGTAATTCTAGAGTGCAATATTGAGCACCACTTTGCCAGATAAGTTTGTACTTATCTGGCTAAGTAGTGTCATTTCAATTTTCGGCCACATTCAGCAGCCACCATTTATCCGGAAAACATTTTATTCAGCTAAAAGGTTATTGGGATAGGTAAGGGACAGGACAAGGAGTTCTGGGACCGAGCTATTTATTAGACTAACTTAGGGTCTGATTTACAATGGCTTTTCTCCCATTTTGCATCTATGGGAAAATTGCTTAGTAAATGTGGACCTTAGCTGGATAAGTGCTGATATTCAGCCAAGTTAGATCTGCTAGTCCATTGTACCACCAAATATCTCAGCCAAGTTAGCCAGATAAGTTTATCTGGGTAACTTGCTCAACTGGATAGCGGCTGAATATGAACCCTCTTGAGAATTGAAGTTGGAAGCTCTCTAACTGAAAAATTTGCATAAGACAATTGTTGAATAAAGAGATTTTTGTTACAGCACAAATAGAAGTGGCAGTCTAGGGCTTAGATCCCTAATAAAAGATGGATTTGTGATAGAAGAACATATATAAAGGTATTTAAGAATACTTTGGTCAAGCAGCAAGATTCTCACCCTAAGGGTTGAGCATGTGGTAACATTCTGGTTTCTTAGATTTTAGGGGTTGAAGGGGAAGAGATATATTCTACTTTTATCAACTTGACTTGTAATGCCCACTAGGTGATGGACACGGGGAGGTGCCATATGATGAGCTCCTGCTATGGAGGAATAAAACTACAGCCCTGGTCATATTAGAGATACATTCTCTAAGTGAAGGAACCCCTTCTGGAAGAATGATATAGGACTAGCAGAACCAAAATCACTGGAGAAGGAGCTCCTTGCAGCCAGGGAGCATAGCCAAGTTCAGTAGCTTTGGTCACCCAGAAAAGCAGTGGCGTTCAGTGACATTTATATGGGGGATTCAGATCACATCCCCCTCTAGTCCGAGTTATCAGCAGTCTTGCTTGTTCAGTTCCCTCTCCACTCCCACACACCTTCCCCCAAGTGACCTGCAGTCTCATTCTCTCAATTCCTTCTCCCCAAGACTCAGAAGATAGTTGGAACCCATATGCCATTAAGCCCTTTTTAACATGTATTGGATGTGGGCTTAGCCCTCAGAAAAGCATGAATAAAGAATTACAATATAGTAAACCTCCCATACCAAAACAGTGCTCAAGCAACAACTTTATCTATGAGAAGGCAACACTGCAAATATTACACCACACCCTAAACACCAATACACCTCTTATTAGGAAAACAGAATTTGTCAGGCTGCCTAAAACATATCTGTAAAATAAAAAAAATATATATATAAAAATATTGTACAAAAACTTTTAAAACTACATAGATCCCTTCTTCAGATGTCAGATCACAGACAATCACAAGACAGGTCCTACATTGTCTCAATAGCTCACATATGGTATTTTTGGATAATAATTAAACACAGTTCAATAAAAGTTATCACAGCCTGTGAAGAGTACAGTTAACTCCAAGAAACAAATCTGCCATATCAAAAGAACCCTAACACCTAGGACTCAAACAGTTACCACCATACCCAGGAAAGAGCAGCACTGCAAATATTACAACAGGCCCTAGAAATCCAATACACCTCCTATTGAAAACAGAACAAGCCAGATTGCTATAGACCCCTACTCAGAAACTACTCACTAGCAGAATCCTTCCCCTTGGTTGTACTAGAAGACCGACCAACAATAAAATCAAGAAATATAAAACATCAGTCATAATAGTAAAACTATACTAATAAAAAGAATAAATATTTTAAGACAGCTGAAATTTAATAATTTAAACCTCATAAAAATGTTAATACATTTCACAAAACACCAACATAATATTTCAAAAGAGCAGACACATCAAACAACATCAAATAATGAAACTTATATGAATTAAAAAATCTGCTTACCAAACATGGGATTTTTTGATTCCGAGTCACCCTGAGATTGTCCTGGATTGGGGAAAAGGGGCCACACAAACTTTAACCTCTATCACACACAAATGCTCATATGCTTTCACTCACACACACTCACACTCACACACTCACTCTCACACACTCACACACTCTCACACACTCAAATGCTCATATAGTGCCCCCCCAACTCATACACATCCTCCCAGGCTCCTCCCAGTCCCCAGCAGTCTTGTTCCCAGTGTCCTCTCTCCACCTTGACCCCCCCATTCTGCAGCTGCCTTGCTCCCCAGCCCCATCCAGAATCCCCAGTACTCAGCAGTCTTGATCCTCTGTCCCCCCAGTCATGATCCCCAGGACCCTCTCTCCACCCAGCCACCAGCAGTCATGCTCCTCAGTCCCCTCTCCTCATCCCCAGCAGTCATGCTCCCCATCCCCCCTCCTCAGCCCCTACAGTCCCCAGCAATATTGCTTCCCAGCCTCCTCTCCCCCAGCTACCATCAGACATGCTCCTCAGTTCCCTCTCCCTATCCAGACCCCCAGTCCCCAGCAGTCTAGATCCTCAGCCACTCCCCCAGTCAAGCTACCCAGTCCCTCTCCTCATCCCACAGCAGTCATTTTCCCCAGCCCCCTCTCCCCATCCAGACCCCCCAGTCTCCGGCAGTCTCCAAGATCCTCCCAGTCATGCTCCCCAGTCCTATCTCTCCACCCAGAACCCTTCAGTTCTCAGCAGTCTTTCTCCCTAGCCCCTCCATTCAAGAACCCCCAGGCATGTTCCCAGTCCACTCTTTCCATCCCCTAGTAGTCATGCTCCCCAATCACCTCTCCTCACCAGGTACCCCAGTTTCCAATTATCTTGTTCCACAGCCCCTCCCTTTCAAGACCCCCAGTCATGCTTCTCAGTCCCATCTCCCCACCCAGAACCCCCAGAAGTCATGGTCCCTAACCCCTTCTCCCTACCTAGACCATTCCCCGGCAGATTTGTTCTTGTTGTGGGAATGCTTGAGGCGGTCCCATCTCTGGAGACTTTTGTGTACCCTTGGCCACGATGCAACCACAGAGGAGCTCTGGGAAGCACCAAGGCAGGCTAGTAGTGTCCAAGCTCATGCTGAAGATGTAGAACCCTGGCCTCTGCTGAATCTGAATGCATCAAAGAGACCCAGCAATGCAATGTTGTCTCTGGGGTAGCCCTCCGGCCACTCGATAGCCCTTTTGGACCTGCCGTATGGATCAGCAAATGCAACAGGACGTACAGAGGCTGAAGGGCAAAGACATAAGACTCAGACGAAGACTCAGGATACATGAAGGTTTCACATGAAGAGTCAGGATACTTGAAGGTTGAGACAAAGAAGGTTGAGACGAGACTCAGAATAGTTGAAGAGAAGGACTCCAAAAGTGTCACAAATTGCTTGGAGAATACTGAGTAGGTACTATCACGTCACGTGCCTTACTCAGCCAATCAGGGCTGGTTGTGGACTACACCAGGAGGTGCACCCTATACAGCCAGTCAGGGCTGGTCGCGGACCACACAAGTTGTTCCCCACACAGGTTGATTGAAGAATCAAACGAAGACTCTGGCGAGGCCTACACCGAGGTGCGCCTTCCACAGCCAGTCAAGGCAAGGGACGGACCACACCAACGGAACAGGTTTTAGGTAGAGTTCATTCGTAAGGAAAAGGCAAACGCAAGAGGCTCCGAAGATCCGGACAGGATTCAGGGAAGGACTTCAGGATCCAAGGGCTTGGAGAACCTCACTCGGCACGGGAGCTCAATTGGACTCAGAGTATGGCACCTGAGGCTAAAAGCTCGTAGATGGAACTCGGAGCGAAGGACAATAAAAGCTGGAATCTTCTGGAGGCTTATGCTGCCATAGCGGAGGACATCTGAATGCTTGAAGAACAGGAGATGAAGACATCGGAAGTCCAGAAGATCTGAAGAATGAAACATCAGCAGATCTGAGGAGAAGGATGAAGGAAACATCAGGATGACTGGAACTGATGAAACGAAGACACAGGGTGGGACAAGAGACCACAATGAAGACGAAGACATGGAATTCCATCATGGAACAGAGTGCCAATGAGAAGCAAGATGGAAGAGAAGTCCTAGGGAGGACTGGCTCCTTGCGAAGGCAACGAAGCAATGAAGACAGGACCCTTTTGTAGGCAGAAGAGGCAACTCCCGTGATGACATCACATGAGCACCTCTCCCACGCTGTCCCTTTAAAAGGTGAAGAGGAGGAAGCAGAAAGTAGTCAGGAACCTGGACAGCGTGCACGCTGCAGACGCCAGCAGGACTAGGCCTTGAAGCAGGCCCCAATGCTGGAGTGGCAGTGTCCTGCCATGAAGAAGCAACTGAGGGTGGCTCCCTGCCGCAAGCGAGGTCGGAGGTGAAGGCCCTTCCCACAGAGGGGACGAGGTAATGTTGGTGGCCTCCGGGCCACATAGGAATGCTGTAAGAGGCCTTCTGGTTGCTAAGACTGCACCCGGATGGCTCCCTGCCGCCGGGCAGCTGTTGGAATGCCGGCGGTCTCCGACCACATAGGGAGCAACAGCAGCACCCTGCGACGGCGTGGCCTCCGAGCCAAATGGGAACACTGACAGCAGCCTCCTGGCCGCAGGGCAGTCCTAAAGCAGCTCCAGCTGCGCTGAAAAAGCATCATCGGCCTCCGGGCCGTGGAAGAGAGGGGGAAAAAGGGAGGTGAGAGACTACCATGGTGATAGCCAGGCAGAATCGCAACAGTTCTCCACCCTACTCTCCCACCAGGCCCCAACAGTCTTGCTTCCCAGCCCCTCCTCACTCCCATTCTCCAGTCATCTTGTTCTCCAGCTTCCCCTCCCCTTCTCTCACACTGTCACTCATAGCTCATTGAACCTTTTCTCAGCTCAGCTGAAACACTGTCACTGAGATCTAGAAGAAATAGCCATACAGCATTTGCTTATCCTCCTACTGCCTGCCCTTGGATCCACATGGGCAGGCGGTAGGAGTTTGAAGACATTCCGTCCCATACTCCTTGCCAGCCTATTTTTCATGTGGTGTAGAAGGCAGGTCCTTCTTCCAGCCAAAGCAAAGTCCTACCTTCTACCTTAAGCTGTGCTGGTGCTTCAATGATTGCCTGAGTTGCCATTTGCCTGCATCTACTCCCTGCAATTTGTCCTACCAATGAGGCCCCCTACCTGCTCATCCCCAGCCTTCTTTTTATTGATTCCCTCTGAGGTGCAGCCTGCAGGCAGCCACAGGCTGCTGTTTCTTCTATTGGCTGCACAGACATGAGGCTGAAAAAAAAATCCCTCCCCACCAGAAAGGTTCCAGGGCTGGGGATTCACTGAATCCCTTGAAGGCCCTGACTGCACACCATGGAAAAAAAGGGCATGGACTTCGCAGCAGAAGAGCAGTGAAACTTAGGTGCCCCACAGGAGGGTCATAGACCTAGTGACAGCAGGATGGTGAAATTTTGGTCCCCCTCCATGAAGGCCATGAAGCTTGTAGCAAAACCTTGGTCCCTCAGGAAGGGTGAGGATGCAGAAATAATGGCACGGTGAAGCCCCAATGACCAGAGAGGCAGAGAGGATGGCCAGAAATCAAGGGCCTAGGAGGATACATGAGGGATAGCACAAATCCATATTATGATTATTTATTGTACACTGGTTTGATTCAATGGAAATTAAAAATAAATTACCATTACCATTATTCTAATCTAGTTATTGCACGGTTTAATGTCTTGTGGAAAGTTCCCCGTGGAAATTTGTAGCAGTGCGATTTAACAAAACCTGATATACTGCCAGTCCTAGGGATGTGCAGAGCAAAATTTTATGTTCATATTTTTTATGTCCGAAAGGGGGTCCCACTTGCGGCCAATATGGACATAAAAAAAAATCCAATGAGTTGGGTATATGTACATATGTGCAAAAAAAAAAATTAAACCCCCTCACCCTCCTTAATCCCCCCCCCAGACTTACCACAACTCCCTGGTGATCGAGCGAGGAGTAAGGACGTCATTTCTGCAATCCTTGGCGAGAAGCATGTGACGTCGGTGGCACGTCGAGTGACGCGGCGTCACGTGATTCCCGGCTCGTTCGCGCCTGACGGCTCGTTCGGCCCAAAAAGAACTTTTGGCCAGCTTGGGGGGGCCTCCTGACCCCCCCAAGCTGGCCAAAAGTTCTTTTTGGGCCGAACGAGCCGTCCGGCGCGAACTTGCCGGGAATCACGTGACGTCGGCGTCACGTGATTCCCGGCTTGTTCGCGCCGAACGTCCGGCGTGAACTTGCCGGGAATCACGTGACGTCGCGTCTGAGTGACGCGGTGCCACGTGATTCCCGGCTCGTTCGCGCCGGACGGCTCGTTCGGCCCAAAAAGAACTTTTGGCCAGCTTGAGGGGGTCAGGAGGCCCCCCCAAGCTGGCCAAAAGTTCTTTTTGGGCCGAACGAGCCGTCCGGCGCGAACGAGCCGGGAATCACGTGACGCCGGCGTCACTCGACGTGCCGCCGACGTCACATGCTTCTCGCCAAGGATTGCAGAAATGGCGTCCTCACTCCTCGCTTCATCACCAGGGAGTTGTGGTAAGTCGGGGGGGGGGATTAAGGAGGGTGAGGGGGTTTATATTTTTATTTTGGCTCAACAATCGCGATTTCCCACATATCGAACATATCTATGTTCGATATGTGGGAAATCCGATCGTTTATGTCGAATCAATTTTTTAAGTAAAAAAAAAATATGAGTTGCGTTTTACTAATGCGGTCAATCCGAATGCACACCCCTAGCCAGTCCTATTCACAGCCAGATTTTGTTTTTTCCTGGGAGGGGGAAACCTCGCCCATACTATCATTTCTTTCCGGGTGGGGGTACCAGCCACCACATATCCAAGGATCCACCTGAGAGAGAGAGAGAAGTCCTAAACCAAGTCACTCCAGGATGCCAAAAATGTGATTGCGATGGGAGTGTTATAAGTGAATGTCTTTATGGGTATATCTGTTAGTAACTTTTTAAAAAAATTGCTGAATCTTCCCTTGAATATCTGTCTTTATTAAAGTATTCAAGGTACTTCATCATTGCTTCTCCAAAAGCCAAACTGATTTGGGTGAATCAAACCTGGTGATATTTTTAGTTAGCAATAATGCCTACAGTATCTGAATGTAATCTCCTTTGAAGTGTCTGAAAATGCAGGGATGTGTTTATACTTTTCAGAAACCAACAGTCTTACACAGACTATTTGTGCTGAGTGAGAAATCCTTTCAATGAGTCAGAAAGTTCAGGGAGAAAAAGAGAGAGGTTCCAGATGGAAGCAAGGACACTTAAACATCAACACACACACACACTGTGAGCTTATGAAGCATGGAAGGCCAAGGTTTAATTTGCTTTGCTTTATTTGGTCTGGAAGAGATGAAGGACTGATAGAGTTGTCAAACATCCTGATTTTCCATGGTTAGAAGCCGATGTAATAAGGTGCACTAAGCTGAGTGCACATCTTCATTCCCATTTTTGTGTGCATAACTTTACTTATATTTTGGGCAAATTTACAGGGTCATTTTTCAAATCACATTAGGGTGCTCTCTCTCTCTCTCTCTCTCTGTCTCTCCAGCCCAAAACATGGCATAGCCTATAATTTACCTGCCCACACCCCTCTTTTTATCACAAGTGCTATTCATGTGAAATTTATAGCAAAATGATAATTCTAGGTCTTAGGATCTTATTTTTCAGTCAATTAGATGTATTTGGAGAATACTGAAAATATTGATGTGTTTACATTGTGAACCATGTCTTGGGGGGGGGGGGGGGCATTTTTAGATTGAATAGATTTTATAAAAAAAGAAAACATACAAAAGCCAATCCAAATTAAAAATGGTGGTAAACAGGCCTGGGCATAAGAAGGGGAGGGGTAACAAAGTGTGTATGTGTGGTGGATGGGCGGGATGTATATGGCTGTGGGGTGGCAGTGTGGGTGTATGTGGCTAGTCAGTGATGGCAAAGGGGTGTTGGGGTTATTTGGTTGCGGTTACAGAGGGTAGGAGGAGCGGCTGGAGGTCCCTGCTCCCTTCCCTTTTTTATGACTTGGTGCCTCCTCCCCACTCTCCTCACTCTCCCCACTCTCCTCCCTTTACAGCCTTCCACCTCACCCTTCCACATTGCACTTTCTACTCCTCTTTTTCATTCACTTCATCATCTTCTTGGACTAGCAGGGCTTGGGCTCCCTGCTGGCTCACTCCCCTAGTGACGCATCTTCTTGGTGCAGCAAAGCTTGGGCTTGTTTCTCCAAAGGAGCCTCTTCTCTGGCTGGCAGGGCTTGGGTTCCCCACAAGCCCACCCCAATGCCGTCAACTGGATTTTTCTTTCATGTCTCTTCTTGATTCACAGCAGCTAGATGAAATTGTCAGAACTCCACTAGGTATGCCTATATTCAGGCATTTTTGATTAAATTTAAAAAAATCCTGCTTTTTCCATCGGTGGTGCTTTTTGATTTTAACCGAAAATCAGAAGCCCTATCTATAATGCTATGCTAGATTTCTGTATTGAAATCTATATGCAAATTTACTTTCATTTTTAGAATAAATATTCAAATACAATGGTAACAACTAAAGGCCCTATTTTTGAAAGAGGTTTTGACACTACACAGGATCATAAACCTTTAAAAAAAATAAATTTACTATGGGCTTACTATTTTCATCTTTCTCTCCTCTGCTCATTTTTTCTTTTTGACCATCTCTTCTGCTGGGCAGATACTATATAAAAAATAATGTTTGGAAAACTATGAGTATAATCTATATAAATGTAATTTTAACAAAATCTACTAGGTTTTCAATGTAATAAAGTGAAATAATATCCTAAGCCTGATGATCCAGAAAAGAAAGCTTAAGAGCTTTGCAAGGCATCAACTGTTTCCATTTCATATATATTTTTATTATTTATATTGTTTATAATGCACTTTAATAAAATATTGCATTGTATAATGTTGACTAGATTTATGGAGGGTATAGTGAATTTCAGAATGACTGTACTACAGAGAGTAATATGAATTTCAGGAAACATATTAAACAAATTTAACAGTTCATGGTCTTATGTAACTGTAGTTCAAGAAGAGTAGATTAGGTTAGTAGTGGGGGAGGGCAATATGGCCACTAGTCTTGGTTCTATCATCCAAAGCTAGTCCTGGTATCCCATTTATTTTCAGTCTTCATTGCATAATTTTTTGCATAATTTTTTATTGGTTTGTGCTAGATATTATTTATTTATTTTAAAAAAATTAAATATTGCTTAGACCAAGTTCAAAGTGGCTAACAAAAGGAACAATCATAAAGATTCTTAAAATGAAATAAAACAAATACAAATGCACCCGTTCTCCAGTTTCCATAGATAGATCTTGATGTCAATATATGCATCAATATCAAATGCATCATATTATGTTGCAAGTGTAGAAAATGCAACCAAATATATACACCTAACCAGTCTTGTATAACTAACTTGAAGCTATCCAAATAGAAAATTTGCATAAAGCAGAGAACTGTTAACACCAACTGGAATAAATGAGTTTATAGCAATTTCCTGAAATTCTTAGTTTATAATGTTAATCTAAATTGTTCAGATAAACTGTTCCAATAAATTGAGCCCACAATGGAAAAACTCTCTCCTGAGTTTCATCCAAATGTGCAGCCATTTAAGAAAGGAACTATGAGTAAATTGATTGTGATGAGCGTAGAGCATGAAGAGAACATAAGAACATAGAACATAAGAAATGCCATATTGATTTTAAATTCAGAGCAAAGCATTAATAATCCATGGTGAATTAGTGCTTTCCAAAAATTTCCATATTAACATAGCTGTTTTATATTTATTTTTTTCAAGTTTATTTAATTGATGTAACCACAGTACAATTTATAAGCAAAATAAGATCATTATTGTATATAACCAATACTGTTATATATCATTTTGTGTCTAAAAACGATTGGGTCTCAATAGAGATTGTACATTAATGGAGTGATATGTTATCAGATGCTTGAACCTGTTAACACATGAACAGCAGCATTCTGGGCAATTTATAAAGCATTCAAACTGGACATAGGAACTCCAAGATAAAGGGAGTTACAATAATCAGAACCTGTGAACAGCAAAGCCTGAATCATGGCGTAAAATTCCTGACCTCCCAACAATGATTTTAATTGGCATAGGATGCTAGGGATGTGAATCGTTTTAGGACGATTAAAATTATCGTCCGATAATTTTAATATCGTCTTAAACCGTTATGGAACACAATACAATAGAGATTCTAACGATTTATAACGATAAATCGTTAGAATCGTGAGCCGGCACACTAAAACCCCCTAAAACCCACCCCCAACCCTTTAAATTAAATCCCCCACCCTCCCGAATCCCCCCCAAATGACTTAAATAACCTGCGGGTCCAGCGGCGGTCCGGAACGGCAGCGGTCCGGAACGGGCTCCTGCTCCTGAATCTTGTTGTCTTCAGCCAGCGCCATTTTCCAAAATGGCGCCGAAAAATGGCGGCGGCCATAGACGAACACGATTGGACGGCAGGAGGTCCTTCCGGACCCCCGCTGGACTTTTGGCAAGTCTCGTGGGGGTCAGGAGGCCCCCCACAAGCTGGCCAAAAGTTCCTGGAGGTCCAGCGGGGGTCAGGGAGCGATTTACCGCCGCGAATCGTTTTCGTACGGAAAATGGCGCCGGCAGGAGATCGACTGCAGGAGGTGTTCAGCGAGGCGCCGGAACCCTCGCTGAACGACCTCCTGCAGTCGATCTCCTGCCGGCGCCATTTTCCGTACGAAAATGATTTGCGGCGGGAAATCGCTCCCTGACCCCCGCTGGACCTCCAGGAACTTTTGGCCAGCTTGTGGGGGGCCTCCTGACCCCCACGAGACTTGCCAAAAGTCCAGCGGGGGTCCGGAAGGACCTCCTGCCGTCCAATCGTGTTCGTCTATGGCCGCCGCCATTTTTCGGCGCCATTTTGGAAAATGGCGCCGGCTGAAGACAACAAGATTCAGGAGCAGGAGCCCGTTCCGGACCGCTGCCGTTCCGGACCGCCGCTGGACCCGCAGGTTATTTAAGTCATTTGGGGGGGGTTCGGGAGGGTGGGGGATTTAATTTAAAGGGTCGGGGGTGGGTTTTTGGGGGGTTTTAATGTGCCGGTTTTGCGATTTTTCGATTTTTCGATTTTTCACGATTTTTCACGATATTTTACCCCCCCAAACGGCAACAATACGATTCCCTCCCCCTCCCAGCCGAAATCGATCGTTAAGACGATCGAGGACACGATTCACATCCCTATAGGATGCTGAGTTTAAAAAGGTTGCAATGACAACTTCATTTATTTGTGAGAGCATAGAAGCCTTGAGTCTAGAAAGACTCCAAGGCTTTTAACCCGGGATGTGATGGGAATCTGTTGATCCTCGAAGGTGATAACAGATGTGTTGATCTTTGTGTTGTGTTCCGCGCCCGCGGCTGTCTGCGGGCATGGCCCCCTACCTGACCTCCGTGCCAGGCCGTCGGCGGCAGCGTCGGGGCAGACTGCCCTACGTCTGGGCAATGGCCTCCGGGGTAGCCGCCGGGTCAGGAGCCGTCCCTGCTCCTCCCTCGCAGCAGCTAGCAGCTCTCCTCTGTGGCCCGAGATCCAAGATGGCCACCGCCATCTTAGGCGCCAGGCTGCGCCTCCTCACCAGAGTTAAAGGGACCTCATCCCTTCAATTGCCTACAGTTGATCCCAATCCACCGGGCCAGAGGAAGTATAAAAGGAGACTTCCTCTGACCATTCCCTGACTTGGCAACGTCCTCCAGCGCTGTCTAGTCTGCTTATTTTGGTGAGTTCCTTGTGCTTTGAATCTTTGTTCCTGTTACGTCTTGGTGTTCCTGGTTCCTGACTTCGGATTGGCTTATGGTAATTCTCTGGTGTGTGACTTCGGATTGGCAAGTGTGATTCTTTGGTGTGTGACTTCAGACTGGCAAGTGGTGATCCATCGGAGCGTGACTTCGGACTGGTAAGCGACGACCCTCTGGCACTTGACCTTGGACTTCTTCTGGATTAACGTCTCCAAGAGCACTTGACCTTGGACTTCTTCTGGATTAATGTCTCCAAGAGCCCAACGGTCCGGGTCCCTATGGGTTTCTCCCGGGGGGACCGCGGGCTTCCAGGGCGAAGCTCCAGTCAGCCCTTGCACCGATACCTTGACCTCTCAAAGGTCCACCTAAGTCCCAGCGGTCTGGGCCCCTACGGGCTCCTCCTGGGGAGACCGCAGACTTCCAGTGGTGAAGACACTGCTCCTCTTCTCGTCTCTTCATCTGCCTCCACAGTCACCTCAGTCTCCAGTGCCGAGGGTAAGCTGGTCTCGTCTTCTGCTCCACCTCGCCACCCGACGAGAGAACCTATGGATCTTCCACAAGGTATACCATCCTCCCATCGGCCCAAGGGTTCACAAGCCTGAGCATAACACTTTGGCATGATATTTCCAATATAATGATTTCTACGTTTTTGACATTCAGTCTATGCCTATTGTGGAATAGGGATGTGAATCGTTTTAGGACGATTAAAATTATCGTCCGATAATTTTAATATCGTCTTAAACCGTTATGGAACACAATACAATAGAGATTCTAACGATTTATCGTTATAAATCGTTAGAATCGTGAGCCGGCACACTAAAACCCCCTAAAACCCACCCCCGACCCTTTAAATTAAATCCCCCACCCCAATGACTTAAATAACCTGCAGGTCCAGCGGCGGTCCGGAACGGCAGCGGTCCGGAACGGGCTCCTGCTACTGAATCTTGTTGTCTTCAGCCGGCGCCATTTTCCAAAATGGCGCCGAAAAATGGCGGCGGCCATAGACGAACACGATTGGACGGCAGGAGGTCCTTCCGGACCCCCGCTGGACTTTTGGCAAGTCTTGTGGGGGTCAGGAG
The DNA here is from genome assembly GCF_901001135.1 of Rhinatrema bivittatum. Classification (NCBI taxonomy): domain Eukaryota; kingdom Metazoa; phylum Chordata; class Amphibia; order Gymnophiona; family Rhinatrematidae; genus Rhinatrema; species Rhinatrema bivittatum. The sequence continues at coordinate 85,795,870 of NC_042617.1, read as the reverse complement.
GCCCCCCCCAAGCTGGCCAAAAGTTCCTGGAGGTCCAGCGGGGGTCAGGGAGCGATTTCCCGCCGCGAATCGTTTCCGTACGGAAAATGGCGCCGGCAGGAGATCGACTGCAGGAGGTCGTTCAGCGAGGGTTCCGGCGCCTCGCTGAACGACCTCCTGCAGTCGATCTCCTGCCGGCGCCATTTTCCGTACGGAAACGATTCGCGGCGGGAAATCGCTCCCTGACCCCCGCTGGACCTCCAGGAACTTTTGGCCAGCTTGGGGGGGGCCTCCTGACCCCCACAAGACTTGCCAAAAGTCCAGCGGGGGTCCGGAAGGACCTCCTGCCGTCCAATCGTGTTCGTCTATGGCCGCCGCCATTTTTCGGCGCCATTTTGGAAAATGGCGCCGGCTGAAGACAACAAGATTCAGTAGCAGGAGCCCGTTCCGGACCGCTGCCGTTCCGGACCGCCGCTGGACCCACAGGTTATTTAAGTCATTTGGGTGGGGGATTTAATTTAAAGGGTCGGGGGTGGGTTTTAGGGGGTTTTAATGTGCCGGTTTTGCGATTTTACGTTTTTTTGATTTTTCACGATTTTTCACGATATTTTACCCCCCCAAACGGCAACAATACGATTCCCTCCCCCTCCCAGCCGAAATCGATCGTTAAGACGATCGAGGACACGATTCACATCCCTATTGTGGAATAGGCATGTGCATTAATTAAAAATGAAATAGAAAAATGGAACAAATAGGGGCCAATTTGTTTCTTTCATGGGGCCCCAAAATTAATTTGAAGGGCCCCATGAATTAGAATAGAATGATTACTATGTCATTATAGTCATTGGATTCATAGAAATCATATGAAAGCAACAGGTGCATGTGTACTCAGAATAAAACGGGGAGGAGAAATAATATTAATTATCAAAAAAAGTTTTGCAATGAAACTAATCCCTCATACACTCCCACACCAATATGAAGTAGCCCTGTTCAAATCATCCGAGCTACAGATCTGTCTTGTTTACTGTCCTTCCGGATTACTCGAATGCAATATTTTACCTCTGATAGAATTATTTATATCAAATCTCAACCATAAAAATCCCACAATTATCCTAGGAGACTTCAATCTTCACACTGATGTGACCCCTCTATCCCACATAGGCCAAACTCTCTTAGATGTTTTATCTGCTCTCAACTTCTCACTACATGTAAATGACCCAACACACAAAGCAGGTCACATACTAGACCTAGTCTTCACTAATGAGACATTTTTTAGTAACTGTTCTGTATCCTGCTCCCCAATCCCATTGTCTGATCACTACCTACTACACTATCAGATGGTACTCGACACAAAAAACAAACCAAAAGACTCTAATATTACCAGCTTCAACTATAGACCACCATTCCCTTTAGAATTGTTACAGCAGGAACTAAAAAAGCAATTAATAAACATTAACCTTACCAACATTAATAGTGCCACCCATTCTTGGCTTCAAATTACAGAGCAAATTGCTAATGCTATTAACCCTGAAAAAACTAAACGTATTGATAACTCAAGAAAAAACTCTAATCCTTGGTACAATAAACAACTGAGAGCTACCAAAATAATCTTAAGAGGAAAGGAAAAAGCCTGGTGCAAAAATAAATGCCCCTTAACATTAACAAGCTACCGCACTTATTTAGCATACTATAGAAACTTGATAAACAAAACCAAACAAGAAAACTATAGCAAAAAAATACAAAACTTCTCGTACAATCCAAAGACACTATTCATAAGAACATAAGAAATTGCCATGCTGGGTCAGACCAAGGGTTCATCAAGCCCAGCATCCTGTTTCCAACAGAGGCCAAACCAGGCCACAAGAACCTGGCAATTACCCAAACATGATACTGATGCAAGAAGATCCCATTCTACTGATATGAACCCTGCAACCACCTACACATATAAAAATCTGTGCCAAGACCTAGCCAAATTTTTCAAAAATAAAATCAATAAAATAACCGAAAACATAAACAAAATTCCTCTCTAAAACTCAATTCTAATCAGTAAAGACGTAACTCCTTGGTCCACCTTTGAATCTGTCTCAACCACAGAAATTGAAGGCCTAATTAAATCCCTAAACTCTGCCAGCCATGATCTCAATAAAATCCCAATACGTACCCTAAAATAAATACCACAAACCATCACCCCAGTTATCACAAACATCATAAATAAATCTTTGGAAGAAGGAGCATTACCAGACAGTCTAAAAATCACTATAATCAACCCATTTAAAAAAAAAAGAACCTAGATCCTACAGAGCTTAATAATTATCGACCCATCTCAAATTTATCCCATCTCACCAAACTAACCAAAAAGGTAGTACTTAAACAATTCAATGAGTATTTAGAACAGAATAATATACTATACCCAACGCAACATGGTTTCTGGAAACACTTCAGCACAGAAACCTTACTCCTTGCCCTATCTGATACAATATTAAGAGGCTTCGATAATGGCCAACATTACCTCCTCATATTGCTAGATCTATCCGTGGCCTTCGACATGGTGACCATAAATGTCTGATACACAGATTAGCTGAAATAGGCCTGGCTGGGACAACATTAAATTGGTTCATATCCTTTCTCCAAAACAGATCATTTCAAGTAAATATTAATAATTCCAAATCATATAGTCATAGTGTTGTGAGTGTCTCGGTGGACCCTTGGGCCGGCCTGATGGAGAGGAGAGATAGTGAGAAGAGACATCTCCGTGGATGGGACACAGGCCGGGAGGCGGATACCTGGTAGAGTGATGAGATGGATCTTCACCCTGGAAGCCCGAGGCTCCCCTGGGAGGAGCCCATAGGAGCCCGGGCTGCTGGGACTTAGGCCATCAGCGAAACCAGTAGAGATGGTCCAGGGTCGAGGCAGGCGGCAAACATGAAGCGTCATAGGCAGGCTGAAGTCGGAACCAGAGAAGCAATACCGGGACAGGCAGGGAAGATCCGGAATTGGAACAGAAGCTGAAACAGTAATCTGGAACACGAAGGACTGGGACTGGAACTGAAGCGGGTGCTGAAACAGGAGAGGAAGATCCGGACCTGGAACTGGAACTGGAACTGGAACACCTGGAACTGGAACCAGCGAGGAAGCAGGCAAGCGCCCAGAGCACACAGCAACTAAGCACCAGAAGGTAACCTTGTTGCAAGGCATCAAACAGAGGCAGACGCCGGCCTTAAGTATTTGCCGGTGTCTGACGTCATGGAAAGGGGCGGCCTGCAGTGTGGTGGGAAAAGCCCTTTAAATTCACCCTCCTCGCGCGCGCTCCTAGGAGGGGTGGGGCTGAACTCAGCAACTCGGCGGCGTCTCCCTTATGGAGACGCCGCTGCAGAACAGGCCGTGCCAGCCCGCCCGGGCACGGAGGTTGCTGCCGGGAACCAGGCCCAAGAACCGGCGGACTAAAGTGGAGCTCCTGGCCCCGGGACCCCGGAAGAGAAGGTAAGGTCCCTGTCGCGAGTGCTGCGACCGGGACCGCAACACATAGCATAATATTTCATATTTCCTTCTTCATTGTTATTTATTGTTTGTTTTATTGCTATTTCCACAATTTCTAAACATCCAAGGTTGTATTATTTTTAACTGTAAATCACTGTATTGGTCACAGATTGTAAACCTTTATATGTTTTGTCGTTATACTTGTAAACCATTGTGAAGGCCAGTACCAAACAACGGTATATAAAAATCTACAAATACAAATAAAAATAAATAAATTTAAAAAAACCTATCCAAGGAATATCCCAACCCCTTTTTAACTGGCTAACTTTGTGCAGGTAGTAATTTTACATGCAAAATTTACCTAGGCAAAAGGCTATGGGGTAGATTTTCAATTCAGCGAGTGGGCGTACATGTGTGTGTGCTACCGGGCGCGCAGACATGTATGCCAAATTTTATAACTTGCGCGCGCAGGTGCACGCAAGTTATAAAATCGGAGGTTGGCGCACGCAAGTTGGTGCACAATTGAGCGCCTTGTGCGCGATGAACCATGCTGCCTTCCCCCGTTCCCTACCCCCACCCAACCCACCTTCCCTTCCCCTACCTCCCTCGCCCTTTCCCCCCTACCTTTTTCTTTTTTTAAATAGGCCCTATGCTTTCAACTATCTCTGATAACATCTCCAGCTCCTGTGAAAGAAACAAAGTTTCTTTTTTTTTTTTTTTTTTTTTTTAGATTTTATAACTTGCGTGTGCTGGCAGTTGGCCAGCGCGCGCAACTTACTTCAGCCCTGGGGCTGAAGTAAGTTGCGCGCGCTGGCCAACTGCCAGCACACGATCCTCCGTCACAGCAGCAAATGGCCGCTGTGTCAGAGGCCTCTGGCCCTGCCCCCGCCCTACCCCTGGACCGCCCCTTTTTGCAAGCCCCGGGACTTACACGCGTCCCGGGGCTTTACGCCCATCACCGGGCCTTGTGAAATATGTCCGGCTTGCGTAAGGCGATTTACGCGCGTAGAGCTTTTAAAATCCACCCTATGTTTACTTAGTTAAAATCCAATTTAAATTGAGTAAACTTTTTGAATATTGACCTCTTAGTGAATAAAGATAACTTGATGACTGCTAGGAGGATGAAAAATATTGAAAATTGTATTTGCCTATAGAATATGCATGTGCTAAATTTATTTACTGTGGAAAACTGAGCCATAAATTAAAAACAATAAACAATGTTTTGGTTTGGACTTATTTAAAAATTGGTGAACTGTTTTCAGACATTTAACGATGTATTACCCCCATATATCTAAAGCAGTGTTTATTGCTTCACAACCTGCTTCCCCCACCCATCTTAAAAAAAAAAAAAAAAAAAGAAACTTTGTTTCTTTCACAGGAGCTGGAGATGTTATCAGAGATAGTTGAAAGCATAGGAAATTTAGGGCCTATTTACTAAGCTGTGTTAAAATGGGATTTACTAAAAAGCAGGGCTGTGATTGTTAAAGGGTTACTAAACCTAAGTGAAGGTTCCCCCACAATCCTCAGCACAATTCACCCCTTCAAAAAACAAACCTTCTCTGGCAACTCCACCCTGACATAACAGCCTATCCGGAGATCTCCCCTTTCCTCCCAAGAGATGCAGTGCCAGTAGCCCCACCCCTAGCTCTTAACCATTCTTCACTTTTGAACTCCTCCATACTCAGGTCTCCCCTCCCCCTCCCTCATATTCTCTTTTATCTAAAGGCAGGTCAAGGGTGGTTAAATCAGGAGTGATGCCCAACTATACTCAAGCATACCTAACATGATGAATGCTATTGAACACAAGAACATAAGAAGTGCTATGCTGAAACAGACCTAATGCTCATTAAACTCAGAATCATGTCTCAGACAATGGACAATCCAGGTCATTAGGAAGTACCTAGCAGATCCCAAAGAACAGATTCAATTCCTTTTTGCTCACTTCTTGGGTTAAGCTGTGACTTTCCCCAAGTCCACCTGGCTAATAATTGTTTATGGATTTTTCCTCCAGGGACTTGTCCAATCCTCTTGAAAAGCCTGCTCTGCTAGGCGCCTTGACCAGGTACTCTGGCAATGATTGACTGAACAAATGTCACTTTCCCACAGAATAAAAAGGAAATTATGCCCAACATCTTCAAGGATGTTTGGCATGAACACGGAGATCTACAAACATCTTGCAAAAAAGATACTTCCTTCAGCATACTAATAAGCTCCATGACTAACTCGAGGACAGTGTATGCTGTTGCTCAGGCAAGAGATGTTGCTCACGCATATTCCTGCAGAGTCTTCTCTGCCCCCTCTCCTGCATGAGGTATCCAATTCCTGCATCAGCTCATGCATCAAAGGGTCTCTTATTGGACTAAGCTTTAACTTTAAGGATTGACACTTTCAGATAGGTTTTACCCTTTTGTTGTTGTCTTGTACACAAATGTTTTCTATTTTTCTCTTGGGCACACTTTAAGGTGAATTTTGTTTTTATCATTTAAATCTTTATTAGTCATGGAACAAAATTCAAAACATCAAACAGTAGCCCAGTAAGATACCAGATAAACAATCGGCCATGACCAACATTTTCCAGAAATCCGCCCCCCCCCCCCCACGGGGTGCACATCAATTAGGGGATACGCAAACAAGTTGGGCTTACGCGCGCCAACCCTATTTTAAAATGGGGTGCTGAGATGCACGCATAAAACCCGCTGCATGCACATCTTCAAAGTTTCAAAAAGGGGCAGGGTATGGGCATTTCAGGCCCTGGTCAAGAGATCTGTGTGTACTAGGGATGTGAATTGTTTTTGAACGATTAAAATTATTGTCAGATAATTTTAAAATCGTCCAAAATCGTTAGAGTGCACGATACAATACAAATGCCCCCGATTTATCGTCAGGGGCATTTGTATTGTATCGTTAAATAGGGCGCGGGAAAACCGGCACACCAAAAAAACCCTAAACCCACCCTGAACCTTTAAAACAAATCCCCCACCCTCCCGAACCCCCCCCCAAATGTTTTAAATTACCTGGGGTCCAGTGGGGGGGGTCCAACGCGATCTCCTCCCGCTCTCTGGCCACTGCTGCATTGAGAAATGGCGCCGGTGGCCCTTTGCCCTTATCATGTGATAGGGCAAAGGTAGCACCGGCGCCATTTTGTTTCCTGGCTCCCGACATCACGCGTGCGGGAGATCGCCCCCGGACCCCCGCTGGACCCCCAGGGACTTTTGGCCAGCTTGGGGGGGGCCTCCTGACCCCCACAAGACTTGCCAAAAGTCCAGCGGGGGTCCGGGAGCGACCTCCTACACGCGGGCCTTATTGCCAATCTTCAAAATGGCGCCGGCGCTACCTTTGCCCTCACTATGTCATACAGTGTGTACATGCTTACGCGCCCTGGCATGCGCAGAGGTCCCCTCCATGTAAGTTTATTTCTGCTATGGAGGAGGTGTAAGCTTAAAAAATAAAAAGAAAGGCCCATTTCTCAGGAGTTTAAAGGGCCTGGGGTGACTGGGGGGGGGGGGGGGGGTTTGCAAGCTATCCAACCACAGGGTTTGGAGGACCGAGCTATTAATTGGGATAACTGATGAATGAACTGGTTGAACTAGCAATAGCATGGTCGCACGACCCCTTTTAAAATTCCGCGACTTACGCGGTAGAGTGGGATTTGTGTGCCCACTTACATTTTGGCACGCATTTGTGCACAACCAGGCTATTTTATAGCATGCATGCACACACACACACACACAAATTATAAAACGTCTGTGTCCCTGGGTGCGTGCCGACACACATGCGCCAATGTGCATCCGCATGCCGGTTTGAACATTACCGTCCCTGGTTTTACACTGGATGCAGGCAATTTGCCAAATCATATTGGGTATTTATTAGTATCTCTTTTCATTACTGATTTTTCTTTTTTTATTAAAAGTATGTACATTTTATAACTATATTAAATTGATCTTTAATTGATGATTTAGTAATCTGGCATATTTATTTGCTCATTTTTCATTTAAATCTTTTCATTTTGTTTGTATATTTACATTTCTTGGGTTTTTTTTCATCTTGTGGCCACTGCTTGCATCGTTGCCAGTCAACATCAACAATTTGCAAATAGTCCACAAAACAAAATAATCTGCAATTCTACCTTTCCATCTTTCATGTTATATTACCATCTGCCGCTTTACAAACATTTTTAGGGCAAACCTTTTTTTTTCTTTTTACAGTAAATTGTTTCACATTGAAATGTGATAGGTGGTTGTTAAAAAAATGAGCATCAGACAATGTTGTACTGATTGTTCAGACAACTTTCTGGGAAGAAGGTTTTACATTTTTTACACTTTAATGAGCAGTCAAGATCTATAGTTTTGTGACTATGAAAGATAATAAGGGCACAAGGGTGATGGACAGTCTGTGCTGGATGTCAAAAGACTTTCTTGGAATTAATAATAGGATTGTTGACTAAACTGCTTTTGCCTGTCAGCTCCAGCTAGAAGGGTATTGTTAGTTAAGTCACTTTTTCAGTTTTTTAAGCAACTTTACTACAGTGCACTGAATTCTGAGGGTCAGTGCACTTTTATATATTAGACATTTTGAATTTGTTACATGTAAAAGTACTAATTTACATAGTCAGCTGATCTAGAATCCTCTGAGGGTGAAGGAGTAAAAAAATCAGGATCTATATCATATTTTCTCTTCTTTGGTAAGTGTTCCTACTCACAATAGCAAATACTATGGGGTAGATTTTAAGACATGCGCACGCACATGGACACGCAATTTTATAACATGCGCGCGCAGGCGTGTGCACGTTATAAAATCAGGGGTCGGCGCGCTCAAGAGGTGCACAATTGTGCACCTTGCGCATGCCGAGCAGCGCTGCCTTCCCCGTTCCCTTCCCCCTAGCCTGACCATCCCACCCCCTTCCCCTAACCTTTCCCACCCCTAGCCCTACTCTAATCCCCCCTGACTTTTATCTTACCTTTTGCGCCTGCCTCCGGGCAGGCACAAGTTGCGCACACCGGCAGCCTGCTGGCACATGATCCTCCAACACAGCGGTAATGGCTGTTGTGTCGGAAGCCTCTGGCCCTGCTCCCGCCTCGCCCCCGATCTGCCCCATTTTGCAAACCCCGGGACTTACATGTGTCCTGGGGCTTTACGTCCATCGCTGGGCCTTTTTAAAATAGGCCCGGCGCGTGTAGGGCTTTTAAAATCCGGCCCTATGTGTACTTATATGTTCACATAACATTGTACATGTAAATTTGCTCTTGAAAATCAATCAGGAGCCTTTGCTTGCAAAAGTACGCATGTAACTTATTTTTGCTTGTACTTTTATGTGTCTTCCAGTTGTCTCCCAGATTAAACTTGTGGACTTTCCAACGCTACCCTGACCTTAATTTTGTAAAACCTACTAGGCTTTTTCTATAAATTAGATTTAGAATGTAGAAATTTCCAGCAATTAGAGTTTTTGTTGCGTGTCCTGGCCGCGACCAGGCCTGCTCATCTCGCGCTTCCCTCCACAAGCTCCGGCTCCTCTTCCCTTGCCACAGCTGCCAGCTCCCGACATCCCCGACACGCTCCTCGGGCCTCTCCAGCTTCCTCCAGGCCACAGTCCTCTCAGTGGAGCTCCCTTAGGGGCTTCGCGTCTTCAGCATCCTCTGCCCCGCCCCTAGGTGCGTGGCCGATGTCTTCACATTTAAAGGGCCGAAGGCGGTAACCTCGGCCCGGACACCTCCCGATGACGTCACCTAGCAGGACTATAAGAAGCGAGGCCCTGTCCCCAGGACCTCGCCTTGGCAATCGGGTCGACACCTCCGGTGTAGCTAGTTGCCGCCCTATGTTTCTATGTTGTTCCTGCTTCCTTGATCCAGTCTCCATTCCAGTGTTCCTGCGTTCCTGTGTTCCCATGGTCCTCTCTGTATCCCAGCTTCTGTCCTGATTTCTGCTCCACGTTCCTCCTCTCGTAGTACCTTCTTGGACTGATACACAATACTGACCTCTGCTTGCTTGACCACGTTGACCACTGCCTAGACCTGACCTCTGCTTGCCTGACCACGTTTGACTGCTGCCTGGAATTGACCTCTGCCTGCCTTTGAACCACACTGACCACCACCTGAAACTGACCTTTGCTTGCCTGACCACATTGACCGCTGTCTGGAACTGACCTCTGCTTGCCTTGACTACGCTCGGACTGATCTTGGAACTGACCCTTGCTTTGTCTGACCACCCTTGGATGGGTACCCTGGCTTTGACCCTTGTGCTCCACTCGGATACTCTGTTCGTGCCTCCTGTGACCACCAAACCAGCCTGCTTGGACGCTGCCCACGGCCTACCTCAGACTAGACCACTAGGCTCTGCCTATCTCGCCCAGAGGACTTTCATTTCCTGTTGCTTTCCTGAGGTCTCCGGTGATCCTTGTTCGGGTCTAATTTCTCCTTTCTACACCAGCCGCGCACCTTTTCTTGTGGTGGGCACACCTCTCCACTACCTCTCCAGGAGACCCTCTGAGGCTCACCTAAGCCCAGGCAGTCCAGGTACCCAAGGGCTCAACCTGCGGAAACTCTGGATTGCTATTGGTGAAGCTCCAGCCAGCCTCTTGCTCCTGGTGGCAGGCTCTCTCTGGGTCCGACCAGAGGGCCGTACCAATCCTGCACCAGGCCAAGGGTCCACCTCCAGCACAACAGTTTCCAGTGGGAGTAGAATTTTTCTGAGTGATAATTCTAGTTCATCCCTCAAAAGTTAAACATTTGCTTGAAGATTATAAAGGGGAATCATTGACTAGGGAGATAGCAAGTAGCTGTTCTTTCTAGGGCTCCAGAAGATGAGAGGGCAAATTACCATTTCTCTCCACATGATAGAATGTGTTAGCTGTCTCATATGGGTTGGAGCTTTGACAATTGGTGCTACTGCTCACAAGTTTCAAACTTGTGCTAATTTTACCCCTTTTTATATCTCATATGGGTTGGAGAGTTCTAGCTTGAGCTCAGCAAGCAGTGCTGAGGAGAGTTTTGTTCCAAAATTCCAGGGAGGAGTCTCATCTGGGAGGCGAGTGCAACCAACCAGCTAAATATCAATTGTCTTTTGATTTCAAGTGGAATCTAAGGGAAAAGAAGCCTAATAAGGAGTAAGGGAGGTCCAAATTCCTGCACTTGTTACACAAGCAGACTGACAAATTGACTACTTTGGACTGTGAATGTTGTTTTTTTTATGAAGAATTGTTTTGCCTGTTCTTTTTCCTACTGTTGTCCTGCTTTACTTGATTTTTTTACTTGCAGGGGTTCACAAACTATGACCCTTTGCCCAAATCTGGACCACCCATTTTTAAAGATCTAAACATCCAGCATCAATGCACATTTTAAAAGAACACATTTTCTCAATTGAATGAAGTGGCTGTAGTGCCAGTGGTGCCCCTCTGTAGTCAGCATCATGGGAGGAAGAATACCAGGACCAAAGCATCATTAGAGTGGGATGCAACTAGGATATGCATGTCATCAGAGAGAGACTGCCATGTGCAGAGCTTGTGAAGGAGGCCCAGCTCTTCTAGCTGTGGTGTATGGAGGGAGGTCTAGCCATTCTGGTGGTAGAAAGTGTAGGGATGCCTGGCTTTTCTGATGGTGGTGACATCATAAAAATGGAGGAAGACCCAATTATTCCATTGGCAGCATGTAGAAGGAGTCCTGAATATTCCGGAAAGTGGCAGCAGAATGTGGAGAAATTCATTTTTCTAGTGGTGGAGGGTGGAGAAAGTCCTTGGTGTTGCTGTCAGTATGAGAAGACAGGCCTGGGCTGGAGTCACCTCGGTAGGTGAAGGAGAAGCAGGGTGATGCACAGATGGGGGTGGAGTAGTGGGAAAGAGAATGGTAAATACTTGGAGAGAGAGGGAAAGAGCAGATACTGGAGGAAGAGTGAAAGGGAAATATTGTGGGGGAGATGGGAAGAGAGAAGAGGAGATGATGGAGGAAGAGTGAAGGGAAAAAGCTATGGGGTGAGAAGGGAAGATAGGAGAGGAGATGCTGGAGAAAGAGTGAAGGGGTTATGCTGTGAGAGGAGGAGGAAGAGAGAAGAGCAGATGCTGGAGGAAGAATGAAGGGGAAATGCTATGGAGGAGGGGAGAGGGGAAATGAGAAGAGCAGATGCTGGAGGGAAAATGAAGGGGAAATTTTGTGGGGAGGGGAAAGAGGAAGAGAGAAGAGGAGATGCAGCAGAGCAGAGGTTGGGGCAGGGTTGGAATTTTGAGAAATATTTCTACTGCCATTTTATCTGCTACGCCCCTAGGAGCCATGTCTCCCGCATTGCCCAGTATTTCAAATCACTGATAGGGCCAGGAACTACTCCCCACCCTGCTCAGCAAAGTGCTGGGGGAGGGAGGGAATGACCTCCCCCTGCCAGTCTTCTCAGTGATTTGAAACCTTCTATTTAGCCCTTGCCATGAAATGTTTGGAGACCCCTGTACTATAGGAAAGTATTATTTTGTTTTGCAACACAATACTTGTATGGACTTGTTTGTTGAAAGACTGTGACTATGATCCCCTGGAGTCTTACAGCAGTGAACCATGCTCCACTGGAAGGATCTTGATCACTGGTCTACTGCCAGTTTTTTCTTACTCTGTAGTTCTTGAAGTTGGCCCTTTGCCTTCTACAGGCAATGCCCTGCGGTAAGGGGTTACATGTTACCATCTGAACTGACTGTGGAGATATTGAGGCGTGAGTGAGTACTGAACTGCTGTAGATGTCTGATTTTGAAGAGATAAGATTGTAAGCACTCCCGAGGCAGATACTGCTCTACCGAAACATCACAAAATTGTTTGGCTTTTCCATGCTTTTCAAATATTTGTAACTAGCAAAAACTGCCGGTGTTACTTGAATTGTCTTGTCCATAACAGTTACAAATTTTAAAATTGAACAAAAATGAAAGCGATAAATATTGTTTCATTTTGTTAACTAATTAACAGCTAGAATGTAAAAACTTAAGGAACCTCTCTATAAACTACATTGACAGTATATTAGATGTCTCTCATTGCCCAACTCTAGAGAGCGCTAAATAGTGATTGTTATAAAAGCAAATTAAAAGGCGCTGGTTTCAGTACAGATAGATCCCTGGAGCACTGCACTATTTATAATCCTCCACTGAGAGAACTGACCAGTTAGTCTTTCTCTCTGTTCCTATCTTTTAACCAGTTCACAATCTATAACCGTGGCATTGTCACAAATGAACCTAGGTGGTCCATGGCCCACCACTTAGGCTCAATCAATCAGGGCTATTAGATACAGAAGGCCTCCAGTATGGCTGCAGCAGACCACATCCCTCGGCAACTGAAGAAGGGGTAGGATGGTGCCTGAAGAAAATGCCCTGTGTGTGTGTACATGTGTAAGAGTGGGAACCAGAGTGAATGTATTTGTGTGTGGGTGTGCCTATGTGTGGGTGTACCTGCCTGTGCCTATGGAAGCCTGAGAGACAGGGCTTTGTAGACAAAGCATATTAATGAAAAGTAGTGCCTGGCATTATTATGATTGTCTGGTTCACAACTGATGTACATTTTCAAAACCAAACAAAACTGGAAAAGATAAATACTCTATTTATTTGTTTATTTTAGAGCCTTATATTCTGCCTCTTCCAAGAAGACTCTGTTCAGTGTGAATAGCAATCTTGTATACATAAAAAACAGCTATAATAACACAATAATAAAAACAAATAAAATTAAACAATTCTGAAAGCTTCTCCATAAAGCATATCCTTAATCTGTCATCTGAATTCCTTTTTATCCCATTGTTTTCTCAACTGATTTGGAAGCATGTTTCACAAAGTAGGGGTTACAAATGCAAAGGCCCCTGGTCCTGGTTTGTTCATACATATAACATTGTGAATTAGGGACTTGCAATAAACAGGTTCCTAAAGATTGGAACATTAGAATGTAATCATTTTTTTAGGGAACATGAATGATCTGAAAATAATAAATTCTGAATGGTCACCAGCATCTGGAATTTTGAACTGCTTTTCACAAGTAAACAATGAAGGTCCTTCAGCACTGAAGCAATGTGTTCATGCCATGGTAGTCCAAGGAATAATCTTTCATCAGCATTCTGTATCAAGTGTAGCATTTTTTCTGGTAAAGCCAATCCATAAGATACTACAATAATCTACATGCCCCAACACCAGGGACTGCAACACTGTTCAAAACATGTCAACCAGAATATAACATTTTAAGGGGGTCTTAACATATTCAGCTTATAAAAGGCCTTTTTCACTAGCAGGTCAATCTGTTGTTTAAAAGTTAGTTGGGAATCTAATATGATTCCCAAACTGTGAATTTCTGTCAGGATTGGGAGCTGGCTACCATCATGTGAATGGGGGTGAGTATTGATGGGGGGTGAAAGTCTGATGTGCATGGACCAAGACAAGGATCTTGGGGTAATAGTGGAGATCTGAAAAAAAGACAAAGCAATGTGACAAGGCAATAGCTAAAGCCAGAAGAATGCTGGGCTGCACAGCGAGAGGAATAACCAATAAGAAAAAGGAGGTGATATGCCCTTCTACAGGTTCTTGGTGAGGCCTGACCTGGAGTACTGTGTTCAGTTCTGGAGTCCATATCTCAAAAGGGACAAAGACAGGATGGAGGCAGTCCAGAGAAGAGCGACCAAAATAGTGTGGGGTCTGCATGAGAAGACCTCTGAGGAGAGGCTGAAGGATCTGAATATGTATACCTTGGAAGAGAGGAATTGCAGGGGAGATATGATACAGACCTTAAGATATCTGAAAGGTTTTAATGATGCACATTCAACAAACCTTTTCAGTTGGAAAGAAATCAGCAGAACTAGGGCTGATGAAATGAAACTCCATGGATGATGACTCAGAACTAATGTCAGGAAATATTTCTTCATGGAGAGGGTGATGGATGCCTGGAGTGCCCTTCCAGAGGAGCTGGTGAAAACGGGGATAGTGGGGGAATTTGGAAGGGCATGGGGTGGACACTGTGGATCCCTAGAGGCTAGAGGATGGAAATGAAGAAATGAATGCATGGGTGTAACTTGCTGGTGTGGTGGTTACTACCCTTAACTAATAAGCCTTCATACTGTTCATGCAACTCCATCATGGCTCTCTGCTTCAATTGCAGGGAGAAAAGAGAAATTGGATTCAGATGGCAGCTGAAGGGGGCACTGACTTTTACGGTCTGGGAAACTGATAAGCATGGGGGTGCATGATGCAGCTTGATGGGCAGATCTATCATTTTTATGTTTCTATGTTTCTATAGAACGAATATATGTAGCATCATCCTCTAAGGGTATTTTCCCTACCTACTTAAGCTTAGCTTTGTGGATATTCAAAATCAGACCACTCTCAGATAACCAATTCTTAATTCGCATCATATAATCACAGAATATCTTTGTAGGCACTTCATTACGATTAACTCTAGAAAAGAAGAGCTGAATATCATCCACATATAAAATACATACAACCTCCAACAGCTGTAAAAGGTGCCTTAATGGAATAAGATAGAGATTAAACAATATAGATGGCTAGGGCAGAGCCCTGGTGTTCCCTTGACTCTAAATCCTCCCAAGTTGAATGCTTAGTTCCTGTATCTAAGGTGTCAGCTGAACCAATTCAGCATAACCCCAGAAAAGTCTAAATTGGCCATTTTTTTATATTAAAATGCTGTGACATACAGTATCAAAGGCTGAGGATGTATTAACAAATTAAGAGAATATCCTGTGCGTGTATACGTCTGTGTGTGTGTATAAGAGAGAGACCCTATGTGTCTCTGATATATATGTGGCTGCCTAACAGACAGGGCTTTGCAGACAGAGCATATTGTTTATGCACACTGCATCTTCCACTGTTCAGAGCACCACCTGGTACCCACAGACAGATACAACAGTGTGACTGACACAAATCTTTTATATATATAGTTTTGTGCTCTCATGCATTTATTGAAATAAAAAATAGACTTTGGCCATGGTAAATGATTCAATTACATGGTTTTGTGCGCAAACATTTTTTACAATATTTATGTTTCCAACAAATGGAATGTGCAGAGGCAAAATAACTGTCCAAAAAGTGGATGGAAGTTCATCAAATTTGGCATGCAGGAAGAAAATGTGAATATATCTGACAAGTTTGAAAAGGAGTCGGTATGTACAGAGAACCGAGCTTAAAAAAAATCATTGGTTTCTATGGGAAACTGATACAAGTTGTGGCAATGTTTATTACTGCTCCATTTCAAATGCCTCCTCACCCTTCCAACATTTTGACCCAGAGCAATAAGGGCAGACAGAAGCACACACACTCACCTATCCCACATCTATCCCCCACTCAGAGACAAGCAAAAATAACTTTAGCAGCTGGTGATGGATGGTACTAAAGGGTGCTTTCACAGTACTTCCAAAAATCACACCCACACATTCAGATACTCAGCATTCCCATACCCCTACATACCACACCCACACGCATACCCCCACATAGCCCCACAAACTCATACATGCTCACATTAATCCACACAACCTGCTCCCCACATTGCCCTCCCCAAATATTCCTATACCTATACACCCACATATACTTCTATACCTCATACATGCCCTTTCACACATGGCCATACCCCTTCTCGCTCTCTCTCACACAGACACACATCACACATACACAAGCATGCACACTCCAACTCCCCATACACCCCAATTACCTGTTACCCATACATACACTGATGCTGCCCCATACACACCACACACAAACTTCTACATATCTCCACTCATCTGTCCTCTGCTCATGCTTATAAACACACCATATTCATTCCTATACAGCCACCACATTCACAGAAAACTGCAGTCTCCTATGTCTGTCCACATGCTTCTATCCCCCACACACCCACATAGTTCTACAATCACATACCCGTACTCTCTATGCAAACATGCAAACCCATACCTACACCCTCCTACACCCACACATCTCCCACACATAAACTCTATCCACACACATACACTCTCACACATACCACCTACAGCTTCCACAAACACACCCTACCACTTCCTCAAACATACAATATCACAACCCTCCCATATATTCCTACAGCTACACTCACCAGTCCCACATAAACACACAATGACTCACTCCTACCCCTACAATATGCTCTCACACATTCCCTTGCCACCGTCACCCCAATTCCCCATAACCCCCCAAATAATGCAAGATGTGTATTTTGCATAAAATAGGAAAAGCTGTAGACCCACCTCAGCTTGGGCCAGATTCATTATACCACCTTCTGCACCCCCTTGTTGACTAAGCATGCAATTGAAAGTCATAAGGCAAACTTGGTGGAAAATAACATGGTGGTAGCCTTTTATTTAGGATAACAAAAACATGTATCCTAACTAAATAACTCACCAAGGTTTGACATATACAACAAATTGTAAACCCCCCATCTATGCAAGGGGTCACATAAACAACTCTACCTCTTAGCTGTGTTGTTTAGCATAAAATACAAAAAATGTGTACTAGCTTTAATGAAGTTATAGAAATTCCATCAATTGATGAAACTATGATGTGCTGGGAAGATTTTGAATCATTCTCTAAGGTAGAGGTAGTATAAGTGATAGGAGCTTTGAGCAACTCCTTTTACTGTTTAAATCCATGCAATACTGTGTTACCGAATATTATGTAATGAACTTGCTGCTTCCATCACAGAGATAGTAAATTTGTCATTAACGGAAGGTTGTCTCCCAGGTCAATTAAAAAGTGATACCAACCATTGTTAAAAGATCCTAAGTTAGATCAAAATGATCCAGTAAACTACCATCTTAACTCGTCCCCTCAATTCCTTGCTTGCCAAAGTAATTGAAATAACTTCAATTGGTATTTGGATGAACATCCTATATTAGATCCTTATCAGTTTGGATTTCATCCCTATCATAGCACGGAGACTCTTCACGAGTTTAGAACTGTTCAAATGTGGTTTTGAGATGTCCACAAGCTATATATCAATCTCAGCCATGTTTGATACCGTAAATTATCATATTGGTTGAAAAGCATAGGAATTTCTGGAAATGTCTTGAAATGGTTTAAATCCTACCTTTCAGACCAGGTTCAACAATTGAAGAGATAATCAGGTTTTGAGCTGGGTTCACTGCTATCTGTGCTTTTATTCAACATATTTGCATACAGTCTGTAGCCCACTTGAAACTTTGTATACCGATGATATCCAGTTTTTTGTATCCATTAAAAGCACAATAACTGATACATTAGTTAATGACAGAGAGTGTCTTCCTGCTGTCCAAAAGATTAGCTCTTAACATCAGGAAAACAAAACTGATGATATTAAGTAGATTTCCTCTGAATGATATTCCTTGATCTCTTCAGTGGGAAATCAGTATTTTTCCATCAGTAAGAAATCAGGGGGTTCTGCTAGAGCCTTATTTGTCACTGTGTCAGCAGATAATGGTCGTTGCATTGAGTATCTTTTATAAACTATATCATTTATGAGGCCTGAAATCATACCTGTCCATCAGTGTTTTTTGCTTTGTATTACCATCTTTGGAATTTTTCAAACATGACTACTGCAATTCCCTTTATGTTAGCAAGCACAATGAAAACTGGCTCAAGACTGTATGACCGTATCACCCCAGTCTTGTGATCTTTATGCTGGATCCTCATATTTTGGAGGCCCCAGTTTAAAATTGTGACACCAATTTATCGTGCTTTGAGTGAGGAGACATCGGTAGTGGTTAGCTCACTTTAAAAGAGTCTGTAAACCCACAAGAGCTCTGAGATTTGCAGGCTGTAATTTGATAGATGTCCAATCGGTTAGGCAAGTGTGTTTAGCAGAAACAAGAGAGAGAACATTTTTTGTTGCCAGATCTCTTATTTGGAATTATTTATCATATGAGATCAGATCACGTAAATGCTACTTAACATTTAGAAAACACATGAAAGCATTTTTCTTCAGGCAGGCAGCTAAAGAGTTTTGAGTAAAGTTTAAGGGAGTGAACCCCATTCCTTTATAGAGGGCTGAGAATGGGGATTAAACTTGATGGGGAATCTGGGAGTGTGATGCCTTTCCTTTGTAGTATGGGGAAGGTGGAATATGGAAGAGCACCTATTGCGGTGATGTTGGGAGAACGTTATGATGGGGAATATAATCTCTATATTTCCTTGTAAATTGTTTGGAGTGGAGATGGGATGATCTAAATGATTTTCAAATTAAGGCTGAGAGACTGGTATGCCAATATTCTGGAGAACCTATTGTTATGTTTGGGGAAAAGGTTTTACTGCTGACTGTTGTATCTCATGAATTCTGAATATTCAGTATTGATGGTGTTACCCTTTACCACAATGTATATAGTTTCTAGCTGGATAACCCAGAAATAATGTTTAAGAGTTGGTTATTTGAAAATTGGGTCTCTCTTCTCATCCTTTATTTGTGCCAGCACTATGGCATGGTATTGGGTAGAAGGATTGGTGCCTCTCGGTCCAGTCAGCAAAAGAGTGGTGAGCTACTTTCATCCCTGCTGTCTCTATTCAGGTCCATGTCAACATCTCCATGACCAACATTTTTTAACCCACTTAATAAATTTGGGAGAAAGACCCTTCCAAGCAAAGGGAATTCCTTCCATCATTTTATGTACCCTTTTAGAAAGAGGGTTACAGGGATAATTTTGAAATAGCCCATGCAACTGCAAACTATGTGGGCATTTCTAATTTAACATTTGGCCGGTTGCGGGATGTTCCCACTACCAGCCACATTCTCCCTGGATTAGGCCAACCCTCCCTAACGCTGCCTGGACCTTGGCGTAGCAGGAATGCTGCCATCTCCTTTTCCTCCAGTTACACCACACTGCTCTCTAGGTCATGGGCACGCACAACAGTCCAAACTTCATAGGCCCTGTGGCGGGAAATCCTTAGCATCACCAAGTGATGATGTCAGCATGGGCTGGGGATTTGAACCCCAGCTGCGCTCCCAGGCTCTGCCTCAACAACAGGTCCCACTGGTTTACAGTGCATGTTGTTTTGTATACTGTGACTTGTCTCCTTGTCTTCTCATTGTGCCTTGCCTGTCTGCCCTGCCTGTGTCCTGGTCCCCTGTGTCTTGTCTGTCCATCTCTGCCTGCAACCTGATACTGACCTCTGATACAGGCCCAGACTACTCTCTTGCCTGCTACCTGGTACTGACCTCTGCTATGGACACCGGCTCCCCCTTGTATTCTGCCTGCCCTGACATCGGCTTGTACCTGGATCCTGTCCTCTCACTGCCAGCCTTGACCACTGCCTGTACCTGGACTCTCTCTGACTAGTCCTTAAGGGACACTTGCCTAAGCTCTGCTGGCATCTGGAACCCAAAGGCTCAACCCACGGGGAGCAGGGCTGGTCAGATGAAGCTCCAGCTCCAGTCCCAGTAAGGGCATGTCTGCTAGCTGTTGGCGTGGGCCTAGCGGGTTCACCTACTAGGCTGCCTCAACCACGCCACAGCCCAAGGACTCACGTCCATGATATCTAAAATGTTATATTTGGAACATTTTCAAAAAGAAACTACCCATATTGTTTCTCTTTGAAAATTAGCAAATGCAAAATATGTGTATTAAAATTGGTCTTAGATTTTGCACCTGTTATTTCTATGAGCAGCAGGGACAGAGGCAAATTAGCATGTACACTTTTGAAAATTGACACACAATTAGCTGCAAAGTGCAGAAGTAAAAAAAAAAAAAGAACCTGTGGACCTTGCAGCAACATTGGCTATTCAAAATTGTCCCCTAAATCTCTAACTTATAGTAAGTCACCAATATAATTTCCTAGAGTAAAATAAGTTCCAGCTCCTATAATATTTTTTATCATTAAAAAAAACCAATTACTATAATATTTTCCAAAAAGGAAACCAAATATTCGCCAGAACTTGATGACTGTCCAATTCTGTACCCCCAACACAGACCAGGTTTCTCTCCCATGGGCTGCTTCAAGGGTATGTTAACAACATCCTTGCTCTAATGTACATTTTATAAGGGGAGTCAAGAGGGAAGATCACCATCTCGCTTATAAGATAAAATAAAAATTCATGGGCAAAAAACATTATAGAACAATATACAATGTTATTAAAGATGGGAAAATCGAGGGGGCAAACCTGTGGTGAAGGAGGTCGGGTGTTTGAAGCCGGCTGAGGACCTTTTCCTGCCGCTTGAGGTCCACCGAGATCGGACTGAGATTATCCGGTGAGGAGGAGGGGCGCGACGTCACTTCCGCCCCCACCGTGTTTCTGCCCATAAAATCCGGCGCATAGCGGACAGAGACGGGGCAAACCTGTGGTGAAGGAGGTCAGGTGTTTGAAGCCAGCCGAGGACCTTTTCCTGCCGCTTGAGGTCCACCGAGATCGGACTGAGATTATCCGGTGAGGAGGAGGGGCGCGACGTCACTTCCACCCCCACCGTGTTTCTGCCCATAAAATCCGGCGCATAGCGGCACGCAGCCGACGCCGGCGCGCTGCCTAAGCCGCGCGCGCCGAAGGGGCGCACGCAGCTTGGAAGTGAAATTGATCCAACGCTGGGTTTCTCTGTATTTGTTTTTCCTGGACAAAGATAAGAGCCTCTTCGGAAGCAGTTGCCCTCATTGAGAGCCCATTGGAATAATTAGAAAGTTTGTCAGTAAGCGGATCCTTATTTCTTTGTCTGAGATTGTTTCCTCTTTAATACTTATGCCGCATACGAAGAGAAAGGGGAAGGTGAGGGAGGGAACCTCGACTCCATCTTTACCTTCTCCGATACAAACAAAGATTAAGGAATTCTTTGCCACGGTAGGGGACTCCCCTGGACAGTCGGCTGGGACTTTGGTTTTGGAGGAAAGCCTTAATCCCCTCGACGAAATATCTTTGAGTCCTGGGGCTCCTGAGACTCCCTCTCCACCAGTCCACAAAAAATCAGCTGATTCTACATCTCCCAATCGACCTGAGATGTCATCAATGGGAGAAGTGTTCGAGGCAGAAATAGTTGATGTGAAAAATGGACTGAGTCAGGGCGAGAAAGTTTTGATCGCCTTGAAGGAGAAGAACATTGGGACATTAAGTGGGATTGGCAAAATAAAGCCAATTTCCACAGAGGGAGAAGGCACATCAGAAAAGGGTTGGGTGGGAGATATTTCTATGGATCTAAGTTCAAAATACCTGAGATTAAATTGTCTGAGAAACAAGAAGTAGTAACTTTAGATGCTATATGGGGTGTTGTATCGGCAATAGAAAAGACAATGATTTCCTTGACTCAAGCCTTTCAAGGCTTTCAAGAACAAAATGCCATTGTAAATCCGATAGTATTGTCCAATTCTAACAAACTACAAAATCTGGATTCTCAAGTAGCCCAGATAAGTGAAGTTCAATCCAATTTGATTCAGGGGGAATCTAGAATAGATAAGAAGATAGAGAGCCTAGAGAATAGACTTAGATATAACAATTTAAGAATAATAAATTTCCCCAAGTGCAAATTTGTTTCCCCTAAAGAACAATTAAATAATTATTTTCGAGAATTGCTAACTCTCTCCTCAATTAATATGCCCAATATAATTAAAGCATATTTTGTGTCAGATAATTCCAAGAAATCTGTGGGGGAAGATATTCCTAAAAATAATACATCAGTAGTATCCCCATTAGAAGATCTTACGGGATTCTTAGAGACTTCCCAGGAAAAACAGATAGAAAGGAGGGGTATATTATTAGTCACTTTTACCTCTTCTGATGAGAGAGATAATATATTAAGTATTTTCCTTAGAAATAGGAATAAACAGTACTTGGGTGAGAAGATCTGGATATACCCTGATGTAGAAAGGACAAAGCAATTGCGTCGTAAAAATTTTTTGAATATGTGCCCAAGAGTTCGTGCCTTGGGCGCGCAGATATTGATTAAATTCCCTTGTAAATGTGTTATGTCAATAGACAAAGAACGTTATATATTTTTTGAACCAGATCAGTTAGAAAAATTTTTGGTCTCAAGAGAACAGCAACCCAATTCTGAAGTGAACTCAGTAGGTAAATAATTATACCCTATCACTTTCTAAATATTGAAACAGAAAAGTTGAATTTATTGAAGTTATGTATGCTCTATTTTCCTACAATGGTCCCTCAACATTTCATGGTAATAATAAGGGTATAGCATAAATGAATAATGTTAGGTATAATAAATGTTTATAATAACATATATGGTTATATATATATAATATGTATGCTATTCCTTATGATAAGGTATGTAAATCCTTATTTATGTTTATTTGGAAAAATTAATAAAGAATAAATAATAAAAGATGGGAAAATCGCTGTTTCACAATAGTAATAACATGGTGTGGCAGGATTCTGTTCCTGCCCCGTTCTGGACAGCTGCCAGATAAACCAAAACAACCATGCATTCAAGCCTCACCCCTGCTGCAAAACAAACAATAGAAACCCCCAGGTATTCTCCCTTTTCCCTCCATCCCCATTCCCTTTCCCCTGCCTCTTATTCCATATGTGGGTGAAAAGGGGGGAAGGAGCAATCCCTAGCCATACCTGCTTGGCTGGTTCCAGAGTCCTGATGTCAGTTGGCGCTATTTTACAATACAGCATTGGAGAGGTGGGAGTGACTGAACGTCCTTCTCCTTTCCCACCCATGGATGGGTGGGGGGAGGATGGGTAGGAGGGTGCGGGCAGATGGGAAGATGGCCCAGTAGAACTTAATTTTTAGTTTAAACATTTTTTTTTCGTTTTGGTAGTTTTAGTGTTTGCTATTGTAATATTGCACCCATTATGAGAAGCAGTATTTGAACCCTGGTTTCTTGGTTCCTAACCTCCCATTAGCTCACTTCTCCCTTTTCCTCACCTAACCTCTTATCACGCTATCTAGCTCCCAACATATAAAATAGATTTATTGGTCATGCACTACGATAATTTAGTGTCAAATTAGCTAGCTAATCTGGTAGTGGAGAGCATGATAGTGGGGGGGGGGGGGGGGGGGGGGAGAAAGCAGACAGCAGTTTGGAAAATGATATTACACTAAAAAATGACCAATATCTAGAAACATGGGCAAAACCAAGAAGAAAGCTGAGTACAGACAACCAGCCTATTATAGTTGTCAACCTTCGTATCAAAGATGGCACCTGAAGATGGTAATGATTTTTTACAAATGATGATTACCTATGTTCCTTAGTTAAGATTATATACAGCTAATCTCCATTAGGAGAAAAATATGCTGCAGTACTTTTATCTTACAGCATTAAAACAATTGAAGAAGGAAATGTTATCCTTGAGCTACATTTATTAGGGATGTGAATCGTTTTAGGACGATTAAAATTATCGTCCGATAATTTTAATATCGTCTTAAACCGTTATGGAACACAATACAATAGAGATTCTAACGATTTATCGTTATAAATCGTTAGAATCGTGAGCCGGCACACTAAAACCCCCTAAAACCCACCCCCGACCCTTTAAATTAAATCCCCCACCCTCCCGAACCCCCCCCCAAATGACTTAAATAACCTGCGGGTCCAGCGGTGGTCCGGAACGGCAGCGGTCCGGAACGGGCTCCTGCTACTGAATCTTGTTGTCTTCAGCCGGCGCCATTTTCCAAAATGGCGCCAAAAAATGGCGGCGGCCATAGACGAACACGATTGGACGGCAGGAGGTCCTTCCGGACCCCCGCTGGACTTTTGGCAAGTCTTGTGGGGGTCAGGAGGCCCCCCCCAAGCTGGCCAAAAGTTCCTGGAGGTCCAGCGGGGGTCAGGGAGCGATTTCCCGCCGCAAATCGTTTTCGTACGGAAAATGGCGCCGGCAGGAGATCAACTGCAGGAGGTCGTTCAGCGAGGCGCCGGAACCCTCGCTGAACGACCTCCTGCAGTCGATCTCCTGCCGGCGCCATTTTCCGTACGAAAACGATTCGCGGCGGGAAATCGCTCCCTGACCCCCGCTGGACCTTCAGGAACTTTTGGCCAGCTTGGGGGGGGGCCTCCTGACCCCCACAAGACTTGCCAAAAGTCCAGCGGGGGTCCGGAAGGACCTCCTGCCGTCCAATCGTGTTCGTCTATGGCCGCCGCCATTTTTCGGCGCCATTTTGGAAAATGGCGCCGGCTGAAGACAACAAGATTCAGTAGCAGGAGCCCGTTCCGGACCGCTGCCGTTCCGGACCGCCACTGGACCCGCAGGTTATTTAAGTCATTTGGGGGGGGGGGTTCGGGAGGGTGGGGGATTTAATTTAAAGGGTCGGGGGTGGGTTTTAGGGGGTTTTAATGTGCCGGTTTTGCGATTTTACGTTTTTTCGATTTTTCACGATTTTTCACGATATTTTACCCCCCCAAACGGCAACAATACGATTTCCTCCCCCTCCCAGCCGAAATCGATCGTTAAGACGATCGAGGACACGATTCACATCTCTAACATTTATTCCTCCTTCTATGAGGCCTGAAACTGAGGCACCACATAATTATCCTTCACAACAAAGGGCTCATAAACTTTTTGATCTAACTTTCCTTCTTTGATAGGTCCATGAACTGGGAATCTCAAGAAATCCTAACTCCTAAAAGTCCAGGAAACTATTGACTACAGAGACTTCCAACCAAAGCCATTGGTTTAAGCTTGTTCTCTCATCACTAGAGCATGATGTCTACATTCCTTCTCTTTCCCTGGGATGCCTCACATTGTATTCAAAGCACTACCAATCTAGTTTTAGGTCTAAAACCCAGCCATACTACTAGAGAACCATTAGGCTGGCTTTAGGTAAAACATTTTAATCTTCAGTATTTGTCAGCTCAGAGTTTGGGTTAAATTCTCAGTGAGCTGTACGTCTTTCCCCACTGAAAATTGTTTTGGGTTTATTTAAATATAAGAAATAATATTGCTGATATGAGCTGGGCAACAGTCAATGTGTCCATCTGTAACTCTAATGATAAGCAATGCTATCTTTAGATACAGTGCATTGAAAACATATGTATTCTTTCATGTTTGATTCTCCAGGCATCTCAATTTCCCAGTGCCTCAGTTTGTATGCTTTACCACTTTAAACTAGAATAATTTAAGTTTGAAGACAAAAACTCTATTTTCTATGCTTCCAGCTTAATTGTATATCTGCATTGACATAAGCGACTTCTAGCTAAGATTTGTCAGAATTATAGGCAGTAACTTGATGAGAAGAAATAGCTCTTCTCGTGTCAGGAGCTATAATGAAATCATTCTGAGGACAAGCACATAGAGGTGCTATCACATAATCATGTCTCTTATCGTCCTGTAGAATCTGTAGGCGAGCATGTTCTCTGCTTTGTAAAATGTTAAGCTCCCTTCAAACATTAAATGAGTCAATCAAGATATGGTGCAGCTTTATATTGTACATTAAGACAAAAAAAAATCACATTTTTTATTTATTGTCAGGTATTACTGTGACTAGCTATGTGCTCTCTCTTATAACCACCGGTGCTAATGATGTGTTCACTAAACAACCTGCTTTATAGGCTCTGTGCATAAATGACATGTGTCTTGCCTGTCACTTGATTTGCATATAAATTACATTGAAAAGTGAATGAGAAAAGTTAGATCTGTTTTAGGAAAGCTGAACTTCAGCGACCTGTAGTTACGTGACAAATATTTGAACGCTATCCCTTGGCTGCTGTGGAACATTTTAAAACAGAGAGATTGCTGTGTAGAGCTGAAGATTCAATGGCTGTAGAACATTTTCTCTGTCTTTACAGCTATGAAGATTCAGGCACCTATAAACGTGATGAAGGAAGGGGGAAGGAAAATGAGAGGGTACTGTTATTAACCCTTTTCATCTTAGTCCACTGAAAAAATGTGACAGTGGGCCACCCACTCATGTATAAAATCATTGGGGGTAATTTTATAGCAGCCTGCATACATTAGGTGCAAATGCATGCATAAGTTATCTACCAGATTAACTTACACCCAATTACACAAGCTATTATGCAAGCAGGAATATTTTGAGAAATTTTATGCATATAGCAGGCGATATTCAGCAGCACTTAGCCAGATAAATACCTGGTTAAGTAGTGCTGAATATCTGACTAAGTGGCGGTGGATGAATATCTTAGCCGGCTAAGTGATGGGTGGGATATGAGCATAATGGGGAGGAGCCTGTTATTTGACTGAATAAGTAGTGATATTCAAACTTATTCAGCTATGTTAACTGGATAAGTTAGACCTGCTCAAGCTCAATAGCAGGTTTAAAGTTAGGTAGATAAAATGTATCTGGCTACCTAGGAACTTATCCATGTATATTCAGTACTGTAGCTGTGGTGCTGACTATCCCAGCTAAGTTTGCCAGATATGTCTTATCTGGATAACTCACTTAGCTGTAATTTTCTCAATATCTACCTCATACTTTTGAAAATGCAAAAGTATCTGTGTAAGTTCAAACCCTTCCCTAACCCTGCCTCCAGGAATGCCTCCACTCAATCTGGGAAAACTTGCATGCATGCATGACATATGTACATGAATTTACCTGCTCAGCAGGAGAATATCTTTATAAGCGGTCTAAAACGGCTGGAAATAAATAAATATAAGGTCAGGAAAAATAGTGGAAACTATTCTAAAGGTCAAAATCACAGAGGGCACGCACAAATCTATGCCCGATTTTATAACATGCACGCGCAGCTGCGCGCATGTTATAAAATCCGGGGTCAACGCGCACAAGGGGGTGCACACTTGTGCATCTTGTGCACTCCGAGCCCTAGGGGAGCCCCGATGGCTTTCCCTGTTCCCTCTTAGACCTCTCCGAAATCGGAGCGGCCTCGGAGGGAACTTTCCTTCCTCCCCCCCACCTTCCCCTCCCTTCCCCTATCTAACCTGCCCCCAGCCCTACCTAAATCCCCCTCCCTACCTTTATTTTGTGATTTACGCCTGCCTCTGGGCAGGCGTAACTTGCCGGTGCGTGAATCCTCGGCACAGTCGCTTTGCCAGAGTCCTCGGTCCCTCCTCTGAACCGCTGTTACGCTTGGGCTCCGGTCAGGAGTCGTGAACACCACCCAGCAGGGTGGCTCCAGGTGGAGAGAGACAGGAAGATAGAAACAGTGTCTGGTTCCAGGCTGGGTCAGGACAGGCAGCAAGTAGCAGTGTCTGGGTTCAGGCTGGGTCAGGGCAGGCGGCAAGTAGCAGTGTCTGGGTTCAGGCTGGGTCAGGGCAGGTGGCAAGTAGCAGTGTCTGGGTTCAGGCTGGGTCAGGGCAGGCGGCAAGTAGCAGTGTCTGGGTTCAGGCTGGGTCAGGGCAGGCGGCAAGTAGCAGTGTCTGGGTTCAGGCTGGGTCAGGGCAAGGCAGGTCAGAAGGCCCGTAGGCCACACACACACAGAAGGCCCGTAGGCCACACACAGTAAGCAAGGCAAGGCAGAGAAGGCCCGTAGGCCACACACACACACACAGAAGGCCCGTAGGCCACACACCGAAAGCAGAGCAGGCAGGTCAGAAGGCCCGTAGGCCACACATACACACGGAAGACCCGTAGGCCACACACTGTAGACAGGGCAAGGCAGGTCAGAAGGCCCGTAGGCCACACACACACACACAGAAGGCCCGTAGGCCACACACCGTAAGCAGAGCAGGCAGGTCAGAAGGCCCGTAGGCCACACATACACAGAAGGCCTGTAGGCCACACACCGTAAGCAGAGCAGGCAGGTCAGAAGGCCCGTAGGCCACACATACACAGAAGGCCCGTAGGCCACACACCGTAAGCAGAGCAGGCAGATCAGAAGGCCCGTAGGCCAGGTAAGAAAAGCGAGGAAGAAGGCCCGAAGGCCGCGCAGGGCAAGGAAAGGCCCGAAGGCCGCGCAGGGCAAGGAAAGGCCCGAAGGCCGCGCAGGGCAAGGCAAGGAAAGGCCCGAAGGCCGCGCAAGGCTAGAGCAGGGAGCCCAAGTGAGCTCGATGCCGAAGCACCGAGGGAACTGTCAGGCAGGGTTATAAGGGCCAACCCAGAACATAGAGTGGACAGGGGAGATGGCCTGGGCCTGTCAGGAGAGCCAGCACTAGAGGGACCCCTGGTGGTGAGGCGGTTGCACTGCAGCCAAAACTGTAACAGTACCCCCTCCGCAAGGCCTCCCCCTCCTCCTGGGTCCCATCTTAGCAGGGGGTACTCAAAAATGAAATCAGACCCCTCCGAGGGCAGCAACAGCTGGAGCAATTCAACAGGCTCAGATGGCTGAGTCAGAAAGTCTGTTAGTGGTACCGGTTTGAGCCCCTCCGGGGGTGGCAGCAGGACCGGTTTAGCAGGCTTGTCTCGGGGTAGTGCAGCAGGCTCGGACCCCTCTCGGGATGAAACAGCAGGCTGGAACACCTCTCCGGGCGTTGTAGCAGGTTCGGACCCCTCTCGGGGCGATGAAGCAGGCTCGGACCCTTCTTGGGGCGATGAAGCAGGCTCGGACCCTTCTCGGGGCGATGAAGCAGGCTCGGACCCCTCTCGGGGCGATTAAGCAGGCTCGGACCCTTCTCGGGGCGATGAAGCAGGCTCGGACCCCTCTCGGGGCGATAAAGCAGGCTCGGACCCCTCTCGGGGTGATGAAGCAGGCTCGAACACCTCTCCGGGCGTTGTAGCAGGTTCGGACCCCTCTCGGGGCGATGAAGCAGGCTCGAACACCTCTCCGGGCGTTGTAGCAGGTTCGGACCCCTCTCGGGGCGATGAAGCAGGCTCGAACACCTCTCCGGGTGTTGTAGCGGGTTTGGACCCCTCTCGGGGCGTTGTAGCAGGTTCGGACCCCTCTCGGGGCGATGAAGCAGGCTCGGACCCTTCTCGGGGCGATGAAGCAGGCTCGGACCCCTCTCGGGGCGATGAAGCAGGCTCGAACACCTCTCTGGGTGTTGTAGCAGGTTCGGACCCCTCTCGGGGCGTTGTAGCAGGTTCGGACCCCTCTCGGGGCGATGAAGCAGGCTCGAGCACCTCTCCGGGAGTTGTAGCAGGTTCGGACCCCTCTCGGGGCGATGAAGCAGGCTCGAACACCTCTCCGGGCATTGTAGCAGGCTCGGACCCCTCTCGGGGCGATGAAGCAGGCTCGGACCCATCTCGGGGCGATGAAGCAGGCTCGGACCCCTCTCGGGGCGATGAAGCAGGCTCGAACACCTCTCCGGGCGTTGTAGCAGGTTCTGACCCCTCTCGGGGCGATGAAGCAGGCTCGAGCACCTCTCCGGGCGTTGTAGCAGGTTTGGACCCCTCTCGGGGTGATGAAGCAGGCTTGGCCCCCTCTTGGGGCGATGCAGCAGGCTTGGATCCCTCTTGGGGCGATGCAGTAGGCTCGGCCCCCTCTTGGGGCGATGCAGCAGGCTCGGCCCCCTCTTGGGGCGATGCAGCAGGCTTGGATCCTCCTCGGGGCAATGCAGCAGGATTGGACCCCTCTTGGGGTGATGCAGCAGGCTTGGCCCCCTCTTTGGGGTGATGTAGCAGGCTCGGCCCCCTCTTGGGGCAATGCAGCAGGCTTGGACCCCTCTTGGGGCGATGCAGCAGGCTCGGACCCCTCTTGGGGTGATGCAGCAGGCTTGGATCCTCCTCGGGGCGATGCAGCAGGCTTGGCCCCCTCTTGGGGTGATGCAGCAGGCTTGGCCCCCTCTTGGGGTGATGTAGCAGGCTCGGCCCCCTCTTGGGGTGATGCTGCAGGCTTGGCCCCCTCTTGGGGCGATGCAGCAGGCTCGGCCCCCTCTTGGGGCGACGCAGCAGGCTTGGCCCCCTCTTGGAGTGATGAAACAGGCTCAGATGGCAGAGCAGCAAGGTTAGAAGCAGTGCACATAGAAGACACAGGTTGCACTGCTGTGGGCTTGATACCTCGAGCCAAACTCTGAGGCTCCTTATTTTGTTTCTGGAGGAGCAGTTTAGAGAAGGCACAGGCAGTTCTAGGACGTCTAGGGAATGTGCTCGTTAGTGTCTCAACAGCAGCTGTGGGAAGCAGAGCCCTGCTAGAGTTAATCAACTCTCTCCGTTTGAGAGAAACCTGTTCCTGAGGCTCTTGCACTGGTGTCACAGAAGCCTTCTTGGCCAGGTAAGTCCTGGGTTTTTCTATCCACAAACTGCCAGCTAAAATGTCTGTTTTAGTGGAGCCAGAAGCAGAATACCGGTTAGGAGAGCTGATTGTTTTTTCTAATGGAACAGCTGATCCTAAAGCAGAACAACGGGGGCAGGGTTTGCCTGGTGGTAACAGACACGGAAGACAGGAGCATTTCCACCACCCTGGTTTAGGATTTAAACAATTTAAACATTCCTGATAGACTGAGACGTTCCTCTTATGACAACCACTGCATACCCAGTGTTCTTGGTCTGAGAGTTGACAGGCAAGACAGTTCTTGTAACTGGGATAATTCAAAGTCTGGCAACAAGCACAGACATAAAAACTTGGAGGCTGAGGCATAATGTGAGTAGAAGGAAAAAGAAAAAATTGGCTCACCGGTAGTACCAAGACCTATCTCTTCACCTGGAAATTTGGTGGCTTCGGCATACTGTTACACTTGGGCTCCGGTCAGGAGTCGTGAACACCACCCAGCAGAGTGGCTCCAGGTGGAGAGAGACAGGAAGATAGAAACAGTGTCTGGTTCCAGGCTGGGTCAGGGCAGGCAGCAAGTAGCAGTGTCTGGGTTCAGGCTGGGTCAGGGCAGGCGGCAAGTAGCAGTGTCTGGGTTCAGGCTGGGTCAGGGCAGGCGGCAAGTAGCAGTGTCTGGGTTCAGGCTGGGTCAGGGCAGGCGGCAAGTAGCAGTGTCTGGGTTCAGGCTGGGTCAGGGCAAGGCAGGTCAGAAGGCCCGTAGGCCACACACACACAGAAGGCCCGTAGGCCACACACAGTAAGCAAGGCAAGGCAGAGAAGGCCCGAAGGCCACACACACACAGAAGACCCGTAGGCCACACACCGTAAGCAGGGCAAGGCAGGTCAGAAGGCCCGTAGGCCACACACACACACACAGAAGGCCCGTAGGCCACACACCGAAAGCAGAGCAGGCAGGTCAGAAGGCCCGTAGGCCACACATACACACGGAAGGCCCGTAGGCCACACACCGTAGTCAGGGCAAGGCAGGTCAGAAGGCCCGTAGGCCACACACACACACACAGAAGGCCCGTAGGCCACACACCGTAAGCAGAGCAGGCAGGTCAGAAGGCCCGTAGGCCACACATACACAGAAGGCCCGTAGGCCACACACCGTAAGCAGAGCAGGCAGGTCAGAAGGCCCGTAGGCCAGGTAAGAAAAGCGAGGAAGAAGGCCCGAAGGCCGCGCAAGGCAAGGAAAGGCCCGAAGGCCGCGCAAGGCTAGAGCAGGGAGCCCAAGTGAGCTCGATGCCGAAGCACCGAGGGAACTGTCAGGCAGGGTTATAAGGGCCAACCCAGAACATAGAGTGGACAGGGGAGATGGCCTGGGCCTGTCAGGAGAGCCAGCACTAGAGGGACCCCTGGTGGTGAGGCGGTTGCACTGCAGCCAAAACTGTAACAACCGCCCCGGACTGGTGCCCTGCCTAGGCCCCGCCCCCTTCCTGCCCCTTTTTCAAAGCCCCGGGAAATACGTGTGTCGCCAAGCTAATGCAAAATAGGCTTGGCGCGCGCAGGGACAGGTTTTCAGTTACGCGCGTAACCCTTTGAAAATCTGCCCCACATGATTTAATGGAACAGAGTCAACATGGATTTACCCAAGGAAAGTCTTGCCTCACAAATCTCCTTCATTTTTTTGAAGGGGTTAAACATGTGGATAAAGGTGAACCAGTAGATGTATTGTATTTGGATTTTCAGAAGGTGTTTGACAAAGGCCCTCATGAGAGGCTTCTAAGGAAAATAAAAACTCATGGGATAAGAGGCGGTGTCCTTTCGTGAATTACAAACTGTTTAAAAGACAGGAAACAGAGTAGGATTAAATGGTCAGTTTTCTCAGTGGATCCTCAGGGATCTGGAAAGGAATATAATGAGGGGCAGATTTTAAAAGTTACGCATGCGGCCTACATTTGTGTGCGCTACCCGGCACGCAGAAATGTACGCCTGATTTTATAACATGCCTGCGCAGCCGCACGCATGTTATAAAATCAGGGGTCGGCGTGCGCAAGGGGGTGTACACTAGTGCAACTTGCGCGCGCCGAGACCTCGGGGAGACCAGCTGGCTTTCCCTGTTCTCTCCGAGGCCGCTCCAAAATCAGAGCGGCCTCAGAGGGAACTTTCCTTTCCCCCCCAGCTTCCCCTCCCTTCCCCTCCCTTCCCCTACCTGTCCCGCCCCCCCCAGCCCGAAACCCCCCCATACCTTTGTTGTGGAAGTTATGGCTGCCAGCCGAGTGCCGGCATGCGATCCCCGGCCCAGCAGCCATACGGAGGCCTCTGGCCGCGCCCCCACCCCTGCCCCGCCCCATCACCAGACCGCCCATTTTTTCATCCCCGGGACTTACACGCATCCCGGGGCTTTACGCGTGCCACCAGGCCTTTGAATGTAGGCCCGGCGAGCTTAACCCCCCTACGTGCGTAAATCCTCTTGGATTTTCGCGCATAGGGCTTTGAAAATCTGCCCCTGAGTGAGGTAATCAAATTTGTGGATGATACAAAATTATTCAGAGTAGTTAAGTCATAAGTGGATTGTGAAAAATTGCAGGTGGACCTTGCTGGACTGAAGATTTGGCATCCAAATGGCAGATAAAATTTAATGTGGAGAAGTGCAAGGTGTTGCATATAGGAAAAATAACCCTTGCTGTAGTTACACGATGTTAGGTTCCATATTAGGAATTACCACCCAGGAAAAAGATCTAGGCATCATAATGGATAATACTTTGAAATCGTTGGCTCAGTGGGCTGCGGCAGTCAAAAAAAGCAAACAGAATGTTGGAAATTATTAGGAAGGGAATGGTTAATAAAACAGATAATGCCATAATGCCTCTGTATTGCTCCAAGTGAGATCGTACCTTGAGTACTGTATTCAATTCTGTTCCCCCCCCCCCCCCCGCCCCTTCATTAAAGATATAGTTGCATTGGAGAAGTACAGAGAAGGACAACCAAAGTGATAAAGGGGATGGAACAGCTCCTCTGAGGAAAGGCTAAAGAGGTTAGGGCTGTTCAGCTTGGAGAAGAGATGGCTGAGGGGGGATATGATAGAGGTCTAAAACGGATAAATGTGAATTGGTTGTTTACACTTTTTGATAATAGAAGGACTAGGGGGCACTCCATGAAGTTAGCAAGTAGCACATTTAAAACTAATTGGAGAAAATTCTTTTTCACTCAATACTCAATTAAACTCTGGAATTTGTTGCCAGAGGATGTGGTTAGTGCAGTTATTGTAGCTGGGTTTAAAAAAGGTTTAGATAAGTTCTTGGAGAAGAAGTCCATTAACTCGTTGACTTAGGGAATAGCCACTGCTAAGCTAATATTGGCATCAGTAGCATGGGGTCTACTTAGTGTTTGGGTACTTGCCAGGTACTTGTAGCCTGGATTGGCCACTGTTGGAAACAGGATGCTGGTCTTGATGGACCTTTGGTCTGACCAAGTATGGTAATTTCTTATGTTCTTATGTTCATTTCCATATGTAATGAACTATTTTTACTCACACAAATGCCTTTGAAAATTATCCTTTGTGTCAGGATGCATGATTGCTCAGAAACTGTTCTCACAGGAAAATGAGAGGGTAGGTTCCTGGCTGCTTCATGGCTACATGAGGTCAGCTTCCAATATCACCTTAGAAAACTATCTGAACAATCTGGCTTCCTGGTAGAAACTGTATTGTCTCTTTATTTCAGGGATAGATGAGATACATTTCTCTATGAAATGGTATCAAATATGCATGAATACATTTTATAGGGGTGTGCATTCGTTTTGAACGCATATGTAAAACGCAACTTTTTTTTTTTTAAACTTAAAAAGTGATGATGCGCAACGCATCGCGATTTTCAACTTATTCAACATAGCTATGTTGAATACGTTGAACCTAAATAAACACTTAAACCCCCCACCCTCCTGACCCCCCAAGACTTACCAAAACTCCCTGGTGGTCCAGCGGGGAGTCAGGAAGCCATCCCTGTATTCCTTTGCGAGGAGCACGTGACGTCGGCGTCATGTCGGAGTGATGCGGACGTCACGTGCTCCTTGCAAAGGAATACAGGGATAGCTTCCTGACTCCCCGCTGGACCACCAGGGAGTTTTGGTAAGTCTTTGGGGGGGGGGGAATTAAGGAGGGTGAGGGGTTTCAATTTTTATTTAGGGAACCGGTGAACTTATGGACAGACCCTCAACTTATGGAATTCTCCATATGTCCATATTGAACGAAATCGACCCTCAACTTCAACTTATCAACTTATGAACGCAAACCTTTTGTCTGCACATCCCTAACATTTTATGATGTTACAGTTTTGTGGGTATCAAAATTCTGCACAAGAAATTTATTAAATCTATCTCTGAATAAAGCCGTATGACTAATTTCAAATGGCAGGTATAACCTAAATATGATACTTTATTGTTTCTCCTTTATTTGACTATATGAAAGGCTATGAAATGGATTACCTGCTGTCTTGGGACTTAGATTTCACTCTCTGCTACAAATCCACTAGGGATTTCATATGTTTGAAATGAGTGTGTAAATTGCAATGAATAAGGACATTTTCACTTCATTTGTGGTACTCTGAAACAAATGGAGAGCACCCAGAAACATAACATATATTTTCATTTCCATTCAGGTCTATAGCCCAAGTAAATATTATGGGATCTGAAAGTTGAGCTCTCCTACACAATTTCCTGGTTCTGTTTTAAAATTCAAAGTGGGCTGCCTCCACCTCTCCATTCACTCATTCATAATCCCTAAATCCTTTGCTGCCCCCTCAACCCCCCCCCCCCCCCGGCTTCCCCATCCCTCCCTTGACCTTGAAAACAAGGAATGCACTTACCTGATACTGGTGCTGGACGCGTAAGCTACCTGCAGTTTACAGGACAGAGCACTGCTGGAAGCACCAAGAGTGGATAAGTGCATATCTCACTTCTGGCTGGGGTTTTAAAGGTCAAGGGGGATTAGGAGAGGGTCCAGGAGGGCTGAGGAGAAAGCCTGGGACATGTAGATGAGTGAGTGGAGGGGGGGGGGGGCAGCCCAATTTAAATTTTAAAACAGAGCTAGGGAACAGTGTGTGGGACCTGATCTGAGGACCTCACAACATTATTTTCACTTTTAGAAGGGCTTTTGGAGGTGGGGGGTGCATGGCCTGGCAGGGCAATTTATGAAATTTAGGGAGGTGAGAGGGAATAGGGCTGCAGGCCCACTTTATTTCTTTTTTTCTTCTTTAACTTTACAGTGCTACTTAACCGGATATCTTTGACGATATCCAATTAAACAGCTGACATGGGGTTGGGGGTTGCTTGTCTGCTACCTAACTAGAGGAAGTTGCCAATGTGTTAGCTTGGGATACTAATTTACCATTTTCTCTAGCATTCCTGCTGCTGCTATTGCTGTGAGTGGTAGACAGGGTCTCCATAAGAACGTGAGAAATTGTCATGCTGGGTCAGATGAAGGGTCCATCAAGCCCAGCATCCTGTTTCCAACAGAGGCCAAACCAGGTCCCAAGAACCTGGCAAGTACCCAAACACTAAGAAGATCCCATGCTACTGATGCAATTAATAGCGGTGGCTATTTCCTAAGTAAACTTGATTAATATCAGTTAATGGATTTCTCCTCCAAGAACTTATCCAAACCTTTTTTTGAACCCAGCTACACTAATTGCACTAACCACATCCTCTGCAAATAAATTCCAGAGCTTAATTATGCATTGAGTGAAAAAGAATTTTCTCCGATTAGTCTTAAATGTGCTACTTACTAACTTCATGGAATGCCCCCTAGTCCTTCTATTATTCGAAAGTGTAAATGACCAATTCACATCTACTCATTCAAGACCTCTCATGATTTTAAAGACATCTATTATATCCCCCCTCAGCCATCTCTTCTCCAAACTGAACAGCCCTAACCTCTTCAGTACCTGCAGCCTCCTTGAAACCAACACTAATAGGTGATCTTTTGATGCTGTTTGCCACTGTCTGCAAGATGGTCCAATATCTTTCTTCTACTGATAGCTTAAAACAGAAATGCATTCTCAAAAGATTGGCATTCTTAACTCTAAAGTGCCTTGTGGAATCTCTCTTTTCCTGGGTGCTTGAGTGCTGGTGTTGCAGTTTAGGTTGAGGTCATAAAAGGAGGTAAAAGGCCAGGGGCATTTCTCACACTCTCCACTACCAGCTTTTACTGGGGTGGGGTGGGGGTGGGGGAAATGCATACTCTTTGCTCAGGCGGTATCACTTTCTGCATCCTGTAACTGTTTACTAGAGGATAACATGCTAGTAACTAGTCTCACCAAAACCTCCTGAGCTGTTAGAGGTTCAATATTCTGCAAGTCTGAGAAGCCCTCACATGATCCATTTGAATGAATACTTTCTCCAAGTATCTGCTGCAGCCACTGCTCAGAAGGAATCCAGGGGTATGTGCTATACTGCTTTTGGATTCTCCACACTTAATACCCCTGCCCTCTACTGCTGATACCACCCTCCTCTAACTGTGCCTTCTCCTGCCCTTGTACCATAGGAACAAAGATAAGAGTGGGAGCAGGTGGTAGATGCTTTTCCAGCTTGAGATTCTTCTTGCTCAAATTTACTTCTAGTTTCCCCTTGCTAAAAATATCTCTTTCTTGCTTGAGTGGGGAAGTTTTTGTCTTCTCAGTGCTATCATCAGTAGTGCTACAAATACTTGTACTCACCCTAGATCCCTTTGGAGGAAAAGCCTTTCCTCTCCCTTTCTCATTGTTGTCGCTACTAGTGCCATGTCTACCTCTTGCTCCTGATGGAATCTGACCCACTTACTAGAAGTGGCTAGGGATTTTTATTTTTACAATAAACATAGTATACACACACTGTATAAACATATTAGTACTAGTCTTATGTGGAAAGTGGAGAGTCTGTAGTTATACAAGCAGAGAGTACAACAGATAGCATACACAGTCTCTTGTTAAAAAGAATGCCACATTCTGTCTGCTTCCTGACTGCCTACATAGACTTTCACTAGAAGGACAATGCTTTTTATTGATTTCATACTTACTGGTTAAAAGATTCTGCCAGAGCCACTGTCTCCTTAATCCAGGCCCTAGATGTACCACAGTCCATTGTCTCTAGCAATAAGAAGGTCTCAGACAGGTCTGTATTAAGTAATCCAGTGAGCAGCAAGTTACCTAATTAAAGTTAACTGGATAACTTTAGCCAGTTTATTCAGCAGGACAAATTTCCTGCTAAATACACTCAGCTAAAGTTACCCATGTAAAGTTATTTAGGTATCTTTGCCATTCCTTAGTTTATTGAATATTGAAAAAAAAAAAAAAAAAAGCTAGAAGTGGAGCAGTGACCAATCCTCCCCATCCCACCTCCACCACAAATGAAATTGTAGCAGGGCCACATCATGCTGTTTGCCCCACTATCCCTAGCATTTAAAAAAATTATACACCAAAATCACAAGTGCCCCTCCATCCACCCTCATCCCTGAACCTACAAAAGTGTCCTCCAATTCATATCTGGTGGAGGAGAGGATCTTACCTCCTCATACTTTGCTGAATAATGAATGCTGATTGCTCTGACAAATTCCAGTTCTTAGTATTAATTTATTCACTGCATTCTGGTGAATTGAGAGCAATTACTTGTCCCTTCAATGACAGCTATCTGTGACGAGACTAAGCTCCATTCAGAAATACTGTACATTTTGAGGGGGCAGGAGGGTGCCACTGGCCCAAGTACAATTAATGTAAATTTTGGAAGTGAAGGAGGGAGATTGGCTGCTTCTTTTC
Source organism: Rhinatrema bivittatum (assembly GCF_901001135.1). Taxonomy (NCBI): domain Eukaryota; kingdom Metazoa; phylum Chordata; class Amphibia; order Gymnophiona; family Rhinatrematidae; genus Rhinatrema; species Rhinatrema bivittatum. Next base: position 85,757,731 of record NC_042617.1, on the reverse strand, counting down.
AGCTAGTTGTGGTTTCCTTTTTGTTATCTATTACTCTAGGAGAAAGCATTGAATCTGAACCATCAACTATAGCTTTTCTTAGAAATGTCATTTTTGTGATGCTGTATGTTGCCTAGTGACGAGCACTGAGATACCTACCTAACATTGCTTTGCAATTTGCAGAGAAGAAGTGTTACTGCATTTTCATTTTACTATTATGAATTGTGTTCTTATCTCATATAAAGTATAACAGTTTTTAAATGTATAATAAGCAAAGTAACTTGAAACAAAGCAATTGTACTATGTTAACTTGCAATATTCTATATTAGTAGTCTTTCATTCCTATATCCAAGCCAACCTTTACCGGTATTCGTACCATTAATTGGTCTTTTTTAGTATCACAGTTGAGAGTTGAAGTTATCATATATAGAATAAGAATATGCATGTATTTGAAATGAATGGGTAAAATGCAACAAGTGAGTCCATTTTCATTTCATTCATGGATACCCAAAACAAATGGAAGGTGCCCATGAAATTAAAAGAAAAGTTTTGTCTCATTCATTTATGTTTCCCATGCATGTCTATGGCTGTATTGAGCAAACAAACAACAGTGTAGGGGATAATTGGTAATTATAGCAACCCACTCTTGCCTATATAACATCACAGTTTCTTGGGAGCCAAGGAGGTACAAGCTGGCAAAGAAACAGATGGAGGACAAATCACAGTGAAACATCTATTTAAATAGCCTATAGCTGCCATAGATCAAGTGATGCTGATGTCCTCCTATTGCAAGAAACTCTCTATTTGTTCTCTGACAGTTTGAAGAGAAGTATTTGTTTTCATAAGCTCTCTCAGAGATTCATAAAAGTTTTTAAAAAGTAGGCTTTGTCACTGGTAAAGTGATCTCTACTGCAGTCAGTGGTCTTTCTCAGTCACTGTGGCAGAAGAAATACAGAGGCGGTGACTTTCTGTGTTTGCTGGGGACAGGATAGGAGAGGAGAGTGAAGCAGTGCCATTGATTTTTATGTCTCTATCTATAAATCAGCAGTGTGTGAGGTTATCTGCAGGTAGACTGAGGAGCCTTGCCAGGCTGCCAGCCTTCATGGTTCTGTTTCTAACAGTATTTTTGGGTGTGTAAAAAGATTCAGTCAAAAGTGCACACACATACACTACATGTGGCTGTTTTTGTTTGTGTCTGTGTGTGTGTGACATTTTTGCACATACTAAAATAGTACTATGAGTGGTATTACAGTATTGATTAATTCTTTTGTGATATCAAAACCCCCAGTAGGCACTTCAAATTCCAATGGTTCTAAGACTGCATGGAAAGATCAGAGGAGGGAATGGCAAGGGTAGATGATTTGTTGCAGAGTCAGTCCAACTAGTGAGAGGTACCAGCAGTAGTAATAAAATAGGAAGACCTGCTCCTAAACGTAAACAATATGGGGTAGATTTTCAGACGTACGCCCAATTTTATAACATGCATGTGCAGGCGCACACATGTTATAAAATTGGGGGTCGGCATGTGCAAGGGGGTGCACAGTTGTGCACCTTGCTCACACCAAGCCATGCAGCCTTTCCCCATTCCCTCGCAGGCCAATCCAAAATTGGAGCAGCCTCGGAGGGAAGTTCCCTACCCTCCCACTCCACCTTCCCTTCCCTTCTCCTTCCTCCCTCGCCCTTTCCCCCCTACCTTCTTGCTTAATTTTCTTTTATTTCAAAACTTACTTCAGCCCTGGGGAGCCTCTGGTTCTACCCCACTGCCCTGGACCACCCCACCTCACCCACTCCCCACCCATTTTTGCAAGCGCTGGGACTTACACGTGTCATGGGGGCTTTATGCGCATCGCTGGGCCATTTGAAAATAGGCCTGGTGCATAACCTTTTGAAAATCTGCCCCTATATGTTTAGCTGTAGGATGACACCAGTAGAAGTTGAAGTTTGGAAACCATTTGCTACTACTGCCTGTTCCTCTCTCCCTCATTTTAGAGTGGGGCAAAAGGCAGGACAGCCATCCAAGGCTGGCATTAACAGGGTAGGGGTATGGACAAAGCAGCAGAAATGCAATATCCAAAACCAGCAGCAGCATACTCTATGGTTACTGCTTCTGAGGCAATAGAGGCACTATTTTCAAAAACTGATTCTGAGGAAGAATCTTGTCTAGGATTCTCTGAATCAGAAGCTATTGAAGAACTAGTAGCTGAATAAAAATTGGGAGGTCTAGTCAGTACTGTCTTAACCTTCAGTGAGGTAATGGGAAATTGAGATCATGGTATTAATGGTATTGAGATTAATCCACAGGAAGAGCAGGCAGTACAGGTGGAGAGTGTGAGTTATTTCCCTGGCATTTTTGTTCATGGTACACAGTGACCACAACTTCAGTGCCAGCAGAAGCTGCCAAGAATGCAGAGAAGAGATCACTCAAGGCAACCCTGGTCTAGAATCACTTTAAAGTAATCTGTCAAATGCTGGTATGCAGCATCACCTGCTGAAACAGCACCCGCTAGCACTGCCATAATGGGAGGGTGGCAGTACTAGCCTGGAACCACCTCTGCCACTTAAATAAAACACCAGAGGAAAGAGGTTAAAAGGAAACTTTTCTCCAAACTTTTCTCATAGAATCTTTCACTGGTGGCAGGCCAGCAGCCCCTTGCAAATGAGTCCACACTGGCAACCCACCATAGAGGAAAATGGGTAGTGTTCCATATCACTGTCCCAGGGCAAGATGCAAGTGGCATCAAAAGTAGTAATGAGGTATGTTGGGGAAATGTTTGCTCTGCATGACCAACCTCTTCAGGGAGTAGAGATCGCGGGCTTTAAGCACATGTGTTAAACTCCAATTACAAAGTGTCCACAGCTTATCCCACCCTGTACAAACAGTGGCATAGTCACATACAGGTGCATCTGGATAAGATAGAGAGGAGTAGCATGCATTTGAGTAGTGATTTCTGGACCAGCATGAAGTTTGCCATGCTTAATATCTCCCTAAAGGCACACTGGTGGGTACTGGCTGAGGCAGAAGCAGGCAGCAGCTATGATGGAGCTGAGCATTAGGGTATAGGTGGGCTATGCTGCACACCCAGGGGATTGATAGCCCTCATACAATATTCAAGTCTATCAGCCATGAGAAAGATGGTGGGTTGGCAGCTAGATCAGAGAAGCAGGAGTTTTCACTTTATATAAGAACATAAGAACATCAAATTGCCATACTGGGTCAGACCAAAGGTTCATCAAGCCCAGTAGCCTGTTTCCAACAGTGGTCAAGTCAGGTCACAAGTACCTGGCAGGATCCCAAGGGAAAGACAGATTCTTAGCTACTTATTCCAAGAATAAGTAGTGGATTTCTGCAACTCTGCCTTAATAATGGTTAACAGACTTTTTCTCCAGACATGTGTCCAAACCTTTTATAAACGCAGCTATACTAACAGCTTTCACCATATCCTCTGACAATTAATTCCAGAGCTTAATTATGCATTGAGTAAAAAATATTTTCTCATTAGTTTTAAATGTATTACCTAGTAACTTCATTGTGTGTCCCCTTGTCTTTGAACATTTCAAAAAAGTAAACAACTGATTAACATTTACTCATTCCATTCCACTCATTATTTTATAGACCTCTATCATATTTCTCCTCAGCCATCTCTTCTCCAAGCTGAAGAGCCCTAACCTCTGTAGCCTTTCTTCATAGGGGAATTGTTCCATCCCTTTATCATTTTGGTCAACCTTCTCTGTACCTTTTCTAATTCTGCTATATTTTTTTTGAAATGTGGTGATCAGAACTGCACACATGTTGGATTCGTGGACCCTTGAGCCGGTTAGGATAGATGATGACATACCGTGGGAAGGCCCACAGTGGAAGTCATAGCTGGGAGGTGGCACAGGGCAGGAGACTGAAGGGATCTTCACCACTGGAAGCCAGAGGTCCCCCCAGGAGGAGCCCGTGAGGACCCGAGCCGCTTGGACTTATGTGCGAACTCCTATGGGTTGGTGCCTGAAGAGGAGTTCCAGAGGATAGAGAAGAGTAGAGCTGAAGCCAGGAGGACAACTGGAACTTCACCACTGGAAGCCCGTGGTCCCCCCAAGAGGAGCTCGTGAGGACCCGAGCCGCTTGGACTTAGGAGAGGCCTCCTGGATGAAAGCCGCAGTCAGGAACCAGTGCACAGAAGCCAGAATCAGAAGCCAGTGGATGAGCCGAAGTCAGAAGCCAGTAGTCAGAAGCTGGAGTCAGAAGCCAGTAGTCAAAAGCTGGAGTCAGAAGCCAGAAGTCGGAAGAGCAACTAGTAGCTCTCAACAGAGAGTGAACCTCGTTGCAAGGCAAAGCATAGGCCTAGCTGCAGGGTTTAAATACCCCTGCAGCGTCTGTGGGCTGCTCCCTTTCTTCCCGCACTGGCCCCTTTAAATCTTGAGCCCCTGCACATGCGTGAGCGCCTAGGGGGCAGGGCCAGGCATGATGGATCGACAGTGTCTCCCTCGAGGAGGGAGCAGAAGCCGTAACGGGCCTTACCAGCCAAGCAGGCATTGCAGCGGCCTGGGCTGGCCCAAAGGTATGTGAGGGGACTGGGGCATGGCCCGGGACCGTAACAGTACCCTCTGAGAAGTATGCCTGAACACAGAAGACCAAAATGGAGAAATCCCCAGAACCCTCTGCGTGTCTTTGGCTTGCCTGGGCTGAATGGACTCTGAGTGACTTACAGAATGTCCCTGGATATCTGTGGAGGCAAGCTGGCACCAGACAAGTGATGTCTATTCATAGAGTCACAAAGAAGAAACCACAGGGGAGCTTCAGGCACTATTCTCAGGAGTTTGTAATCCACACAGTTACAGATGTGTTGATTGTCTTGACCAGTAACAGTTTACCAGAACAAAGAAAGTCATGGGAAATGGGCTACACATCCTGGGAAGCCAATCAGGATAGTTAGCGATGATTTAATCATGCAGTTGACATCACAACTTATGTAAATGATCCTTTGGGCAGTCATGCAAGTCTCTGGAACCTTCTACGCTGTATTTGAATGTAATCTATAAAACAAGGATCATTTTCTGTATACGGTGAGATGCTAGACAGTTCGAAAGCATCTCCCGAGAACACTCATATTGACTAATAAATATCCATTATACTTTTACTGAGTTTCAGTGTTCTTGTGTCCCTGGCCATAAGCATAGAGTAAGCTTAACACCTCCCTCTTATGCCCCCTTCCCGGAGGCTTGGGCTTAGCTGGATGATCCAAATGGAACTGATGGAGAAGACCCTTGTCCAGGATGCTAGAGGCCGGTTCCCACGTATTCTCCTCAGTGCCATAACCCTCCCAGGAGAGGAGATACTCCCATTGTCTGAGGTGGAATCGTACATCCAATACCTCTTTCACTTGGTAGACAGTGTCCTCCTGTGCCGCGGGAGTGGCAGAGGCAGGGATCTTGTTGTAGAAAATGGACAAGACCAACGGCTTGAGTAATGAAACGTGAAAAACGTTATGAATCCTGAGCGTAGAGGGAAGGCAGAATCGGTAGGAGACAGCACCCACTCATTCTGTGACAGGAAACGGGCCAATGTACTTCGGAACCAAGCACATAGAAGGAACCCGCCGGCAAAGGTGTTTGGTACTTAACCATACCTTGTCCCCGGGATGGAATGTTGGAGCGGGACGTCGCAGACGGTCTGCGTACCTTTTTGCTGTGACTGCCGTGCATTTCTCCCGAGTAGAGCCCTAGAGGCTGCGTAGTTGGTGAGCTGTGAGTTGCACGACTGGTGACGGAACAGCCAATGGCAAAGGCAAAGGAGGTTGGAGACATCTCCCATAGACTACCTGGAAGGGAGGCCTACCGGTGGCCGAATACCTATGGTAGTTGTAGGAGAATTCTGCCCAAGGGAGTAAAGCCACCCAATCATCTTGTAGGTCTCCCACGAAGGCTCGGAGGAAGGCTTTCAAGATCCAGTTTGTGCGCTCCACTTAGCCATTGCCTTGGGGATGAAAGGCGGTCATGAAGTCTAACTGGACCCCAAATTTCTTACAGAGTGCTCTCCAATATTTAGCTGTGAACTGTGAGCCCCGGTCGTAGGCAATATGGAGAGGAAGTCCGTGTAGGCAAAAGATGTGCTGGGTGAAAAGGCTAGTGAGCTCAGGTGCCGTTGGTAACTTGGTAAGGGGGACGTGAGCCATCTTCGAAAACTTGTCGATCGTGACCCATATTACTGTTTTCCCTTCTGAAGGTGGCAAGTCCATGATGAAGTTGGTGGACAAATGGGTCCATGGCTCGGTGGGGATAGGTAACGGTTGAAGGAGCCCCCACGGGCGACCAGTTGGTGTCTTTTGTTGAGCACATGTCGTGCAGGAGCTGATGTAGAGACGAACATCTCTCCTTACCTGAGGCCACCAGTAATATTCGGTCAGGAGATCCAAAGTCCGAGCGAACCCTGAATGCCCTGCGGTCAAGGAGTCATGAGCCCAAGACAACACCCTCTTGCGCAGGTGAACGGGTATGACTGTCTTACCCATAGGAACCACCTCTGAAGCTGCAAGAAGGACTTTGGCTGGATCGAGGATATAACGGGGTGGATCCGGGTTATCCTCTGTTTCAGCCATGCATGAGAGGGCATCCGCTCTAATGTTCTTGGAGGCTGGCCTGTACCGGAGGAAGAAATTGAACCAGCTAAAGAAGAGCGACCATTGGGCTTGCCGAGAATTAAGGCGTTGGGCTCGGCACAAGGATTCCAGGTTCTTGTGATCCGTATAGATGATCACGGGATATTGGGCCCCCTCCAGCCATTGTTGCCACTCTCCCAGCGCGAGCTTGATGGCCAGGAGCTCCTTATCGCCGATACTATAATTTCTCTCTGCCGGAGAGAATTTTCGGGAACAATAGGAACATGGTAGGGATTTGCCTTTCATGGATAACTGGCTCAGGACAGCCCCTACTGCAACATCAGATGCGTCTACCTCCATGATGAACTGACACCGTGGATTTGGATGGTGGAGACAGACATCAAGGAGAAAGGCTTCCTTCAGCCTCTGGAAAGCATCTATTGCCATCTGGGACCAATTCTTCGCATCGGCACCCTTCCTGGTAAGGGCCATAAGCGGTGCCACCATCCGGGAGTAATGAGGTATGAACTGGCAATAGAAATTGGCAAAGCCCAAGAAGCTTTGTAGGGCCTTGACCCCTACCGGCTGTGGCCAATCCTGAATGGCCGCCACTTTATCAGGGTCCATATGGAAGCCCGTGGATGAAACTATATATCCGAGGAATGGCAAGGATTCCTGCTCGAACTGGCACTTGTCTAACTTGGCAAAGAGACGATTGTCCTGAAGTTTCTGTAGTACTTGCCGCACTTGTACTCGGTGCATGGACAAATCCTTAGAATATATCAACACGTCATTGAGGTACACTATAACCGAGGTATGCAACATATCCCTCAAGACCTCATTCATGAGGTTTTGAAAGACCGCAGGGGCTTTGCACAAGCCAAAGGGCATGATCAAATATTCGTAGTGCCCATCTCTAGTATTGAAGGCGGTCTTCCATTCGTCGCCGGGTTGTATCCATACCAAATTGTAGGCACCCCGGAGGTCCAACTTGGTAAAGACCTTCACTCCTTGCAGCCTGTCTAGTAAGTCTGGAATCAGAGGCAAAGTGTACCTGTCCCATCACGTGATGGCATTGAGGCCGCGGTAATCGATGCAGGGTCGGAGTGACCCATCCTTCTTGGCCACAAAGAAGAACCCGGCCCCGGCAGGGGAGTTAGAAGGCTGAATGAAACCTTTATCCAAATTCTCTTTAATATATGAAGACATGGCCCGAGTCTCTGGAAGCGACAAGGGGTAAACCTGCCCCCCTGGGAGGCGTAGTGCCTGGGACCAGGTTAATGGCACAGTCAAAGGGCCGGTGTTCCAGGAGAAGTTCAGCCTTCTCCTTAGAGAAGACATATTCAAAGTCTTGATACTGTGGCGGGTGTGCCATGGGCATGGTCAAGAGAGGCACACTGGGACGAGGAATATTTATCAGGCAGGAGTCAAAACAAGACGGGCCCCATGCTGCGATCTGAAGGGTATCCCATTGTATGACTGGGGAATGTTTCTATAGCCAGGGTAAGCCCAAGATGATGGGGTGCATGGATTTCTCCAATATAAGGAAGGAGATCTCTTCCATGTGCAGGAGACCGGTACGAAGGCTCAAGGGCTTGGTGCAGGTAGTAATACAATCCGGAAGGAGAGTACCGTGAATCAAAGATACCCGGATCAGAGGAATTCAGGGTAGGACCCCAATCTGCAACTGCTGGACGAGGTCCTTGAGAATGAAATTCCCTCCACCTCCGGAGTCGACCAAAGCCAGCGTATCAAACGTACCCCCAGGGTAGACGAGGGTAACTGGTACAGTACATGAGCAGGTGGAACATGTATTACCTAGGGTCAGCTCCCCATTGATCCCTAGGTTCTGGCATTTCCCGCTCACCACATCGGGCTAGGAAATGCCCCTTGCCACCGCAGTATAGGCACAGACCTTGAGCGCGTTGTCGTCTTCTCTTCCTGCGAGATGAGACCTCGACCTAACTGCATAGGCTCTATGTCTTGGTTTCCGAGAGAGACAGAGGAGGAGGGTACCAGTCGGGGAAATGTAGGCCCAGAGTTACTGGGTTTATGACCGGACCTCCTGTCCCGAAAACGGCGTTGGATACGGAGGTCCACCCGTCCAGCCAGATCAATCAGGCTGTTCAGGTGATTGGGAGGTCTCTTGCCGCTAACTCATCTTGGAGTCTTGAAAAGATACCTTCCAAGAATATGCCATGGAGGCTGTCATCCATCCAGTCTAGCTCGGCTGCAAGGGTACGGAATTCCACCGCATACTTGGCAAGGGACCGGTTGCCTTGGCGTAGCTGAAGTAACTCAGAGGCGGCAGTGGGCCTGCGATAAGGCTCATTGAAGATATGTCAGAAGTCAGAGACAAACGGTTTCAGATTCCCTAGAAGGGGATCTTTACGCTCCCATAGCAGAGAAGCCCAGGCCAGGGGCTTCTCATCCAACAAAGAAATAATATAACTGGTCTTAATCTGATCCATCGAAAACTGAGAAGGCAGCAAATTGAATTGGATGAAACACTGACTGAGAAATCCGCGGCAGTACTTTGCTTTCCCCGAGTACCCTGAGGGTACCGGCAGCTCTGTGGGTGACACTGGTCCAGGATCGACCGCTGCAACTGGCGCATGGGGTACCAGTGCTGGTGTTCCATCAATATGACTGGCCAGTCTGTCTACCGTCATCATCAGAGCATCAAGGCAGACTTGCTGTTGCTGCAAACGTTGGGCAATTCTGGGGATGGTCTTTAAGTCCGCCATGTCTGCCAGGTCCATGGCCTTGCAAACTGTTGGATTCATGGACCCCTGAGCCAGCTAGGACAGATGATGACAGGCCCACAGTGGAAGTCGAAGCTGGGAGGCGGCACAGGGCAGGAGACCGGAGGGATCTTCACCACTGGAAGCCCGAGGTTTCCCCCAGGAGGAGCCTGTGAGTACCCGAGCCGCTTGGACCTACGTGCAGTCTCCTGTGGGTTGGTGCCTGAAGAGGAGTTCCAGAGGATAGAGAAGAGTAGAGCTGAAGTCAGAAGGCCAACTGGAACTTCACCACTGGAAGCCCACGGTCCCCCCGAAAGGAGCTCATGAGGACCCAAGCTGCTTGGACTTAGGAGAGGCCTCCTGGAAGAAAGCCGGAGTCAGGAACCAGTGGACAGAAGCCGGAATCAGAAGCCAGAGTCAGAAGCCAGTAGTCAAAAGCCGGAGTCAGAAGCCAGTAGTCAGAAGCAGCAAATAGTATCTCTCAACACAGAGTGAACCTTGTTGCAAGGCAAAGCATAGGCCTAGCTGCAGGGTTTAAATACCCCTGCAGTGTCTGACGTCATCTGGGGGCTGCTCCTTTTCTTCCCACGCTGGCCCCTTTAAATTTTGAGTCCCTGTGCGCACGCGCGCCTAGGGGGTGGGGCCAGGTGCGACGGATCGATGGCATCTCCCTCGAGGAGGGAGCGCTGTGGCAGATGCCAGAACGGGCCTTGCCGGCCAAGCAGGCATTGCAGCGGTCCGGTCTGGCCCCCAGGTAGGTGAAGGGACCGGGGCTCGGCCTGAGACCTTAACAACACAATACTCAAGGAGGTTTCATGTTATGTTTATTTGTGATAGACAGTTGGAAAAATATAATAAGGTCAATGGAAGATGGGGTCTTTCAGGAGTTCCATTGCTTTGCATACTTGCTGCTCCTAGCAATGAGGGTGTCCTGGGTCTAGGGCCCAAAGACCTTTGGAATCCATTCCTGAAGGACCTGATAGAGAGGATCAGGAAAATAGCAGGACATTTCAATCAAAATTTGAAGGGGGGAGGCAGCTTCCCCCTAAGAAGCAGGAAGAATTCATTATGCTTAATAAGCATCTGATTCAAGATGTTGGCTCCTGCAGGAATTCCACCTATCTGATGCTGCAGAGTTTAGTGGAGAAGCATATATCCCTTCATGATCTGTCTTTGGAAATAGAAATAGGTGTGGATCCCCCTCTGGGGCATCATGATTGGATAGCGATGAGGCAGCTGATTCAAATCCTGAGGCCCTTCAAGGATGCCATGGAGGATTTGAGGTCCAGAAGTGCCATCTTGGACATATTTATCCCAATAGTAAATATTATGTGGGAAATGTTATATGGTTTCCATGAGCAAGAGGAAATGGAAGCAGAGGTGCTGTAGTTTGTTGACTTCTGGAAGCAGCAGGTTCAAGTGAGGCTGAAACCTCTGACACAAAACAATACATACATGCTTGCCACACTTTAAAATCCACAGGTGAAAGAGATTCTCACCCTCCAATCCCAGCATCTCACATACATGAAAGAGATACTGGCAGCTAGGGTGCATGAACAGGCAGAGGCAGAGTGGGGATGTAGTACTGGAAAGTAGGGATGTGAATCATTTTTGAACGATTAAAATTATCGTCCGATAATTTTAAAATCGTTCTAAACCGTTAGAGTACACGATACAATACAAATGCCCACGATTTATCTTCAGGAGCATTTATATTGTATCGTTAAATAGGGCACGGGAATTATTTGGGGGAGGGCGGGAAAACCGGCACACCAAAACAACCCCTAAACCCACCCTGACCTTTTAAAAGAAATTCCTTACCCTCCCGAACCCCCCCAAAATGTTAAGTTACCTGGTGGTCCAGTGGGGGGGGGGGGGGGGGGGGGTCCGGGAGCCATGTACCTGGTGGTCTAGCGGGGGGCCCGGGAGCCATCCCTTCAATTGTGCCAGTGCCGGTGCTGGAGGTTTCAAAATGGCGCCGATCGCCTTTGCCCTTAACTTGTCACAGGGAGCGTCGCTCCCTGTGACAAGGTAAGGGCAAAGGCGATCGGTGCCATTTTGAAACCTCCAGCACCGGCACTGGCATGATTGAAGGGATGGCTCCCTGACCCCCCGCTAGACCACCAGGTACATGTAAAAGGTTTTTGGGGGGTCGGGAGGGTGGGAGAAGCAAAGGGGTAATTTGAAAAGGGTCGGGGTGGGTTTTTTTTTTTGGGCCATCAGCGCCTTTTTATCAGTGGTAGCCAAAATGGCGCCGATGGCCTGAGAGCGGGAGATCGCGCCTGGGACACCCCCCCCCCCCCCACTGGACCACCAGGTAATTTAACATTTTTGTGGTGGGGGGGGGGGTTCGGTGGGGTTTTGTTTATCTGCTCAGGCCTCACTAAAAAATTAACAATGTGAATTGGAATCGGAATGATTCCAATTCACAATCTCTAACGATCCGATTTTTCCCTCCCACCATCTGAACCTGATCGTTAAGACGATCGGGCACACGATTCACATCTCTACTGGAAAGAGTGGCCACCCCAGAGAGTAGTGCAGGAACAAGCAGCACCCTATCAGCTAGCACTTCCTCCCCCATTTCAATATGCCAATTGCCATGTAACCCCCCACAGAGCTGTCTCTCCTGGCATAGACCATAGATAAAGCAGTTGGCAAGAGATACCCTTTCCCCACCCCAGCAAAGAAGCCTCCAGCAGAAATTTCTTTGACTTTCTATCTAACAGAGTTCCCCAAGGGCATGAACTTGCATATTGGGCACACAGGTCCATAGTCTGGCCATAGTGGCTCAGCATTATCTTCCCTCTCCTCCAGCCAGCGTGCTCAGTGAACATGTCTTCTTAATGGCAAATCAGGGAATATTACTATAAGCAAATCAGAGAGTATTTGTAATTGTGACCCTCTGTATTAATTTACCTTCTTAATGGCAGGGGCATTAGGAGCCCTCATCATTCAAGGCTGGCACCAGAGTTGATGGAAAAACTGGTCTTTTTCAAAATCAATCTGCCTTTGCTAGACTTTCCAACATTTCAGTGCAAATGGCAAAATGACAGAAAACACCTTGGAGGTGTTAGAAACCTTCTTTATAGGTTTCTATGGTTCCTTTTTTACTTCTGTATTAGACTGAAAAAAATGACAGCCAACACCCAATCTTGCTGCAGTTAGAAGTTCAGCTTTCTTTATTAATCATGCACAATCAATTAGAACTACACAGATAAAATTCTAAAGTACATGTCAATTATTAATACTCCATTTTATGAAAAGCCAATTAATCTCTATAATAGTCATAATTTATTTATTTATTTTAAAATGACTTTTTTACTGCATACTCGCAAAAAAGGTCACAGTGGTTTACAGAGATGCAATACATACATATTCGTAAAATACATCACGTTACATTTCTTTATTGGATTCTGTCTGACTAGAGTTTCATGAACCTCAGGATTAAATAACACTTTACATAAAGGGATTACATATATATTAAACAGTATCGCACACAATGTGGAGCACTGTGGCAGCCCAGTTTGAAAGTCCCAGCATTTGGACATATTATTCCCTACTTGAATCTACTGTGATCTCTCACTCAGATTCATCATGTTCAATCTATCACTTTTATCATATAAATCTAATCACGATACATGAATAATAATTTTAATGCAGTTCTGTTTTCTACCAGTCAGATCATTGTTACAATTCCTCTTTCATATCTATAATCTATATTAGTCATTAGCTCATTATTTTATTACCTTCTACCATTAAATCTGTAATGCCTAGCAAATTAAACTTCAGAAAAAAGCAACTTTATCAAGATCTTCTCCCAACCTACCTCTTGTTTGGTTTTCCATCTTGCTGTCTAGGCCTGTCTAAGCCTTTGGGCTCTTTTCAATTCCCCTCAGTCTAAGCCTTGGGGTTGCTGATGTCTTTGTGCTGTTTGTGATTCCCCATACTTTATACCTTAGGGGTTTTCATGCTTTTGTTCTATTCGCAATCCTATGTGCTCTGCCCCTTGGGGGTGTTCATGCCTTGTGCTGTTTGTGATTCTCTGAACTCTATGCATTTTGAGTTTTCATGCCTTTGTGCTGTTTATAATTTTCCACACTCTAACCTTGGGTTTTCATGCCTTTGTGCTGTTAGTGATTCCCCACAATCTATGCCTTGGGGGTCTTGCTGGCACTCTGTCACTCTGCCGTGCTGCCATGACCCTGATGTATCTCTTTGGTGGTCTGGCTGCCTCTCTGCATAGTTACCATGCCTCTGATGCTATATCTTGTCAGTCTTGCTGCCATTCTCCTGATGACCCTCCTTGGGGGTCATGCTACCACTCAGCTTGGCTGCCATAACCCAGACTCTACATCTTGGGTGTCTTTCTGCCCTTCAGCCTTACTGCCATTTCCCCAGACTTTATACTTTGGGGGTCTTGCTGCCACTCCCCAAACTCATCATCTTGGGGTTCTTCATACCCCAAAGTGTAGTCTGCTTTGCACTTCTCATGGTATCTTGGCATCTTTATGCCACTCTTAGTGTTGCTTTATCTTTCTATCAGTGCCTGGTTTTTTTTGTCCTGCCACCTTTGCTGCTTCATTCCCCTTTCATTGTGACATGGGATGTCAATGCTAATCTTGATGCCACTTTGCCCCTCTCATGCTGCCTTTGGGGTTCATGCCACTGCTATCTTTGCCCTCTTTTGAAGCCTTGGGGTGCTCTTGACAATCTTGATATTGCTTTGCTTCTCTGATAGTGCCTTGGAGAGCTCCTGCCACTGCTGGTACCCTTGGTACGTTAGGCTATTCATGCCACCTTTGGTGCTACTTTGCCACAGTCTTGGTACCTTGGCATTCTGTTTCTCCTTCTGATATTTTCTACCCACAAGTTTCATTAGAACTCATTAGGAAACCCCAATGTTGAAGCTCAAGATGGGCTGCATTGCTTCCCCCATTGACTTTAATGGGAAATGAAAAATAAATGAAACAAATAAATGATCATTTATATTCATTTGAAACTAATAAGACAAATGGAAGTGGCCTATGAAATGAATTAGAACTGAAATGAAAATTCTGCCTCTGCACATCCCTAATATTTATAATGCTTGGAACCACTGTATCTGTTTGTCAGCCAGCAGTAAGCACATGAATGGGCCAGGCAGGGTTGGCCGCGATAACTGTGAATTAGAACAGATCTGCTTCTCTGTGATGGTGGTGCTGCCTAGTGGGCTGAACAGTGGATTCTGAGTAGAGGAAGAGACTGGATCCTTCTCTTAACTCCCTCTATTCTCTTCACTCAGGAATCAAAACTGCAAAGAATTGATTTCTTCCACTTGCTAACACCCTCCCTCCATGGGCAAGAGGAGTGGGCAACACTTAAGAGCACAGACCATCATCTACCTCTTTGTGGAGGCCAATCCAATGCAGGAAGTTGACAGTCTGTGCTCTTAATTGCTGCCCGCTTCTCTCACCAGAGGAGGGAGTGAGAGGGAAGGATAACATCAGCAGCACCGTGTGCTAGTGGTTTTTCCCAATCTGCAGCAGCAGCGTTAAGGTAGGCAGTAGAGGAGCGAGGAGCTGAAACCACAGCATCAGAATAGACCCATGTAGGTGGAAGGAGGTAGACTCCAAACAGCAAAATCATGGTGCCTCTGAATTGGCTTTCTCCTCCTTGCTCCTACTTCTCTTCTCCTTTGTTCTTGGACCCTGTAAGGCCTCTAACTAGGTGCCAGCTGTTCCTCCTGCTGCCTGGCACACACTTCTTCTCTTCCTCATACCCACTGCCTATGCAGTTGTTTGAATTGGGTAGGTAGTTGGTGGGAGGAAGAACAGAGGTGCGGGCCAGGCAGCAAGAGGAGAAGCTGGAAGCTGGTTAGAGGCCCTGCAGGGCTCAGGAACCAAGGGAGAGGGAAAGAGGACTAGAAAATATATTTATTCTACCTTAAAATTAGGGGAGGGTGGGGAAAGAGAGAGAGTCAAAGACTTAGGAACTGGGATTTGGTGGAAAGTGGTGTGGGAGAGTAGCGTGGGGACTTTATGAGTGGGAGAGCAGGGTACATGGGCATAAGGGCTGTTGGAACAGGGAAAGAGCAGAGACTCAGATTTGGGGACAGAGGGTTGAGGGGGAATCAGGATTTGACAGATCCTAAAGTTTGGGGGGGAGGAAAGGGTAAGAGCAGAGACTCTGAGATTGGGTGAGAGAAACAGAGTTGTGGGGGCAGGGACTGAGCATAGATTTGTAGGTGACCATGGGGTCTCAGCAATTGGATGGCATGATATGGATGATTGTTGGAAGAACTGGGGGGGCATACGTGAGGATGTGAAATGGGGTAAGAGAAGGTATTAAAGATGGGAAGGAATCAAGATGTGGTGTGATTGAGCTAGAGGATTAGGGGGAAGGTGAAAAGGCATGGAAAGGTCTGTGAAAGGGGTAAGAGAGAATGAATGGGTATGGGGCACTGTTTATTTAATTCATTTTATTACAGAAATGTTTTAACCACTCTATCACCATTTCTAGGTGGTGTACAAACTTCCATCCATAATGACAAATAAAAACATTGAGCACAGGCAAATATTTTAAAACAGGTACATATGTTAGGAGTGTGCTGTGGGGTTTTATTTTGTGTGTATTTGTCATTTTCATTTTGTGTCATTTTTTGTTTAAGTTTGTTTTTAAAATGGTTTATGTTTTTCATTTTTTCACTAATTTCATGAGCACAGACTGTCAACGATCATGCACACCAAGGATGCACAGCGAGCACCATGGATGCTATTTTGAGGATGTATTTTTAGTGAACATTGAATGGCAGGACTGGATGCTATCTCTGTCATCAGCAGCTGCCTGCCACCAGTCTACATTAGTACATGTAAGCAATGAAGCACTACCTGCTCCATGCATGCTTTTTTTAAATTAAGTTGTTTTAGTCACCTCCCAAACCAATCTCTCACTCTCTCACCAGTCCCTCACACCAGTTTGTCTCTCGGTTACCAGTCACTCCCCCCTCACATTAGTCTCTTTTGCTCTTGCCAGTTATCCCTCATTCCAGTCTCTCTCTTTCACCATCACTCCCCATCACACCAGTCTCCCTCTATCATTAATCACCCTGAGACCAGTCTCTCTCACCACAGTTGCCCCCGAACCTCTCTCTTTTTCACCAGTGCAGTCAGTCCCCCATCACACCAGTCTCTTTCTCTGCAGTCACCCCAACACCAGTTTCTCACTCTCACCAATCACCTACCACTCCAGTTTCTCTCTCACAATCATCCCACACACCAGTCTCTCTCTCTCTCTCTCTCACCAGTAACACCCACTCCATTCTCTCTTTCTCACCAGACAGCTGCCCAATAAGTCTCTTTTTCTCATCAGCCCTTCTCCACACCAGTCTTTCTCTTTCACCATTAACCTCACCTTCAACCAGTTTCTCTCTCACTTTTCATACCCCACACCAGTCTCTTATTCTCACCAGTCACCCTTCACTATAGTCTTTCTCTTCTCTCACCCGTCACTCCCCTAACCAGTCTCTCTCACTCTCACCAGTGACCTCCCCCAACCAGTCTCTCATTTTCTTACCAGTCACCCTCCAAAGATAGTGTGATACTCCTTCCAATAACATTGGGGAACAATTTTTAACATAATTCTTGTTGAGTTCAATTTTTCAGCTGTTTTAGACTTAAATAGGCATGCTGATTTCAAAACTGCAGTTAGTTTTCTTCTATCACGTCAAGTTTTTGCTCACAGCCTATCTTAGGCCTGGATTTATCAAAATGCACTAAATATTGCATGCGATAGGAAAAATGGTGTGTTTTATGGTAATAGGCTGTTTAAAAGGTAAAGGCTAGTAGTGTGTTTGATGGTCCACAGATTCGGCAACTCATTAAAGATGAACATTTCATTGGGACAATGTCAGAACTCAAAAGAATGCTTGGTTGTCATTCAAAAACCTTGTCAAGGACTTTCTTGGAAATACACGAGCACAGAATTACACCAAAATTATCCAGAAACTCTTGGAGAGCTTCAAAAGGCTTTATTGCAACATGAGTAACAAGGTGCATTTTCTGCATAGCCATCTTGCTGACTTCCCGAAAAACGTTGGTGCAGTCAGTGATGAGCAAGGTGAACGATTCCACCAAAATGTGAAGGTCATGGAGGCACGGTATCAGGGTAGATGTGATGTACATATGATGGGTGACTATTGTTGGAGCATCAGGTGAGATTGTCCACAGATTGAACACTGCCGGAAAAGCTATAAGTGTAAATTTTTACCTTAATATGTATGGTTGGTAGCAGAACTTTACTATTTGTACACAATTTGACTTACAGTAACAATATAGCCTTTTTATAAATAAAATAACTCTAAATAAACAGTATATTTAGGTAATTTTTTCTATTTCCTTTGTATGTACATTTTGCATGATTTTTGGGACAAAGGGAGGGTATCCTGTACCTTAAAAAGTTGACGTGCTAGAGAAAAACTGGGGTCATTTTTGGATTCAGATGTCAAAAGTTAGTCAAAAACAAGTGTCAGATCTAACTCAATGAAAATTGTGTTCCCCAGTGTAATCAATGACAGCAAATCATACACCAATAAAAGTTAATTTTCAGTGTTGTTGACTGCTTGCCTGCCCAGTGCCACAAGTGCACCACTATTATACTCTCTGGTGTATGTAGAAAGAATGCTGCACTTAAATTTATAATTTAGAAATGGCACTGTGCAGTGGTGTTACTGTGTGCACCCATCACCAGATATTAATATGAAACCAGTGCACTCACAGAGACAAGTAGGCCACAGGGGAGAATTCAGCCCATAAGGCGAAGGACAAACACCTAAAATATTAAAATCTACACTAAGGGCAAAGCAGACAGTGAAACTTTGACAGATGAATGACAAAGCACTGCAGCAGTTAGTGTAAGACTGCACTGCTAGTATGTTGCATAGTACAGAGCCTATGCACTAATGCCCTACCTTGCAGGTCTAGTGCCTCCCAAGACTGACACTAAAGAATCAAATGAATTCCAATTATTAATACAATAAAGATTAATTTGAAATCTCAAAATGTATTAACTATCTCTCTCAAAAGAACAAAGAGCTATGCTGTTATCTCCTCAATTCACCCACAGCAAAGCAACAACCAGAGCCTCCCCTTAAGAGTCAAATTAGAAAAAAAATACCACATAACTGGCAGAATCAAAATATATGTTTTTCAAATACCATGTACTTCTGGAAATTATGAAGCAGAAATGGATGATTCAAAGTATGCATATCCCAAAATGCAGGGACCACTTTCCCAAAATGATTGGTAAATTCAAAGTATATACTTACATTGCACGCTCATGCTGACTAGAAAAACCTGTTATTTTTTGTTCAGACTTGTTACAAGGCAGATGATGGCACCTTTCCCCCATACCACCTTGCAACTTTGACAACACAAACAATTAACTAAAGAGAAAGCCAAATGGAATACAGAACAATAGCTCTAGCTAACAAACTGCTCCCCAATTTGATCTTTTTAAACCTATTTGTAAAATTTTCAACCCCTAAGTCCAGTTAATGCGCACTAAACGGACTTAGGGGTTGATTTTAAAACCTGCGCGCGTGCGTCCATATACTCATGGTTCCTGGTGCATGCACATGGACGCGCCAATTTTATAACATGCACGCGTCAACACGCACATGTTATAAAATATGATTCCTGTGCGCGCATGCACAGCCGATTTTAATATCGGCACGCATGTGCCGGCGGGTGTCCTCTAATGCGCACTACGGGGGGAATTTTCTAAAGAAATGTGCGGTGACACAACAGGGCCTTCCTCAGTTCCCTGCCAGTTTGTTCCACTCCCTATCCCCCTAACTACCCTTCCTACCTTTCCCCTCTTTGACCCCTAATCCCTACCTAGCTAGTTTAAATATTTTTGTTTTCATACCTACTGCTCTTTCGGAACAGAAGTAACTTTGGCGAGCTAGCCGGCTGCTAGCGTTCGCTTTCCTGGTTCAGGGCCTAATGGCCGCTGTCCTGGTCAGCCCCTGCCCCCTCCCAGCCCCTTTTCGCTGACCCAGCACTTCTGCACATACAGGTGGGGCCCTTTCTAAAATGTGCTTGGTCGCGCAGGGCCCAGCTCTGCGTGTATCGCCTGGTATTTGTGCACACAGGCCATCAAAAATGTGGGCTTTTGTGCGCATTAACACAAAACTAAAATAACCCAATATTTCATTGTTTTATGTTTTGTTTTGTGGTATCAACAAAATGAAATGAAATAAGACAATGTTGTTGACATTGTTTTATTTCATTTCAAATGAATTCATGTCCCTAATATTCGTGCGCAACCACACAGAGTTCCTCATGATGCCACAAATGCTACAAATCAGCCTACACATAACCTGACCTGGTCTCGGATCTGGACTCAGATCTAAGGCAGAAGTGGAAGCTTGTTCTGCTGTTCCTTCTCAATTGCTGGCCCTGTGAACCTATTTAAAACTTGCAGGGTTAGCATGTCCTATGAAAAAAAGAACATCTAATTTGCTATTATGAGTCAGACGAAAAGTCCATCAAGCCAACAGTGATCAGTCCAGATCCTAAATTCCTAGCAAGATCCCAAAAGGCCGATACATTCCATGCTGCTTATCCCAGGGGTAAGCAGTGGATATCCCAAAGTCCACCTTAATAATGGTTTTTGGACTTTTCTTCCAGGAAATTGTCTAGATCTTTTTTAAACCCAGCTACACTAATAGATTTTACTATATCCTCCAGCAATGAATTCCAAAGTCTAATTATGCATTGAATAAAAAATTGTTTTCTCCTATTTGTCTTAAATATATTATCTAGTAAATTTATTGTATGTCACCTAGTCTTTGTACTTTTTGAAAACGTAAACAAACTCTATACATTTACTCATTTCAGTCTACTCATTATGTTATTGTAGGGATCTTCTTTTGTTAGAAACAAAATAGGAAATAATAATGGGATTTCCTATTTTGTTTCATTTCATTTTCAAAATGAAACAACTAAAAATCAGATGAAATTTCATTGGTTTTCAAGTTTCATTTTGAAAACCCTTAAAAGAAATTCACCAATTGAGTCAAAGCCCAGGCACGAGGCCTGGGTCTTGCGTAGGCATAGGCAGCTGTATGATGCAGGGGGCATGGCCTATTCCTGAGCATGAAGCAGAGTCTAAACTAACATGGAGGGGAAACAGACGTGCCTTATAATCTGGTGGATTCAGTTTGAATTTTCTTCTTCTTTAAACAAATGGGAAGAATGTGAAGAAATGGTTTCAAACTAACATTTGTAAATGATGGTTTTTCAAAACATTTGATCTTGTAATAATTGTTTTAATTGCATCAAAAATTTCAAAAAAATATTTCATATGGAGGTACATATATGGGGCTAGCCACACAAATAATGGAGATAAGGCACACGCTCAAAAATAATGCAATACAAAAAGAAGGAGCATGGAACAAATTAAATAGTCCTTACAGACTTCTTGAGAAAAGGTTTATCTTTATTAATATATGAATACTCCACAGCTTCAGTGCAGATAATGCATTTAAAAAAGGTTGGTGTCCCCTGACACGGTCACCATGTTTCACCCCACAGGCTGCATCGGGAGGGACAACAAAACACCCATTTACAAAGCTAAAATAGAAGGTGTAATAATAAGTAAGGACTAGGAAGCAAAATAACAAGGAACATACAACAAAACAAAGCCAGAAACACATACCTTAATAGCACATTTTTTCTTTTAATGTGCAGGCGTATGTACAGAGATAATTTATTTTGGGATCTTTAAAAAACGCTGAAAAAAGGTGCCAAAATGTGTGACTATCTCCACTTGTCACACGTTAGCTATCTGCATCTCACTCTATTTCTGATTTAAAATTCTTTGTCCTAGAAGTGGTGCCTATACCCCCCCTTGGAGGGGAGTTTTCCAAAATATTGATCCGGAGGGAACAAAGATGGATATTTACCCTCAATATGGTCCAGATGGTCTAAATTCAGAAGTAGAGTGGATGTATTTTTTATAATTTTATAACTGATTACATGTGGCAGAGTCGGATTTGTTCTTTAACAGCATTTGCTTTTAGTCCTTAGTATATTTTCATATAGCTTAGCAATCCATTTTCATCATCGGCTTTTGCAAGCATATATTGGTTTTCCAAGCATCTCTTTCACATACTCCGTATAGTTTCTAATTTCAGTATCTCACATTTCTGACATAAAACCCTTTTTTTCAAAAACCATAAGTGTTTTTCAAGGTTCATTTTGTCTTTGACTGTATGAGTTAATTTGTTTGCACACACAGTAAGTTCTCTTTCAAGTTGTCATTCTCTCCTTTTTTCAATCACTATTGTAGCTCAGTCTGTATATAGAGTAGAGATGTGCATTCGTTTTTGCCGAATTGGAAAATTGCAACGAAATTGTCCAATTCGGCATGTTTCAGGGAGCCCAAAAAAAATCAGGATTTTCCTGTTTTTTCGCAAAATTCGTTTTTCCGGTTAGTGCGCACTAACAGGAGTTAGTGCGTGCTAACTCCCCGTTAGTGCGCGCTAAGTCCTGTTAGTGCGCACTAACAAAAACTAACAAAAAGGAACAAAAACTAACAAAATCTAACGGTTTTTGTTAGTGCGCGCTAACTGGGAGTTAGCGCGCACTAACTAAAAATTGATTTTTCGCGAAAAAAAAGACCCGAACCGAAAAATAACGACATTTTCCATGGCGGCCGAAAAACGAAGAACGACACGAACACAAAAAACGATGCACATCTCTAATATAGAGTTGACTCTCAGGTCCGTTTTACATTTGGCATGTATATCTAACATGATATCTGTAGTTCTCTTTGTGGTAATAGTTCCTTTTACCACTCCTTAGCTGGGATTTTTACCTTGTGACATTAGTCTCTTTTTGTGTTTGGATAAAATCCACTTTTGTGGATGTTTCCAATTGACTGCTTTTTTTCGTGCCTTTTTCGGCATTTTTTTTAAAGATCCCAAGATGAATTATCTCTGTACATACTCCTGCACATAAAAAGAAAAAATGGGCTATTAAGGTATATGTTTCTGGCTTTGTTTTGTTGTATGTTCCTGTTATTATTTGCTTCCTAGTCCTTACTTATTGTTACACCTTCTATTTTAGCTTTGTAAATGGTGTTTTGTTGGCCTTCCTGATGCAGCCTGTGGAGCGAAACATGGTGACCGTGTTGGGAGAACCAACCTTTTTAAATGCATTATCTGCACTGAAGCAGTGGAGTTTTCATATATTAATAAAGATAGACATTTTGTCAAGACGTCTAAGGACTATTTAATTTGTTCCATGCTCCTTTTTTTGTATTATGTGGTACATATATGGAAACATGAAAAAAAATTTAACATGTCCACCTGTGATTAAATATAAGGCAGAAAAAACGTTTGTGTGAAAACACTCTTTGATGATGCCTAGTAGGAGGTCACTATTTATACTATGTCAAGATTATTTATGACATTTAAAACTAATTTTCACAGGAAAGAGCTTGGACAGGAATAAAATTGGTTGACAGGAAGCAAACCCTCCCAGTTGTAGACATGTTCAAAATCTGAAGTGTAACCTGCAGTGTAAGTGATGAGACATTGCCAAGCTCCTGAACTCTAGTAGACTCTCTGCCTTGGAGAACTGGAGATCCCTGGCAAATTCTTCTATCTATGTTGTTTCTGTTCTTTATTGCCCTTGTTTTCATTGCTGCCAAGAAGCTGTATATTTTGCTCCTGTTTATTTTACTGATTTGAAGCTGTATTTTGCTCCTGTTTGTGTTGCTGCTTAAGAACAATAGACCTGATTTGTTACTTGGAGTGGCTCTGTATGAATGCTCTGGCACCCACACCAGTCTGTTTGTACCATAAGTCCATAACAGATATTAACATTGATAACTCACACACATGATTTAACATGCACTTACATTCTACAGGTATAGACAGCAGTATTCATTGCTTTAAAATTCTTGTTATTATCAGCAGTTAATATGCATTATTTTGCCAATTATAACATGGGCTAATACACAGGCTCTTTTATAAGATGCCTTTTAAAATGCATTAGAGTATCTCTTTTTACTATCTATTTTCCTCAGATTCCTTTTCTATATCATTCCAAAAATGGCTGCAGGATGTAGTAATTGCCCATCTTGTGGCTGCAGAAGAAAAAAGAAGAACATACTGCTAGTTCCTAAATTTACTCTCACATGCTGATTATGCCAGTGGCCCATTATTAGATCCACTTCTTGTCTGGGAGGAAGATACCATTCCCATGAGCATGAAACCTTGTTGCCAATGCAGGGTCAAAATGCTGCAGCTACTTATCTTTGTCAGGTGCCTAACCTTCCTCTGGGCAAAGAAATACTGCTAGTGAAGAGAATGTAGCAAAGATAAGGCAATAGGGTTTTTTTTTTTATACACTTTTGTCTGGGAACAGATGAGATACCAGATATCTACTTCAATAAAATTATCCTGTTAGTGTTCAGATAAGGTTTAGAATTGATCTAGTTAATGCCAAAGCAGTCAGATCAAATTTGTATTGTCTTTTACACTATCCAAGCTAAACTTCAATATCTGAATGCACAAGCATAAGGACAAATGAGCAGTATAGAGGCAACGTAGATACCAAAGGGTAAGTTTAAATTCTTTTATTTAAAAAAAAACCTGTGCATGGAATGTGTTTTTATATTGCAAGTTGGAATATCTTATTATATTTTATTACATTCTGAACAATATTTCCTGAACAAACCAAAATTTAAAATTAGTACATTCAATAAGATTTCCCATACTGGATCAGACCAAAGGTCCATCAAGCCCAATATCCTGTTTCCAACAGTGGCCAATACAGATGAAAAGTACCTGGCTGAATCCCAAGGGGTAGATAGATTCCAAGCTACTTATCTCAGGGATAAGAAGTGGATTTCAGAAATTCCACCTTAAGAACAGTTTATGGACTTTTCCTCCAGGAGCTTGTCCAAGCCTTTTTTAAATGCAGCTACTAGGGATGTGAATCGTGTGATCGATCATCTTAACGATCGATTTTGGCTGGGGGGGGAGGGAAATCTGATCGTCATGGTTTTTTTTGTTAAAAAATCGTCAAATCGTAAATCGGCGGGAAAACCGGCACACCAAAACAACCCTAAAACCCACCCCGACCCTTTAAAACAAATCCCCCACCCTCCCGAACCCCCCCAAAATGTTTTAAATTACCTGGGGTCCAGTGGGGTGGGTCCCGGCGCGATCTCCCGCTCTCGGGCCACGGCTGCGTTAATAGAAATGGCGCCGTGGCCCTTTGCCCTTACCATATGACAGGGCAAAGGTAGCGCCGGCGCCATTTTGGTTCCTGTCACCCGATGTCACGAGTGCAGGAGATCACTCCCGGACCCCCGCTGGACCCCCAGGGACTTTTGGCCAGCTTGGGGGGGGCCTCCTGACCCCCACAAGACTTGCCAAAAGTCCAGCAGGGGTCCGGGAGCGACCTCCTGCACTCGGGCCGTATTGCCAATATTCAAAATGGCGCCGGCACTACTTTTGCCCTCACTATGTATTTTCTGTCTAAGATGATTACTTCAGTTTTGTCTAGGTTTATTGTGGGGTAGATTTTAAAAGAAGCGCGATCAGCCTACTTTTGCTTGCGCATCAGACTCAAGCAAAAGTTGATTTTAGTAGATACGCGCGGAGCCGCGCGTATCCACTGAAATCCTGGATCGGCGCGCGCAAGGCTATCGATTTCGTATAGCCTGCGTGCGCCGAGCCGCGCTGCCTCCCCCCGTTCCCTCCAAGGCCGCTCCGAAATCGGAGCGGCCTTGGAGGAAACTTTCCTTTGCCCTCCCCTCACCTTCCCCTCCCTTCCCCTACCTAACCCACCCCCCCGGCCCTGTCTACACCCCCCCCTTACCTTTGTCGGGGGATTTACGCCTCCCGGAGGGAGACGTAAATCCCCGCGCGCCAGCGGGCCTGCTGTGCGCCGGGCCGCGACCTGGGGGCGGGTACGGAGGGCGCGGCCACGCCCCCGGGCCGTAGCCACGCCCCGTACCCGCCCCCAAAACGCTGCCGACACGCCCCCGGAACGCCGCGACGACCGGGCCCGCCCCCCGACACGCCCCCCGACACGCCCCCATCCGAGAACCCTGGGACTTACGCGAGTCCCGGGGCTCTGCGCGCGCCGGGAGGCCTATGTAAAATAGGCTTCCCGGCGCGCAGGGCCCTGCTCGCCTAAATCCGCCCGGTTTTGGGCGGATTTAGGCGAGCAGGGCTCTGAAAATCTACCCCTATGAGTTTTAGCTCAGTTAGAAGCTGTTTGATTTATGAGAGATAAGTGGCTGTTTTATTGTATGTTTCTTCTAGCGTATTCTGTATAGGTATAAGTATTTGGATGTCGCCAGCGTATAGGAAATGGGTCAGACCAAGACATTCTAATGTGTGGCAGATCCTTGGGGAACTCCTGTGTTGAGGTTTACTTTGCTTGATAGGGTGTTGTTGAACATTACTTGGAAATTTCTCTGTGATAGGTAGGTTGAAAACCATTGTAAGGTTTTCCCCATGGTTCCTATTTCGGATAGTCTGTTGAGGAGGACTGTATGGTTGACTGTGTCAAATGTGGCTGATAGATCCAGGAGTATTAATAGATAAATTTGTCCTTTGTCGAATCCTCTGAGTACGGTGTCATTTAGTGAAAGGAGTAGAGTTTCAGTGCTTAAGTTTTTCCTGAAACCAAATTGTGAGGGGCGAAATATGTTTGTTTCGAGGTAGTCAGAGAGCTGGGAGTGCACTATATTTTCATTGATTTTTGCAATGAAAGGAAGGTTGGATATTGGACGGTAGTTTGTAGGTTCTCTGGGTCTAGGTTGTTTTTTTTTATAAGTGGCTTTATAATTGCTGATTTTAGGCATTCTGGGTATTTTCCTTCAGTGAGGGATAGGTTAACTATATCTGTTATTGTTTTGGTTATTGAGGTTTCGATCAGTTTGATTGTTGGTACGGGGATGCTGTCAATGGGATTGTTTGTTGGATTCATTTTTTTTTATAATTGGATTTCCAGTGAGGAGGCGAGGTCGAAGTTTGGCCAGGTTGATGTCATTTTCTGTGACATTTTTAAGGTTTGAGTTTTTATATTGGGGGTGTTGTTTATTAGCTTCTTGATTTTCTCGTTAAAGAATTCTGCAAATTCATTGCTTTTGTTTGAGTTTGTTGGTATTCTTGGATCATTTGATGATCTTGTTAGGTTTTGTACAATGGAAAATAGCATTCTGGGGTTATGTTGGTATTTATTTATTTTGCTTGAATAGAAGTCTTTTTTCGCATTCTGAATAAGTGTTTTTGTAGTATGCTAGTTGAGTTTGGTATGCGGTGAGAAGTGGGGTTGTTTTGTTCTTGCGCCAAGCTCTTTCTTTTTTTCTGAGTTCGCGCTTGTCTGTTCTTATGATGTCCTTATACCATTGATTATGATGTTTTGGGTTTTTAATTGTCTTTGGGTTGGCTGGGTTTATTTTGTCTGCTATATCTTTGATAATGTTGAGCCATGAGGTTGTGGCTGATTCTGTGTTTGTTAGGTCAATGTTTGTGAGTTCTTCTTTTAGTTTCTGTTGAAGTGTTTCAATGTCAAAAGGAGGTCGGTATGTGATTTTTGTTGTGTTGTTTCGTTCCATGGTAGGTTTCATGTTGCAGGTCAGGGTGGATTGGATGAGGGAGTGATCTGACCAGGGGATTTCAGTTATATTTGTTTGGTGTGTAATCCAGGTGTCAGTGTTGATAAATACTAAGTCTAGGGTGTGCCCTGCTTTGTGCGTTGGGCCCTTAATGATTTGCTCTAGTCCCATGGTTGATAGTGCTTCGGTGATTGTTTTGCATGTGGTTGAGAGGGGGAGGATGTCCATGTGTATGTTGAAATCTCCTAGGATGATAATTGGTTTATTAAGTGATAAGTTGGAGATCATGAATTCAATAACTGGTGAGCAGTTTCGTTCTAATGAGCCTGGGGGGCAGTATACTAGACAGATTTGTAGTTTTGCAGAGTCAAATAAAGCAATTTCGAAAGAGGAACATATTTTTGTTGAGGTTAGTTTCATCTGCAAGATTTTTTCAATGATTAACATGATCCCTCCACCTTTTTCTTTGGTCTGGAGATTGAGAAAGCTTTGTATGTGGGGTCATCTGCTTGATTTATTAAAATGGGGTCAGAGTTTTTTAACCAGGTTTCTGTAATCGCTATGGTTTTGCATCACTGAGAAGGTCGGTGAGAATGGGCATCTTTTTTACCATGGATTGAGCATTAAATAGCATGAATGATAGGAGTATATATTTACTGTAAGTCTTAAGGTTATTGTGTGAAATGTTTGAATGATGGTACTCACTTTTTTTTCTTAGATTTTCATTGCCCTTCTAGAGGAGGTTCTGAGTGCTTTTTGGGATTTTTGATTTTGTTGCTGTCATCAGTTGGGAGAGTGAGGCTAGGCATGATTTGTGGTGTGATGCCCTAGAGTAGGAGGAGTTGAAGTGGGCGAAATCAGGGTCGCACAAAGGGGAGTGCCCCTTTATTGCGCTCCTTTGGTGTGCGACACCTGGCGCGCGACGCCGGAGGTGGGCGCCAACTTTAGATGTCTCCTGCGGCACTCACAATGATGTCAGGGGTGGGCGTGTCCTTGACAACTCCAGCGATGCGGCGCTCCGGGGATGTTCGGGTGCTCCACGGATGCTCGGGCCCCAGGGAGAGCTGGTCAGGTCTGCGTCTTTGGCCTATGGTGGGGTTGATGCAACCTGTAGGCGAGGACCTATGGGTCCCCACCATCAGCAGGCAGAGCGGGCTGAAGCTGGAGGCCACTGGAGCTTCACCTATACCAGCCCACATTCCCCTAGGGTTGAGCCTTCGGGTGCTGGGGCCGGCAGGACTTAGGCGGGCCTCGAGGTTGGGTATCAGTAGTAGCTGGTTCAGCCCAGAGACAGCAGCCAGCAGGTGACGTGATCCTATCCCGAACAGGATGAGGAACGGAAACCCAAGCACCAGGGAACAGGAGGATACTGAAGGTGCCTGAACAAAGGAAGGCCGAAGCCTTAATAGTCCATGTCCAGAGGATAGGGACAGAGGCATCACTGTCAAACTTGAGTAGAAGCGGGCAGCATTTGGAAGGTGTAACAAGCAAAGTGGAATTCTGGACTCAAGAGAGTCTGAGGCGAAGTCGTATGTAGCAAAGTTCAAGACACAGAGAAAATAAGCGTGGTCAGACGTAGCAATGGTCAAGGCACGGAGAAGGCAGGCATGGTCAGACGTAGCAATGTTCAAGGCACAGAGAAGGCAGGCATGGTCAGATGAGGCAATGGTCAAGGCACGGAGAAGGCAGGTAGGCGACATCCAGCGAAGCAGTGGTCAGGCTTGGAGAAGGCAGGTAGGTGAAGTCAGGCGAAGCAGTGGTAAGGCTTGGAGAAGGCATGTATGCAAAGTCATGCGAAGCAGTGGTCAGGCTTGGAGAAGGCAGGTAGGTGAAGTCAGGCAAAGCAGTGGTCTTATCCAGGAAGTCAATCAAACACAAGACCAGATGAACAGTGGAACAGGAACCTGGAACCGGGAACTAGGAGAATCAGGAACATGAACAAACAAGCACTGCAGCAATAAGCACTCAGATACCAGGAACAGGAGGCGAAGGAGACCTGTTGCAAAGGCGATGCTGAGGAGCGCGGCCTGAGTATTTATGTGCTGAAGGATCTGACATCAGCATCCTGGTCTGCGGCCAGGTTCCCGCTGCGGGCACTTTAAATCATTCCTCCCCCCCAGTTCCCAGTCCAACCACTGTACATAATTAATTTAAACCTGTATATATTCTGTAATAAGTTAAGTTAATAAGCATGTTATATTGTAACACCATCTGTTAAAACTGTTACTTGTATTTAGCTAGTTATTCAATTAAGCTGTTATGTCACCAAGGCTAGCCTTAGACATCTTGTTTTATGTAAACCGATGTGATATACCAAATCGAATGTCGGCATAGAAAAACAAAGAAACAAAGAAACAAATAAATAATAAATTCACTGATGCGCGCACCTAGGAAGGGGCACGGCGCTGCCGGTGGTGTCTCTCTGCGAGGCCCGTGGAGAGGCCGAAGGAGTGGAAGCATCCTGACTGGAGGTCCCGGGAAGCAGAGTAGGGCTGGAGGTGCTGGCGGGAGTCTGAGGTCAAGACTGGTGGCCCACCGCCGCCAGTGACAAGGAGCTGGAGCCTAAAGCTTGAGCAGAGAGGTGAGAGGACTGCACCGCGGGGCTGCCGTGGGTGGCGAGCGTAACATGCATCATTAGAAATAACTATCCAAGTAAACCAATGTCCCATATATAATCATTAACCACCCACCAACCACATAATATTATAAATTTTAAAAGAAATGTAAAGCCTCAAACACCATAAACTATTTGAAAAAATAAATGTTCTTAATGTCCAAATCAATTAACTTGTGAAATTCAATCTATTCTCATTATGAACATTTCAGTTATATTCCCATACATTCCCTGAGAATGCTTTCAATGATGTGCTTGCAAAAGCAATGTACTTAGCTCAAGAAAGGTGCTCACACACTATGGGGCGGATTTTAAGAGCCCTGCTCGCCGGTGCGCCTATTTTACATAGGCCTACCGGCGCGCGCAGAGCCCCGGGACTCGCGTAAGTCCCGGGGTTTTCCGAGGGGGGCGTGTCGGGGGCGGGCCCGATCCGCGCGGCGTTTTCGGGGCGGGACGTAGCGTTTCGGGGGCGTGGTTACGGCCCGGGGCGGTCCGGGGGCGTGGCCGCGCCCTCCGGACCCGCCCCCAGGTCGCGTCCCGGCACGCTAGCGGCCCGCTGGCGCGCGGGGATTTACGTCTCCCTCCGGGAGGCGTAAATCCCCCGACAAAGGTAAGAGGGGGGTTTAGACAGGGCCGGGGGGGTGGGTTAGGTAGGGGAAGGGAGGGGAAGGTGAGGGGAGGGCAAAAGAAAGTTCCCTCCGAGGCCGCTCCGATTTTGGAGCGGCCTCGGAGGGAACGGAGGTAGGCTGTGCGGCTCGGTGCGCGCCGGCTATACGGAATCAGTAGCCTTGCGCGCGCCGATCCAGGATTTTAGCGGCTACGCGCGTATCTACTAAAATCCAGTGTACTTTTATTGGCGCCTGATGCGCCAACAAAAGTACGCCAAATCGCGCTGTTTGCAAATCTACCCGTATGCTCTCAAGGTCTATTCACTCAATGGATATTCCTCAAAATGTATTTCTAATAAGCATTGCTCAAAGTATATTCCCACTCAAGATCTGCTCCCGACGTGGCCAGGTTTTAGAATAAATCCTTTGTCAGGGGACATATAGACTGAAAACAATAAAAGGAAAGCAAAATTTATAAATTAGCAAAATTTTTTGAAAATAAATGTTTCGCTACATGTTTTGAAATAGCGTCAAACAGGGAAAGGTTTTGCTCGTACAGATCAAAATGGCTGAACAAACTCTTAATGTTGAACTCTTGTATTTATAACTAATCTTTGGTCTTGGAATTAGCCAATGAATATGAACACATCAAATCAGTGATGACCAATCACATTCTTTGTTTAAACCTGTGGGTTGCATGGTATGTAAATTAAATATCCAGTATTGCTCCTGGTAGTTTAGCCACTTGAAAAAGTCGCCACCACGAATAGTAGGAGCAATTTATTCAATAACTGTCTGTTGTGGAGGTGGACCCTTAGCCCAAGGTGGAGTTGACGCTACCCGTGGGGAAGCCCCCATGGGTCCCCACTGTCAGGAGGTGGAGCAGAATGGGAAGCGGAGGCCGACTGGAGCTTCGCCAATACCAGCCCTCATTCCCTGCAGGTTGAGCCCTTGGGTGCCGGGGCTGGCTGGACTTAGGCAGGTCTCCGCATGTTTGATCCCATGAAGGATGTTCAAGGCAGGGAGCCAGGAAGTAATGGAGACACAGGGTCCAAAGAAGCTGAACTCAAGACCGGGACTGGATCCAGAGGCCCGGACAGACTGATGCAGGCTAGAGATCAGGAACACTTTAAGTCCGGTACTATAAATAGGAAAGAGCCTAAGAAAGGCCAAGTCTGAGTAGTCAGTTAGAGGCAGAGTCAGGTTCAAGTTGGAGTCAGGGCAAGTGGCTGGAGACAAGGTCAGGTACAAGCTGAAGTCAGGGCAGGTGACCAGAGACAAGGTCAGATCCAAGCAAGGGTCAGAGCCAGAGAATCCATCCAAGGCATGGTCAGGAACAAGCAAGGGTCAAAGCCAGGAATTTGTCCAAACTGTAATCAGGAACAAGCGAGGGTCAGGAACAGGGAACTGGAACTGAAGCACAGAAACTAGAACATGAACGCTGGACTGGAACAGATCAGGAACAGGAACACGAATGAGTAGCAAGTAAGCACACGACTGGAAGCGCGGAGACCTATTGCCAAGGCAAAGACTGGATGGTGGAGCCTGCCTTAAGTAGCAAGGCCCAGAGATGTCATCATCCGGGGCCACGGGAAGGTTTCCGCCGTGGCCCCTTTAAAGTCAGGGAAGGCGAGCACGCGCCTAAGGCAG
This sequence comes from Rhinatrema bivittatum, assembly GCF_901001135.1. NCBI lineage: Eukaryota > Metazoa > Chordata > Amphibia > Gymnophiona > Rhinatrematidae > Rhinatrema > Rhinatrema bivittatum. Next base: position 85,725,927 of record NC_042617.1, on the reverse strand, counting down.
ACAGACTGGAACTATGTGGTAGCAGCGTCTCCCCTCGATGCACATGGGGAGACCCGACTGAAACCAGAGGAGGCCGCAAGCTGCCGGAGGGACCTGGGAGCATAGCAGCAACGCAAGTGTGTAGGTGACTGCCTACCGCTGCCAAAGAGGATGGGCCAGGTCCGGGACCCGGGTGTCGGGGGTGAGTATGGCCGGTCGTGAGCCTGCCACAGCATGGATACGCAACACTGTCCACTTTAGTTGCTCGAACGTATGATGTTAATTGATACAATGGGGCATAATAGGTACTGTCAATATGCATGTATTTAGCCAAGATCTATGTTCAATCATTCTAATTTTGATCATATGGCTGGTGCCTCCCATGTATATTTTCGGAAAAGGGCATGTAATGATGTACATTACATTTGATGACTCACGATTGGTGACATATTTTCATTTCACGTAATAGCCTGTGACAGGATCTTGCCATGTGTGACCTTCAATCGCATTGTCACACACACTACAATTGAATTCAGTATGATTGTCTACTGTCGCAATATCCCTATAAAATATGAATGCACTATACTGTCACATATATTAGAGCCTCAAGATATTGCTATCAAGGGGGGCTCCTTAAAAGTATCATGTAGTGCTAACACATGCCAATGTTTTCTGATCGATGAGGCTATCACTGAAGAAATTGTGCTTTGTTGTAAAATACAAACCAAATGATCATTTTCCTTTTTGGGTTTGTATGTCAACAACAAATTTCTATCAGAAAACTTTGCCCGTTTGTAGGCTCGCTTGATGTCACCATAAGGGTATCCTCTATCTATGAATCTAGCAGCTAGAATTTTCTCCTGTTTTTCAAATTCAACTAAGGTTGAACATATGTGATGAATGCGGAAAAATTGACTGACTGGGAGACCTTGTCATAAAAGTTTGTCCTTGTATCCAAACCAGCACATCTAAATATACAATACAGATTTTGTTGTACTGAAAAGTAAACTGTAAATATTGATCCAAAGAATTAATCCACATTGCAAAAGTTAATAATTCGGTTTCTGTTGAAGTACAAATCATAAAAACATCATCTATGTATCAATACCATTTGAATATCTTCTGCCACCAATTTGATGAATAGATGTGCTTTTGTTCAAAATTTGCCACATATAAGTTGGCTATCGAGGGTGTCAAAGAGGACCCCATTGGGATCCCATGGACTTGATGGTAATATTGATCTCCAAATATAAAAACATTTTGAAACAAAACCAATTTAAACAATTGCACCAAAAAAGAGGGGGGGGGGGGGGGGGGGGGAATACAATGTGTTTCATTCTGAGATGTCAAAAGCAATTCAATAATGTCCAATGCCGCCTGCTGAGGTATCTGAGTATTTGATTGTATGTCCATTATAACCAAAAAAACTGAGTGGTTATTCAACTGAAGAGATGATAATATATTCAGAAAATGTGAAGTATCTTTGAGATAAGAAGGGCAACAAGTAACAAATGGTTTTAGAACGTTATCAGCAAAGACAGCCAAAGGTTCTAACACAGACCCTCGCAAAGAGACGATAGGTCTGATCAGAAGAGATGACAATTCTTATGTATTTTAGGAACCAAATATATAGTTGGCGTCTTAGGATGTCATACCAACAAAAAAATGTATTCTTTAACCGTGAGAAACTGAGATGCATCAATCAACATCTTAATAGTCTGTTGTAAAACTATGGAAAGATCATGGCCAATTTTGACATAATATTTATGATCATTAAGGTGATCCAACATAGTCTGGTGATATTGTTAGCACTGCCAGCCGCAGCAGCCCGTGACCAGGGCTGGGTGTCATGGCCGCTGGCCGCGGCGGGCCACAACCAGGGTCGGGCCAGCGGTTGCAGCGAAAGTAACATACCCAAGGCGTCGGGCGTCGTCGAGGGCTCCTGCAGTTGCAAGCAGCCCTCTTTGGTTTTCTCCTGCGGCTGCTGCCGTGGCCAGGCTCGGCTGCATGGTTCCTCAGCCTGGCTGGCTCCTCCCCCTCTGCCTCTACTAGAGCAGCGACTGCGGCTGATGAGAATTCTTAAAGGAGCCATGACAGGAAATAGTCATGGCTCTTCCTGAGACTCCTTCCCTGACTTCCTGTACTTAAGGCAAAGTCTGATCCTCAGACCTTGCCTTGGTATCAAGGTTCCTGGCTGGGCTTAGTCCTGAGCTTCTTGTTCCTGGTTCTTCATCCCGCTCGGCTTCCCTGCTCCGTTGGATTGACTCTTGGCTTCTGACCTCTAGACTGGCGTTCGTGTTTCCGTGGCTTGATCCTGGTACAGCTTGTGACCCTTCTCCTGATTTCTCCTGGACTGGCTTCGGACCTTTCTCCTGATTTGATCCTGGACTGGCTTTCGACCCTTCTTGTGTACCGAACCCTTGGACCGGCTCTGGACTACTCTGTGACTCCTTCTTCAAGACTACTATGACCTGCTGGAGGCGCCAGCCATCTGGAACCCATGACCCGCAGGAGGCGCCTGCATCCAGACCTTTCTTCAGTCTTCAGGGGAGTCTCCTAAGTCCCAGCAGCTGGGTCCCTATGGGCTCCTCCTGGGGGGATCACAAGCTTCCAGGGTGAAGTCTTCGTTCAACAGCTACAGCATTCGGCCTTGCCCTTCGACGGTAGAGACCTAAGGGGATTGTTTCCTTTTAGGTAGCATTGACTCTACCTCAGAACAGGGGTCCACCTTCTGATTCATAACAGATATTTTTGTTTGTCTTGAACTACTATAGCACCCCCTTTGTCCACAGGTTTACTGATCAATTCTGATGATTGTGCTAAAGTAGATAAAGCTGTTTGCTGAGATTTAGTCAAATTGGGATGAACAAATCTCTTTTTGGATTCAATGATCTCAAGATCATTGAATACAAATTGTCTAAATGTAGCAATATGAGCATTTACTGGACCCGGAGGTATCCAGTTAGAATGCAATTGTACTGTCGAATGATCCTGATTGAATACCGAAGTTAAGTGAAAATGTAATTTCAATTGTAATTTCCATACAAACCTGTAAATGGAAATGAGACAATAAAAAGCTCTTTTAAAACTGGTTGGAACAAAAGACAATCCATTGCCTAATACTTGTAATTGAGCTGGCGAGAGTTGAACCAATGATAGATTGACTACTGCTGTTGATTCTTGTAAGTCTGTTGCCAAGTGACTCGGGTTGATTGTTGAAGTGGTTCTTGTGAAAACCTCTGATGAGGACACCTCTAAAAATTTGGTTGACCACATGTTCGAAAATCTCCTGCTAAAAAATTATTTGAGGACAAAGAAGAACTCATAGAATTTTCTTGTTTGTCATAAAACTCATCAGAGCCGCTAAAACTATCTTCAGATGAAAAAGTGTAACAAATGCGTTTGCTAGTATTTTCTTGTATACTTTTATATGTCCAAGTGTATACATGATCTGTTGAATAGTCATGCTGGTCCTGCTTAAATTTCTTGATCTTATTATATTTAAGCATTGCTCAAAATTGATCCAAAGTGGATTTAAACTCTGTCAATTTTGTATCAAAATCTCAAGATATTTTAACCGAGTCAACAATCTGCTGAATCTGTTTATTCAATTCTGTAGTGAATCTTTTTACCCGATTGACTGTCAGCAGCATTAAATCAAGTGAGCACATGTTTAAAATTGCAATCCAAGTGCCACAAATTCAGTGTCATCCGAAAACAACATCGATTCCTTTTGAATCCGCAAACCTCTCGGTATTATTTGTTGTTTAATATATTAAACTAGAGTAATCCCATGCAATTCTGATCTAATCAATTTTTTATTAAAGCATAAGTAATCATCCCATTGCTGTGTATCTGTCACAGGTAGTTGTTCAGTGAAAAGAGACTCCAGCTCTCTCTTTACCCCATCACTCTCTGCCAATTCCAATCTGACCTCCAGCACTCTCCCTAACCCAAGCCCAACCCCAGCATTGTCTGCCCCTTCCAGCCTGATCCCAGCACTCTTCACCAAGCCCAATCCCAGCACAATCTTGACCCTATGAAACAAATAGATCAATATTTTTGGGACTGGCCACTGTCAAAGATAGAATGATGGGCTCAATGGACCTTATATATGTCTCTATGGTTATTTATGTTCTGAGAATGCAAGAAGACAAGTGCACTATTTAAGACCTGAATGAGTCCAGAGCAGGAGAATTAAACCTAAGCAAAGTTCTCTCTCATGTCAAATACCAAGAGTTTGAGGAGCGAAAAACAAATGGAATTCCCCTCCTCAACTCTCTGACCCATATTCGGAGTTAGTCGCTTAACCTATGTGGCTAACTCTGGTTGGGCCGTCGGGCTGTCCTAAGCCAGATAGACATAATTGGCTGACGTTAATATAGCCAGGTATATTCAGTGGTGTAACCTCGCTGCTGAATATACTCTGCTAGTTAGCTGGATGCATTTATATGGCTAAATAACCGAGCCACATAGTGGCTGAAAATGGACCTCATTATGAACAGAAGCTAACACAGCCTTTACATGGTACAGAGTAAGACACTAAATCTTTTTATAATTTTTAATGTGCTTTCTAAAATTTTATTTCTTTGATTTTTTTTTCATCATCTGGCTGCATACAGATAGACAAGGGTATATTTTCTTGGAACTAGTTTTGCTGCCTGTCATTTTGGTTTTCTGAGTATTTTTTCTAAGCGATCCCCCTTTCTGAGTTCTCTATCTTTACATAAGAAAACTAGACTATTGAGAAATAATTATTATGCAGGTCTTGTGCTAATTTAATTAAAATAAAAATCCAATTTCAAGCTTTGTCATCCACATTTGCATATGGTACATGCAGTCCAAATCTTTCTAGATTTCAAAATATGATGTACATTAAACTGAGCAAATGCTCTTAAATTCTCCATCAAATAAATAAAATCCAAACTTTTGCAGATGTTAACTTCTGAATGCAATCTGTTCCTATACTATCAAGAGAAGTGAGGTTAATATTTTAAAATACTTATTTTCAAAGCCATATAAACTCACAAAACTTGGTTTTAAGGAGATAAATTTCAAAGAGCTATGCGAGGGGTGCAAACATAAGTAGCATGTATGCACATATATCCTATTTTATAAACCCTGAGAATACAAGCATCCTTGCAGTGTTGTGCATAAATGTTAACAGGAACAAATAGGCAGTTCAGGGGAGTTCTGGGGCAGGGTTCATAATAATGAGTAGAAGTTGCTATTTTGTAAGTGATATATGTGCATATATTGGCAAATTTGTCCATGCACTTTTACACCTGCTAATTGACTCACACAATTGAAATCACACTGGTTGTCTTTTGTCTAGTTTTTGGGTTGGAGGTCTGGATGAACTGGTGCGAGTTCAGGGTGAAGTGCTGGAGGACATAGGAGAGCTAGTAAAGGTCTCGGTGAACTGGTAGAAGTATCAGCAGACTGTTGTTTCCATGTGTATGTGCAATTATTTTCAGAAATAGAGTAACTGCATACTTTATTAAATACCTACCTCTGCATTTAATTCTGTATTATTACGAGAGCATTGTTATAATTATTATGCACGGAAAATATACACATGTAATTTTACAAAATTAATAGAGAAAGTATGTATGTTCCTGCATTGCAAATATATGCATGTACTGAAACATATGCGTGCACTTTTGGGGTAGAAATATGCCACACAGTTTATAATATATTATCATAAATGTCCAAGGACCCACTTATGCATGCAACAGTTTTGAAAGCTCCCTGTGTGTAAAATGCTCTTACAAAATAGATTCAGGATTTGTGCATTTGAAAGTATGTGGTAACCCAGTTATGCACACACTTGTATACATACTGCAGAGGGACATTCTGGGAGGGAGAAGGGATGGAGTTAGGACAGATTTGTAACTTATATGTTTACAGGGTCATTCATCAAAATGCATTATGGTGTAATCGTGGGTGTTAGGACCCTAAAGCCTGCAATAATGCCATAACACATGCATTATTTTTTGCATCTCTTGATGGTATTCAACTTTAGACAATTTAGTCAAAAGGGAGGAGTTTGGGTGGAGTTTCTAAAAATGATGGGTGTTTAACGTTGTGTGCGATAGCGTAAAGCACGTTATCACATGTTTTAATGCAGTGCAGTGCACGTTATCACCTGTTTTAACACTGGAAATAACTACACCTTTTTTCATGGCGATATGCCCAAAACGGGATTCACAATCTTTATCGTGAATCCCGTTTTGGGCAGGGAGAGGGAGAGGGAGACAGGAGAGGAGTGGAGTGGAATAGGTAGAGAGAGAAATAGATAGAGAGAATCTGTGAGGTGGCACACATATTAGTCAACTATTTATACCACTATACGTGGGGTATCTAGGAGCTTGAGGTGTGGTTTTGTCAGTGATCTAGGGTTTGGGGGACAGTTCAAAGGATTATCCACTAGGGATGTGAATCGTTTTTCTGCTGATTGAAAATATCGTACGATATTTTCAAACTCGTCAGAAATTGGGGGCTGCCTGAAACTGATAGGAAAACCCCACGAAATTGTTCGTGGGGTTCTCTTATCATTTTGGGGAAGGGTGGGAAAAATGTCACACAAAACAACCCTAAACCCACCCTGACCCTTTAAAACATATCCTTTAGCTTCCCACACCCTCCCGACCCCTCCCCCCCCCAACTTTTTAAAATTACCTGGGGGTCCTGGGAGCCATCTCCCGCTCTCGGGCCGTCGGCTGCCACTAACCAAAATGGTGCCGATGGCCCTTTGCCCTTACCTTGTGACAGGGTATCCGTGCCATTGGCCGGCCGCTGTCACATGGTAGGAGCACTGGATGGCCCACGCCATCTTGTGCTCCTACCATGTGATAGGGGCCGACCAATGGCACCGGTAGCCCCTGTGTCATAGTAAGGGCAAAGGCTATTGGTGCCATTTTGAATACTGGCAGCCGACGGCCCAAGTGCAGGAGATCACTTCAGGACCCCCGCTGGAGCTTCAGGGACTTTTGGCAAGTCTTGGGGGGGTCAGGAAGGTGGGGGGGTTGTAGTTAATTAAATTTAAAGGGTTGGGATGGGGTTTTTTTTGGGAAACGAATACATATGTAACTAATGAACGGATCGGGGTCCCCCAAGAAGGGATGCAATGGATTTGGGTCCCGACGAATACGAATACCGAATGGGATGAATCCGTCCCTGCTGCATATCCCTAATGGCCACTATTGGAAACAGGATATTGGGCTGGATAGACCTTTGGTCTAACTCATGGCAAATCTTATGTACTAATGTAACCACTTACATAAATTTCTTAAAAATACTTTCCAATCAAATATCACTTGGCAGTGAATCCAGATCAGTGGAGCCTAATATTGGAAAGTTGATTGTCTTGCCCCTTGTAGTTCTGCTTTAATTATTGTGGCAAATCCTTTTAGTAAAAACTACTTATGGGGTTTACCACATTATAGGGCCGATGCAATAATTGTGCGCTGAAAGTGTGCGCTGAACAGTCAGTGCCCACTTTCTTAATGTGCCCTCAGGCACCCTTCCTTGATAATGGGAACCCATGAGTGTCGGCTGTCTGCCGGTTAGGAAACGCCAGGGGTTCAGGAAAAGGATGCTTGTCAACTGAGCACATTTTTTCTTTTGCATTTAGAGGGAAGAGCTAATAGCCTCATTCACATAAATTTGCATGTGATAGGCGCTATTAGTTTCACTCCGCATTGGACACGCATTGTGGAGGCGCTAATCCCCTTAGGGGCGGATTTTAAGAGCCCTGCTCGCCTAAATCCGCCCAAATCCGGGCGGATTTAGGCGAGCAGGGCCCTGCGCGCCGGTGAGCCTATTTTACATAGGCCTACCGGTGCGCGCAGAGCCCCGGGACTCGCGTAAGTCCCGGGGTTTTCTGAGGGGGGCGTGTCGGGGGCGGTCCCGAACCGTGCGGCGTTTTCGGGGCGTGTCGGGAGCGTTCCGGGGGCGCGCTCGGGGGTGTGGCCGCGCCCTCCGGACCCGCCCCCAGGTTGCGTCCCGGCGCGCTAGCGGCCTGCTGGCGCGCGGGGATTTACGTCTCCCTCCAGGAGGCGTAAATCCCCCGACAAAGGTAAGGGGGGGGTTTAGACAGGGCCGGGCGGGTGGGTTAGGTAGGGGAAGGGAGGGGAAGGTGAGGGGAGGGCAAAAGAAAGTTCCCTCCGAGGCCGCTCCGATTTCACGCACTACTCGGCGCACTCACATGTACGCCCAATTTTATAACTTGTGCGCGCTGACACGCGCAAGTTATAAAATCAGGGGTCGGCGCGCGCAAGGGAGTACACAATTGTGCCCCCTGCGCGCGCCGAGCCTAGCTGCCTTCACCCGTTCCCTCCCAGGCCACTCCGAAATTGGAGCGGCCTGGAAGGGAATTTCCCTTCCCCGTAACCTAACTTTCCCACCCCTTCCCCTAACTTTTCCTGCCCCAAGCCCTACTCTAACCCCCCCCGACCTTTGTGAAACCTTTTGCACCTTCCTGGAGGCAGGCGCAGGTTGCGTGCGCCGGCAGCCTGTCGGTGCGCAATCCTCCGACACAACCCTGCTCTAGCCCTCTTCAACCCCGCCCTCTCCCCCTGCCTGCCCCTTTAGTAAAGCCCCGGGACTTAGACTCGCCCCGGGGCTTTACACACCTTGCCGGGCATTTATAAAATAGGCTTGGCGCACGTAACCCCCCTACATGCATAAATCCTCTGGATTTACGTGCATAGGCCTTTGAAAATCCGGCCCATTGTACCAAAAATAACTTCCCATCTTCTTCTATCCAAATGAGATGCAGTATTCACACCTATTGTCCTATTCACAGAATTCTTCTCAGTCATAGTCCCATCACTAAAGTTCACTCAGTCCCACTGGATTTCCAAAGGCTGTTGTGGTCTGTATCTCTCCTGGGTTACCATCGGACACCACCCAGGAGCCCAGCAATGGATCACTAGTCTCCCATACCTGATGTTGCCGGACTGTGTAAACCAGCTGACCTCTAAAGAGCTGTGAGAGTTCCCCACTACAAAAGGAAACAAAGCCAAATAGAAAAGATACTTTCCCACTCTGAACACCACCTTATTATTGACTCAAACAGCACTCCCTCTAGAGGATTTTGCTCACACCATTACTTAAAGGAATATACCAAATCCCCTTAAGAAACCTCTGCCATAATGATTCTTCTCCCTAACCCACAAGTGGAAGTTACGTTGCATGCCTGAACATTTCTTTGAGGACAAATCTCTAGTGACCAGGAAGTGATTTAGGGCCCCATTATACACATATTTTTCAATTTTGAAAATGCCATGCTTGTTATATTCAAAAAAAGTGCCCACACAAAAAGGTGGTGCATAGTTGTGCAGGTTATTTTTCTTAGGCAAAGTACCCCCTCAGATTTGGCAGGTCTGTGGGGTTTGAAAATTGCTCCCAAAATATCCGTAACATCTTATGCATATTAAATGTTTGATTTATAGTTCAGCATTGCCTTGTCAGGTTTCTTCCATGATTTAATATGTTCTGTAAATTTCAGGTTTGCTGTATGATTCAGTACATCGATTGAGAAGGGCTTACTACAGGATGGAGACAGCTTTTAGCTCCTGTAGTGATAAAATCACTATTCTGAGTTAACAACCCAGCAAAAATGAAGAAAAGGTTCATAAAACCTCTAAACCAATTTGGCAGGAGGTCCCTATTTTCCATTCTAATTAACTATAAAATATTTTAAATAAACTAACAGAAAATGACTGTTTATTATGCTCATTAATAATATTCATCACTAGTTTCCAATACATTTTTGACACTTTTAAGACATGTACTACTCATAGCAATATAAGATATGAAAATAAATTACTTTGATTTGGAAAAAGGACAAATTGGGACCATTCTTATACTTTCTCTATCTGATTATATTTTTAATGTGAGCTATATTACAAACAGGTTCCTAGATTTTTTTTACATGACTTTCAATAGATATTCAGCTTCTGACTTAGGACCCACTGGCAAGTCTTTGGTGACCAATATTTGGGTTTTAACTTAAAGGCTCATAACCTTGTGAGTACTGTAGGCAATATTATACATAATTTAGGAAAATACGTCAAATTGATAGCAATCATGCAGCTGTAGAAATGTATAGTAATATTTAATAACACATCCATAAAAACATGATTGCAGAAGACATAACAAGTTAATAATGCTGTTGCAGTTTTATCTAGAAGGCACAAATGTAGGTTAATATCACCTAAAAATAGTGTCTAATTTTGTAATGAATTTAAGTATGCTTTTACACAAAACATATAGGATCGGATTTTCAAAAGGTTATGCGTGCCGGGCCTATTTTCAAGAGGCCCAGCGATGAGCGTAAAGCCCCGGGATGCGTATAAGTCCCAGGGCTTGCAAAAAGGGGTGGGGAGGGGGTGGGGTGAGGTCTGAGGCTCCCGGCATAGCGGCCATTTGCTGCTGTGTCAGGGATCACGTGCAACTTACTTCAGCCCCAGCGCGCAAGTTATAAAATCGAATGTACATGTGTGCACGCCAGGTAGCACGCGTACATGTACGCCCACACGCACGTTTTAAAATCTACCCCATGGGGCCGGATTTTCGTAGGATTTACATGTGTAACTGGTCTTATGCTTGCCGGGCCTATTTTCAACTGCCCAGTGACCCGCGTAAAGCCCCGGGACGCGTGTAAGTCCCGGAGCTTGCAAAAAGGGGCAGGGCAGGGGCGGGGCGGTCCATGGTGGGGAGATCCGGGAGCAGAGCGGGGCGGGGTCAGAGGCTCCCGCCGCTGTGCCGGGAATCGCTCACCGGCAGTCGGCCGGCGCGCGCAACTTACTTCAGCTCCAGGGCTGAAGTAAGTTTTGTAACAAATGGAAAGAAAAGAACAAGGTAGAAGGGAAAGGGCAGGGGAGTTAGGGGAAGGGAAGGTGGGGGTGGGGGTAGGGAAATTCCCTCCAAGGCCGCTCCTTGGGAGGGAATGGGGGAAGGCAGCGCAGCTCGGCGCTGGCTTGGCGCGTGCAAGGTGCACAATTGTGCACCCCCTTGCGCGTGCCGACCCCCAATTTTATAACATGCACATGCCTGTGTGCGCATGTTATAAAATCGGGCGTACATGTGTCCGCGCCAGGTAGCGCGCGCACATTCTAAAATCTACCCCATAATTTTTTTTGTGTTTTTTTCATATTTATTTTATTTGCTTGCATTCACAATTTCAAAATGTATTAATAAATGCTGATTTATTATACCTGTTGGAAACATTTTTGCTTTTAAAAACCATTTATAGGTTGACATGCAAATAACTTTAAAAAAGTTATGTGAATGAGTCATTTTGATTACAAATCAGCCAACATGGAGGTTGACTGGATCAACAACATATACAATTAATTGTGGCGTCTCATGTTTGATCAATTCCAGTGTCCGTGGAGTATTTCTCTATTTGACAACCTTGTGTCATTATGCAGATAGAATATCTATTTCTAAAAGAACAAAAAGAATATCATGATATTATTACAAGAAAGGAAAGGATCCAAAGGTTTGGAGTTTTCCTCTATATACTATCGTCTAGATCTAATATCATACCCACAGACATTTTGATTGAAATAGGCTGTTCAAATCCCTGAGGAACATAGCATTCACACTGTAAATCAGATAGAGATCTGATAATGCCTTCTTCATGTTAAGCATCATTCTGGATTACATATCTTGAAAAACAATCAAATTGACTGATCATGGGCACAGTGTTCAGTGGGTTTATACTAATAATTATAGTATCCAATAAAGAACCCTTTTTATGGAATTTATTCCAGATCTTGGAGAAAAAAAAAAACAGGAGATGGGCAGATTTTGCAAGGAATTGTAAACACAGCTTTATTGCTGCTGTTGAAGGAATCTTTATTAAAGAAAATTTGTTTCAGGTATCTGCAGCCCTTATTAATATTGTTTCTGATAGAGAAAAGTAGATGCAATTATCTCAGAGAAATGCAATGTGACAGGATGACCACTTGTGTCCCCATTCACGAGTTAATGTTTCAAGGGATTTTGGGTGAAGGAGAATCTAGAGTGTCTTTGATCTGAAGGTTTGTGAGGAAAATTTCTGATTGGGCCTGCAGTACTGTTGGATGGCCACTGCATAGGATCTTGCAAAGTGTTGAATCTGTGAATTATATTGCATTATTGCAATGTTTTAACTTGAATGTTATTAAGGGGTCTGACTGGTGGGGAGTGATCTAGGAGGGTATAAATCCTGGGCTTAATTTGTCTGGAGCTCCCCTTTCTAAGATAGAATTAAAGAAGAGAGGGACCTCCAGGATGTAGTGTCCTGGAGTATCCATCCCATGGGCTGGTGGGGCCCAGTGACCCCTCCAATGCAGAGAGGGCCCTGCAGAGGCTTGTCCCATCAAGGCAAAAGGCCAGAGGCTAAGCTGTGGAGAGCTTGCAATGCCTCCCCCTGAGGAACCGGCTGAGAAGAGGAGTGGAAGGAGAAGTGATTCCTTCCCTTGAGGAAGAGAAAGCCTGCTCGAGTTGATGAAGAGGTGTCCTGAGAAATGGGAGTGTGGAGGAGGCCAAAGAGGAAGGAAGAGAGGTTACTGAGGTCATGATGTTGTGAATAACCATGGGGATTGGGGGTGAGTGACTAGAGGGATATTGGGGATGTAAATGCTAAGTTGTAGAGAGGAATGGGGAAGTTGTAGAGGAAGTTGTAGGGGAAGTTGTAGAGAGGAATGGGGAAATAATGGGAATTGAAAAGATCTAATCTCTGTTCAAGTGTGGACTGGAGGTATGGTGCTAGACAGTTGTAATTAGAGTATGTGTTTTACTCTAACTGAGCATCCCATGAACTCTGATTATTTACAGTTTACCCTGTGCTAAAATGTACATAGTTGCTGGCTAGGAAAATCCAGGAAAAATAAAATAGGACGTTTGTTTTTCTGTGAGTGGATTGACTTTATTTTTGGAATGTTCATTCATGCCAACACTAGGTGAGAAATAGGGGGTCATGTTAATGGAGGGAACGGCAGGTAGTGACCTCCCTGACCAGCCAGGAAAAAAAAGCATTTTGCCTCCTGCTTCCAACCAGATCCACTTCACCATCTACATGACCCAAGTTGTTGAACCCACAAAAATAAATTAGAGAACCTGACTCCCCCCATATTGGGGACAGATCCTTTCAACATTCTGCAGTATTCCATATTTTCCTTAAGCATGACAAGCCGGCTTCTAGGAGGTGGACCAGATAAGATAAAAAAATGATGAATAAGGCAAAATTCAGTTAAACTTGATAAGTTTACTCTGTGAACTGCTCCTCTAGCTTTGGTGCCTTTTTACTAAGCTGCAATAATGCTGCTGTGTTAACACATGGTAAATCAGTGGCATTAATGCACTATTTACTAAGAAATGAGATGAAAAAGCGATGTGTACAAGAAAAGAACTCCCAGGATTATGCAGTCCTTTTATGCACATAAAAACAAGTTTTAATATATTTTAACTCAAATATTGGAAGTTGGGTATTTTGCATAACCTAAGTACACTGTAGGCTCACCTTAGCTTGGCCTAGTTTATTAAACCCCCTTGTTGACTAAGCATGCAATAGAGAGTTGTGAGGTAATCTTGGTGGAAAATTACATGGTGGTAGCCTTTATTTAAGATAATAAAAATACATATATGCTCTGCATCCTAACTAACTCTCCAAGGTTTGATGTATACAACAAATTGCACTTTGTGGAGGAGAGGAGGGTGGAAGGAGTACTAGTACATACCCAGTTGAGTCCAGAATCCTGGGTTTTGTACGCCTGCCAGCAGTTGGATACAGATAAAGTTTTACTGACACTGCTATATAACCAAGTGTGCAACCTGCAGTCCCTCAGTATTTTTATGTCTCAAGCAGATGGCAAATGGTGCAAAACCTGCAGTCTGTAAAAAAGAAAAAAAACTTGAAAGAAGAGAGAAGAAAGATTTGCAGATCCTTGGTTCTTCCCAGGAAGTTGTGAGGTCCTTGTAGGGCTATCCCTTCCTGGTCAAGGTGGGTGAGCAGGGGGTTGGTGACCCTCCCAGAAATCCATGGGGTGGACATCTTGTGGCCCAGATCCCTCAGCTCACATGAAATAGACTGGTGACTTGCCGGCAGTTCTGTGTCTAAACCTCAGAAGGAGCAGGGAAGTATCCTGGGGTATTTATTACTGTCTGGGGTTTGCGCCATTGCTAAAGTTGTTACTGTTTGCTAACATTGTTAAAGATCTTCGAATTAATAAAACAGATTTAAATAAAAATAAAAATGTAAGAAAAAAAAAAAGTAGGAGAGGCTCTTTATTTCTTCGGATGACCATGATTATGAGTGTTCACACTTCCTGGACTGGGAGCCAGGGATTGTTCCAAGGTAGGGAAGCAGGTTCGACAGACAGCTCGCTGGAGGTGTACAGCTGGTGAGGCATGAGGCGCTGAACACATGGTCGGGGCCATGCCACATGGCACTTCATGCCAGGCCTGCGGGGGGTCGAGTTAACCCCCTTAATGGGCAGAATATTTGTTCCAGGTGTGCTTCTGGTAGGGAGAGCATGTTGGTAGGGCCCTTCTGATTGGCATCTTCATTGCCCAGACTAGGCCTTCAGCCAGGGCTCCCCCTTACAGCGCGGCATGGGTGGCCATCTTTCATTTGACCGTATGATCCCCACCAGCCTAGGGAGAGCCTAGTGTTTCTACACCGCACCTGTCCCTGGCTGGGGCAGGTGCTGGGAAGGATTTTGAAGGGGAGAATTTTCTCCTGGAGGTTGGTTCCATGGATGTGGATTTTGCCCAGGACTGGGACTAGGAGGGCTCCTAGGCCTTTTCGTCGGAATTTGTTCTTCTGATGCATCAGCCTTTTTGGCCAGGAAGGCATCAGTGGGCATGGTAGGTCGCAGCCTAAATCCACAGGAGGACTCAGATCATGTGACATGTCAGGTTCAGCCAAGCAAAAATGGTTTGTTGGGGTTCAGCGTGTGTTGGACTGGTCCTCAGTGCCTGCTGGTTCACAGGAGGATATGACTGATTCCAAGGATCTGCAGGGGTCCCCAGGGGAGGAACCTTGGGTGAATCCATTGCAGGGGGTGCTGGATCTGGTTGAGAGCCCAGAGGAGGCTCCTGGGGCTGAAGGAGATGATCCCAAGGTGGTCCATCTTTTTTGCAGAGAGGAGCTCTGGCCATTGATTCCACAGTTTATTCAGGAACTAGGAATCATGGTGACACAGGATGAGTCTGACTTGGAGGGGGGGCAGATCCAGTGTTGGATGGCCTGGAGGACTGGCAAAGGCATTTCCCTTTCATAAATCAGTGAAGAAGCTGGTGGTTCAGGAGTGGGATACTCCGGAATCCAGGCTGAGAGCTGGCAGAGCTATAGCTAAGCTCTAACCTTTACTGGAGGATACCTTGAAACTGTTGGCTCGTCCCAAGGATGATGCTTTGGTGTTGGCTGTTACCAAGAAGACAACTATCTCATTAGTGGGCTCGGCTGCATTAAGGGATGTGCAATATTACAATTTGTAGCTTCATTTCAAGAGGATTTTTGAGGTTTCAGTTCTGGCCATAAGAGCTGTGGTGTGCTATAGTATGGTTCAGAGGACATGTCTGCATGGGGTCCAGGAGGTGCAGGATTCACAAGCTTTGGAGCAGGCTGACCATCTAAAGGTGGCGGTGGCTTATGGAGCTGATGCCTTCTATGATCTTGTCAGAACTTCTTCCCGAATTATGATGTCGGCTGTGTTTGCTAGATGTTTTTTGTGGTTAAGGAATTGGTTGGTGGATTTATGGTCCAAGTTGTAACTTGGAGCTCTTTCTTTTAAGGGAAAGCTTTTGTTTGGAGGACACTTGGAGCACATAATGAAGCATCTGGGAGAGTCTAAGGTTTACAAGTTGCTGGAGGACAAGCCCAAGGGCAGGAAGTTGGTGCCTGTGTGGGCTAAGTTTCAGGACAATCTAAGGTTTTGTCTATACAAGAGTTCTGGAGGTCCTCAGCAACAAGCTTTGGCCAGGGCTTTGTTCTGGGGTCAGTCCTTTTAGGATATCTCTGGGGCTGGCACTAGGGATGCTCAGTCCTAGCAATTAAGCGAGGACACCTCACTCAACGGTTCTGGTTAATGGAGGGAGATTTTGCTCTTTTTTGAGCCAAGATTTCCATGTCCAATGGATTATTGAGGTAGTAAGAGATGTCTACATGTTACATTTTGCTCATCTTATTAGGGATACCTCTGCCATGTCTGCTTGAGGTCCTCTCTCATAGCAGGTAGTAGTTCAAGGAACAGTGGATCGCTTGAAGCAACTGGAGGCATAGTGCCAGTTTCACTAGAGGAGCAGTGAACAGGGAGGTATTCCATTTATTTTGTGATGTCAAAGAAAGGGTAATTTTGACCCATTCTTGATTAAAAGAGGGTAAATACGGACCTCAGAGTTCTGTGGCTTCGTATGGAGACTCTAAGGTTAGTCATCGCAGCAATGAGCAAGGAATAGTATTTGGTGTCTCTAGATCTGACAAAGGCCTGTTTCCACATAGCCATTCAGCAGGAGCAACAGATGTTCTTCTGGTTCATGATACATGGGGAACATCTTCAGTTTCGAGCCCTCCCATTCAGTCTGGCGATAGCACAGTGTACTTGATGGTGGTGGTCATGGCGTCTTTACGAAGGAAAGGCGTGCAGGTGCATCCATACCTGGATGACTGGCTTATACAAGCAAAGTTGGAAGACCTTTGTTGGCAGTCAGTGCAAACTATGCTGCAACGCTTGCAGTCTTTAGGCTGTGTGGAGAATTTCATGAAGATCCATCTTGTTCCCTCTCAGTCTCTGGAGTATCTGGGGGTGCGATTCGATATGCAGGAGGGGAAAATGTTCCTCATGGAAGAGAAGATTATGAAGCTACAGGGACAGGTTCATCACCTGTTAGCGTTTTCAGTGACCAGGGTATGGGACTATTTGCAGGTCCTGGATTCTATGGCATTGACCCTGGAATTTGTTCTTTGGGCATTTGCACATATGTGGCCTCTCCAGAGGGCTCTTCTCTCCTGGTGGAATCAGTTGTTGGGGGAGTTTCATCTTCCTCTGCTGCTCGAGGGAGAAGGTAGGAACAGTCTTTCCTAGTGTCTGCTTTGGTCCAATCTGGAGCATAGTATAGAATTGGAAGTTCTGGATTGGGTGGTGCTCATGACAGATGTCAGCCTTTCAGACTGGGGAGCAATGTGTTAAGATCAGATGGCACAGGGCCTGTAGTTAAGGAGAGAAGCTTCTTGGTTTATCAATTGGTTAGAGACGAGAGTGGTGTGGTTCACTTTCTTGCCTTTCTGCCACTATTACATAGTTGTCTGGTGAGGATTCTGTCAGACAATGGCCTATATCAACCAACAAGGTAGGACCAGGAGTCGAGCAGTGGCCCAGGTAGTACAGGAGTTGATCCTCTGGGTAGAGCAGCACTTGGAGAGAATAGTGGAATCGAATATTGCCGGGCTGGACAATGTTAAGGTGGACTTCCTGAGTCAGAAGGTGTTGGACCCTGGAGACTGGGAGTTGAAGCGGCGATGTGTCTCATTCACAGAAGATGGGGCATGCCTCAAATGGACCTGATGGCAACCAGGAAGAACGTGAAAGCTCCTCAGTTCTGCCATGGCTTCATGGCGTGCTGCTGTATGTCTTCCCCCATTCCCTCTGGTGGGCAAGGTGCTACGATGGATAGAGAATCATCCAGAAGACATAATTCTGGTGGCTCCAGAGTGGCTGCCTGCCCTTGGTTTGTGGATCTTGTCAACATGGCCTTAGATGGGCCTCTCAGGTTCAGTCATCTAGAGAATCTTCTCCACCAGGGCCCTTTATTTTCAGACCAGGCAGCTCACTTTTATCTCATGGCCTGGCTTTTGAGAGAAGATGGCAAAGGCAGAGAACTTATCCCAAAATGGTAATCACCACCTTGCTGCAGACCAGGCAGACTTCCATGTCTTTATCTTATGTGTGAGTTTGGAAAGTCGTCGAGTCCTAGTGTATGGGTAGGGGGGTGGGCAGTCTCCAGTGTTTCATATTTTGACTTTTTATCGTGAGGGTTTGGTCAAGGGCCAGGCCTTTAAATCTCTGAGAATCTAGGTTTAAGCTCTGGGCTGCCTCTGGGGAAAAGTACAAGGTTATCCCTTTCTGTGCAACCAGATGTCAAATGTTTTCTTTGAGGAGTGAATAATTTGTGTCCACTAATGAGAAAGGCATATCCGTCATGGAATCTTAATCTGATGTTACAGCTTTGTGTGAGGATCCAATTGAACCACTGAGGAAAGCCACTCTG
This sequence comes from Rhinatrema bivittatum, assembly GCF_901001135.1. Classification (NCBI taxonomy): domain Eukaryota; kingdom Metazoa; phylum Chordata; class Amphibia; order Gymnophiona; family Rhinatrematidae; genus Rhinatrema; species Rhinatrema bivittatum. The sequence goes on along the minus strand of NC_042617.1, from coordinate 85,707,681 downwards.
AAGGATTTGACTCTTAAAGTGTTTTTTTCTGGTGGCCATTTGTTTGGTGAGGAGAATTTTGGAGCTCCAGGCTTTGTCTTGCCGGGACCCATTTCTACAGATTTCAAAGATGGGGGTATCTTTGTGCACGGTGCTTTCTTTTCTACCAAATGTGGTGTTGGGGTTCCATGTTAATCAGATGTTGGAACTACCAGCTTTTCCAAATTTTGATTCCTCCACTCCTCATGCAAGAGAGCTAAGGCTTTTGGATGTTCATATGTTGGATCACCTTTTCATTCTCTGGAATGGCCCAAAGAAAGGGCATCAAGCTTCCAAAGCTACAATTACATATTGGCTTAAACAAGCTACCAGTTCGGCATATATCTCTAAGGATCAGCTGGTGGCAGAAGGTTTAAGGGCTCATTCAACATATTCGCAGGCAGCCTCTTGGGCGGAGGTGCAGCAAGTATCACCGTAGAAGATTTTCAGGGCAGTGACTTGGAAGTCACTGCACACTTTCAAAAGTTACTATCACTTTGATGTCAGGGCTCCGACTCCTGCATGTTTTGGTGAGAGTGTTCTGTGAACAGGACTTTCCAGGTCCCACCAGGGTTAATGAGTTTAGGTACATCCTAGGAGACTGGACTGATCTGGATATGTACTGGAAAGGGGAATTGATTCTTACCTGCTAATTTTCATTCCCGTAGTACCACAGATCAGTCCAGAGATCTGCCCATGGGAAGGAGAGGAGAATCGACATTCTGTTGGTTTGTATATAATGCAGAGTTGTTACCAGTTCTATATGCTGTTAAATGTTTGTAGGTTTTACATCTTGGCTTAGATACAAGTCAATACTGAGGGACTGAAGGTGGCATACTTAGTTATGTAGCAGTGTCAGTAAAACTTTATCTTTCTCCATCTGGACTGATCTGTGGTACTACAGGAATGAAAATTAGCAGGTAAGAACCAATTTTCCTATTTTGCTACTGTTGCTGCTAGACTGCAGCTGCAGCCACAGTGGTTTCTAGCTGCTGGGTGAGAGCTTTAGAGATTGGACAAGAGCCCAGATAGTCATTTGTTTGGTCAAAAGCACTGTGCAAATCCCATATGTGGTCTACTATCTCTCGGGTAACCACCAACATCTCCCTGTCTGACTTTGCTGTATTTTATGGTGTGTGGGGTGGTTTCTCTTTTTAACCTCATCCAAAGAAGGAAGTGATTCCAGGGGCTCCTCTGCAGGGTATTCTTCCTCCATCATCTGTTCAGCCTGTCTCCCTAAGGTGTCTCTGCATGTTCTTCCTCTTGCTGGTATGAAGGTCCTGCCATGGACTGACTTGCCACTCTGTTCTCTCCTAATGCAAAGGAAAATAGCACATAGAGGTGTTCATTGTACTACTCTCATACACTTGTTTTGCTGAGGAGCATGAAAGTGTGCTCATGCCTAAGATATATGTGACCTATCAAAATGGGGAAAAAGAACCGGTCCATACATTGTAAATGCTACACCAGCTACCCCCTCCTAAAGGTCACATGCAAACATCAACTGCATGCTGTCAGAGCTCATAGGAGGAGATGTTGAATGGTCTGGCTGCCATTATGTAACAACCCATAATGCTGTAAATGCCTAAAGACAGAAATAGCAACATGAGGCCTGATGTAATCAGTATGGAAACCATAGAATGCTTCTACAATGATGGGATTAAAGGGGCCATGAGACACACTATTTATTTATTTGTTCAACTTTATATACCGGCTTTCAAATACATGTCAAGGTGGTTTACAAACATAGAATTTGCAGTAGCAAATTCAAAATAAAATGAAAAAAATAAAATAAAATAAACAGCTTATCTAAATTTTACATTCTTTCAATAGCATTAAGTTAAAATTATATTAAAGTTAAAACAATAAAACACTAGAGTGCTGACTGGAAAAAAAATGCAATCATATTACACCAGTCTTAATTTCATTACATTGGTTGCCAATTACTTATCATACACAATATAAAAAAAACCTGCATCCTACACAACATTATGGTGAAAAAACAGAGTGGCTAAACATGACAATACGTTTACACATCCCTCAGAGAAACCTGAGATCTGTAAATAAGGGCTTATTAACAATTCCAACTCTAAAGTCAGCATGACTTAGTCAGGTGCGAGATCGAGCAATATCAATAGCTGGCCCCAAACTTTGGAATACGTTACCAACACAGATAAGACTACAGGCAAACACTAAGAAATTTAAGACCGAGCTCAAGACATGGCTTTTTAAATGCGCATATGCAGATATTAATTAATGAATGCCTTTAGATTAAATGTTTTTTAGTTTTTTAAGTATCTTTTATCTTTCGCACTTTTTTAACATTTGTAATTTAAATTATAATTATGCCTTGATATGACTGTATGATGTTAATATTAATCACTCTTAATTATTTATTAGCTCTTAACTAGTTTTACCTATTTTAAATGCTATTAATGACTTATTATATTTTCTTATTCTTATTTTATTTTAAACTGTTGTGAAGGTTTTACTGATATGACGATCTATAAAAAAACAATAAACTAGAAACTAGAAACTAAAATTGTCCATTCTCTATTTGCCACCTTGTGAGGCCATGGTGCAGATCACACAGAAAGAGGTTTGGTGTTTTGGCAGTTAGGTTTAAATATATCTGGCTAGATAGATGATAATGAGCTATTGGCCATCCTATTTCCACTCAGTTGGCTGGTTATATTATAGACAGTTGAGTTAAACAATGAATATTACCTAAATGCCAACAGAGCTAGTATACAGATACTCAGCCACTTTACTTAAGCTAGTATATTGGATTCATAACCTCATAGTACAGATAACTGACCAATTATGCGTATTTTCTAAACATCTATCCATGTATCTGGCTGTTGAGACATTGTACAATTGTACTAAACCAGGTGTGAATTAACTTGTAGACTAAATTATTTACATCTGTGCTCAACTAATCAATTGAGGCAGAGTTGCTGAAGGAATTGTACATTAATGCCAAGTGCTTGCTAGATAATAGCTGTAATGTCAGACAGCTTTTAGCTACCAAGCTGACAGTTTAGAATGCCTTGTCCTCTTTCTTAGATGGATGTGGTCTGAGTCCTAGTGTGTGAGTAATGTTTCTTTTCAGGTGCTCTACATAGAGAAAAACTTTCAAACAGATCACATACCAGGTTCCAATGTACCTTCAATGTAAAAATTTAACCTAGTGAAAATTACCTATATCACAAATGTTATTACCGTTTTTGCCAATTACAATATCCCACAAAACAGGGGATTTTGAACCAATAATACATTTTGTATAGGAAAGGGTGATGGTTTCATACTAATTCTTTGCGTCCCCACCCATGAGGTTGCTAACAATCTGTTTTTTAATCATTAACTCACCACTTCCATCCTATGTTTGATTATAAAATTAATCTTTAATCTATTCTTGTAATCTTTGATACAACTCACGGCAATAAAATTTGTTTAATTTCCTATAAATATTTTTTTTGAGAAAATTTTTTTATATATGTGCACAACTGCCTCGGTGTTTCTCATACCACCCTCAATGTTGTTATTGCTCTTACATCAATGAATGCTTCTCCATTGTTTCTCAATGTGAAACAATGGTATACTTAGCTCTTTGGGTAGTGTTGCATTTCCCCTTATCTTTTCATTGTGAAATGTCTGTTTCATTTCCCCTTATCTTTTCGTTGCGAAATGTCCAACTTGCACAAGTTTCAGCAACCGGCCTTCCTCAGGAATCATTTATCGCAAACCCTTCATGAAGTCGAGAAATGTCTCTTCAGTTATACTCTCCAATAATCCGGTGAAAAAAAATCCTCAGAGCGTCCTTGGTGTAACACACATCCCTTCTGCACGTCTTTGCAGAAAAGGCAGGAATCAGAGGTTGTGTTTGACCAGATTGAGTGGGAACAGAGAAGAGGCTGGTAACTACAGACCAGTTAGCCTCACTTTGGTGGTGGGAAAAGTAATGGAGTCATTGTTGAAAGAGAGAATAGTGAACTATCTACAGTCGGGAGAATTGCTGGACCAGAGGCAGCATGGATTCACCAGGGGAGGATCCTGTCAGACAAATCTGATTTACTTTTTTGACTGGGTAACCAAGGAATTGGATCAAGGAAGAGCACTCGATGTCATCTACTTGGATTTCAGCAAAGCTTTTGATACAGTACCGCACAGGAGACTGGTGAATAAAATGAGAAGCTTAGGAGTGAGTGCCGAGTTGGTGGCCTGGATTACAAACTGGTTGACGGACAGAAGACAATGTGTGATGGTAAATGGAACTCTCTCTGAAGAGAGAGCGGTTTTAAGCGGTGTACCGCAAGGATCGGTATTGGGACCGGTCCTGTTCAATATCTTTGTGAGCGACATTGCGGACAGGATAGACAGTAAGGTTTATCTTTTTGAGGATGACATTAAGATCTGTAACAGAGTGGACATGCCGGAAGGAGTGGAGAGAATGAGACGGAATTTAAGGAAGCTGGAAGAGTGGTCGAAGATATGGCAGCTGAGATTCAATGCTAAGAAGTGCAGAGTCATGCATATGGGGAGTGGAAATCCGAATGAACTGTATTCAATGGGGGGAGAAAGGCTGATGTGCACAGAACAGGAGAGAGACCTTGGGGTGATTGTTTCACTGACTTCAGATCATTAGACACTAGGGGGCGGATTTTCAGAGCCCTGCTCGCGTAAATCCGCCCAAAACCGGGCGGATTTACCCGAGCAGGGCCCTGCGCGCCGGTGAGCCTATTTTACATAGGCTCACCGGCGCGCGCAGAACCCCGGGACTCGCGTAAGTCCCGGGGTTTTCGGAGTGGGCGTGTCGGGAGGCGTGTCGGGGGGGGGGGGCCGGAGCGCGCGGCGTTGCGGGGGCGTGTCGGCAGCGTTTTGGGGGCGGGTACGGGGGCGTGGCTACGGCCCGGGGGCGTGGTCGCGCCCTCCGTACCCGCCCCCAGGTCGCGGCCCGGCGCGCAGGAGGCCCACTGGCGCGCGGGGATTTACGCCTCCCTTGGGGAGGCGTAAATCCCCCGACAAAGGTAGGATGGGGGTTTAGACAGGGCCGGGCGGGTGGGTTAGGTAGGGGAAGGGAGGGGAAGGTGAGGGGAGGGCAAAGGAAAGTTCCCTTCTAGGCCGCTCCGATTTCGGAGGGGCCTAGGAGGGAACGGGGGTAGGCTGCGTGGCTCGGCGCGCGCAGGCTATACGAAATCGATAGCCTTGCGCGCACCGATCCAGGATTTTAGCCGATACGCGCGTATCTACTAAAATCCAGCGTACTTTTGTTTGCGCCTGGAGCGCAAACAAAAGTAGGCTGTTCGCGCTCGTCTGAAAATCTACCCCTATGTGACAAGGCGATAGCTAAAGCTAGAAGAATTCTGGGCTGTATAGAGAGAGGAATATCAAGGCCTTACCTGGAGTACTGTGTTCAGTTCTGGAGACCATATCGCCAAAGAGACAGAGACAAGATGGAGGCGGTCCAGAGAAGGGCGACCAAAAGAGTGGAGGGTCTTCATCGACTTATGAGGAGAGATTGAAGAATCTAAATATGTACACCCTGGAGGAAAGGAGGAGCAGAGGTGATATGATACAGACTTTCAGATACTTGAAAGGTTTTAATGATCCAAAGACAACGACAAACCTTTTCCATCAAAAAAAAATCAACAGAACCAGGGGTCATGATTTGAAGCTCCAGGGAGGAAGACTCAGAACCAATGTCAGGAAGTATTTCTTCACGGAGAGGGTGGTGGATGCCTAGAATGCCCTTCCGGAGGAAGTGGTGAAGACCAGAACTGTGAAGGACTTCAAAGGGGCGTGGGATAAACACTGTGGATCCATAAAGTCTAGAGAACATGAATAAAGAGTGGGTGGCTCGCGGGAATGACGGCTACTACCTGGAGATAATACCCTTATTCAATAAACATACACACGGTTAATATGACTCCAGGGTGCGGGCGAGCGGGGAGGCCTATTTACATCTTGGGTCCCCGCAGTAACTTGATTTCCATCGTTAAAAACAAAAACAAAAACCAAAAAAAAAAAAAAAGAAAAGAAACTGAGAGGGGAAGAAAACATCGGGAGGTGAGATGACATCACGAGAGAGAGAGAGACCACGCCCCCTCCCATGAAGTCACTGAGAGCTTCGTCGGCGGTTGAGGGGCGCCTTGCCGCCGGGCGCAGGCGAGCAGGGAGGCCTATTTACATCTTGAGCCCCCGCAGTAACTTGATTTCCATTGTTAAAAACAAAAAAGAAAAGAAACTGAGAGGGGAAGAAAACATCGGGAGGTGAGATGACATCGCGAGAGAGAGAGAGACCACGCCCCCTCCCACGATGTTACTGAGAGCTTCATCGGTGGTTGAAAAGCGCCTCACCACCAGGCGCCGCGTGCCGTGCGTCGTGCGACAAAGGGGTTCTTCCCTTTGTGCACCCCTTCGTGCAATCCTTGGTGCCTCATTTAATATTCTTTGTTTGTACATTTTCTGTTATCTAACCCTTTCCCAAGTTATATACCCTTTTAGCTTGTTAACAATTTTAATTTTAATTGTTCATTGTATCAGACTATGTAATTATTCTCCAGCTGTTTTTGTTTTATGTAAACCGGTATGATTTACATTTAATGTAAGAATGTCGGTATATAAAAATTATAAATAAATAAATAAATAAATATTGCTCTAAGCTTCAACGGCAAGAGGAAATGTGGAAAAAAGGATTTGCATTAACAAAAAAGCGGGGAGTAGCTTGCTTGTTACGGCAGTTACTACCCCAAACCAAATAAGCCTGATACTTCACCTTCAGTGCATATCCAGCATAGCTCTCTGCTTCAACGGCAGGGGAGAAAGACTGATACTTCACTTTCAATGCATATCCAGCATAACTCTCTGCTTCAAAGGCAGGGGAGAAAGACTGATACTTCACTTTCAATGCATATCCAGCATAGCTCTCTGCTTCAATGGCAGGGGGGAATGAAGAAAAGTGGATCTATATACAGACAACAACCATGAAGGACTGAATTACATAATCTGGGTAAACAAATAAGCATGGGTGTAGCTTGCTTATTGCGGCGGTTACTACCCCTAACTAATTAAGCTAGATATTTTACTTAGATGCAGTTCCAACACTGCTTTCTACAGTAATGGTGGGGGTGGAAGGGAAATAGAACCAAAAGGTTACTAAGAGCCAAGAGTAACAGATAAGTATGAGGAAAAAAAAAAAGTGCAAAACTTGCAGGGCAGACTGGATGGGCCGTTTGGGCTTCTTCTGCCGTCATTTCTATGTTTCTATGTATCATTGCAGTACTGGGGACATAGGATACAATAACTTAGCTTTGCTATGGTCAACACTTCAGCTGATTCCTAATTGCTATGGCTTTTTGCTAACTCACATCATGTCAATTAGAAGTAATTATGACTTTGGAAATTATCTTCTCTCTAGAGGGGGAAGTAATACAACACTATGGATTTACAAAGATCTATTACTTCCACAGTATATAGGCCCTTCCCAGCCTCAAGACTGTAGCAAAGGTAGTGCCCTGCCTTATAAATATTGTTTTGCATGTGCTTTCATTCTGCAGATACTTAAAAGCTACCTTCATCTAGTGGTAAACTTCCATGTTCACACCATATGGAAGAGGTAAGGATTGGAATGAATTATTGTAGCTTTGGTTCCTTCCTCATTGTTGACCTGGGTTCTTTGTGTGAGCATGCAGCTACCAAAAAAGGGTTCTTCGCTTGATGGGTCTGAGATACGCAACTGAAAACTTATGTTATCCCATCCAAACTGTTTAGCTTTATATCCTAGTGATGTCTTTCTGGTTGGCTTCTCAGTTGCAGTATTGTAATGTGAGCAACTTTGGTAATGTGTTCTTCCTCTCAAAGTTCGAATACTATCAGGCCTGCATGTTTCTTGTAGAGAGATAGTTATAGCTGTATACTGCTGACTGTAACCTCTTTAGGGATGCTTCCTGCCACTTTAGGCCTTCATAGCGACCTACAGGACTGCCTGCAAATAATTATAGATGATGAATCTATGTGGCTTTGCCAACATATAACTGTAGCTTTTACATCAGATAGAGTCATTAACAGGCCCTATATTTATAGTGGTGTGTCAATGAGACCCTATACAGGTCAGCTTCTCTATACAGGGTAGATCAGCAATAACACATCGTGTTTGGCTAGTACTGTGCTTCATGTCATTTCCTTACCAACAAGTCTAATACATATTACATGTGATGACATATGATTGATCTGCACTTTTGCAACAAACAACAAATGTTGTTAGAGTTCCTCCCTTCAATAAAGGCAACAGAAGCCCAGCAAAAGGTCCATTTAATGACCACTTGTTCCATTCACAGTGGTCCGCTCCAGTCTATGGATCATTTTAGAAGGTACCATGTGCTCCCTCAGATCCTGAGTTTCCCTGGTGAGGGAAACAGTGGCCTCACTATGCTGACAGCTCCATGTAGAGCCTGCAATTCTTTTATTAGCTTCCAGGTAAGCCTGGTGTCCATTGGAGAAGCAGGGCTCCATGGAGAGGACCTTCTAGGGGCAGAGGGTGCTGTGACCTCCTCCTCCTTTGTGCCATCTTCCTCCTCCTTCTCTCCTTCTGCAATGGCCTCCTCTCCCATTTTCTTCTCCTACTCTTCTACCCCTACTGAGGTCTGCTGGCCCTCTTGCTGGCGGTCACCTGGATTGGCATCCCCCTTCTGTGCAGCTGCCATCCCCTGAGAGTGTTCTGAAGGGAAAATAAACATAAGGTCAGTATTGTTACCAGATATTTAATTAACATTGATAATGTTTGTTTATTCTGAAGAGCTAAGTTGTAGGATCACGCATACAGAGGCCTATATTTTGCTAACTAGGGCTTCCAATGTATCAGAACATTGGAATATGGCAAGCTACACCCCACAAAATAGATGTTAGCAAACACAACTACATATCCAGCTCCTTCTATATCTAAGCATTTGATAGATATGTATGTTTAATAGGTAGTCTATAATGAAATGGGCATATAATAAAGATGTACCAAATGTTAGATGGTCCTGTTTTGCTAACTTCTAGTTCTGACACTATGACTACCCTTGATACAGCATGTAAAGCATTGTTTGGAATGTAGTTATATACAAGTACCTCATTTTCTCTTAAGTTCAATATTTAGCACTGGAAATGAAAGAACCTGTTACATTTGAAGAATAGATGGCTCTCCTAGTGTTCTTGATGGTGGCCACTTTATTAGGAAATTGAATGCACTACATAGCTCTTCTAGACTAAGACACTTTCTATCTGAACTACAATTCCATACAAGATTGTTTCTCTATGCTGTGTGACATCATGCTTTATATGCTAGGCCTTGTTACCCATTTGCTGCTCAATTAGCATAAAATATTTATTTAGGTTCTCTTTTAACCATGCTATACAGATTGGAAGGAGACATGTTAGTTAATAGTCCTATAAGAGATCTCATTCCTCTTTGTCATGACCTATTCATCTAAAGCCCTATGTTAGTTGTCTCACCATCAAAACTTCATACTTGTATGACAGACAAGTAGTATATTTATCATTCTCTGTTTTACTCTGGGCCCAAGATAGTTATTAGAAATGTGCTTGATTGATGCCCCATTTTCCTCTGATCCTCTAGGTTGAATGTCTTAGTATAGTAAGCACTTTGTTACAGTTTTTGGATGTAATAAGAAGGTGCAAGACATCTGTGATACTATGCTCATCCATGTGTATGGGCCCAAAGTGAGAACAATCACTACAGTTCTTTGGAGATTCTATTAACATGTTTGGTGTGCAGACATTGAGACCAGGGCCAGTGCAAGGGGATTTGGCGCCCTAGGCGAGCCTTCTCCCTTGCGCCCCCCCCCCCCCCCCCATTGCGCCGCCACCCCCCGGTCTTGGCCCCGATTCCTACCTCATTGTCGATCACGCCCGCTGACTGTGCGGTTTTCTGGGTCGCGAGCAGGTTGGGCACTGGTTGCGGCCCGCCAAATCTCCACTCCTCTTTGCCATCGCTTGCGGCCCCATATGACTCGCACCCAGTGGTGCACCAAGGGTCTCTGGTGCCCAGGGGCCAATGCATTTGTGTGCCTCTCCAGCACCCCCCACCCCCCCCCCACTTAATCCTTCTTGTACTAATGTTTAAGGTCACAGAAAATCAGTGGCATCTCTAAACAGAAGAATTTGGGGGGGAAGCCAAAATGACATTTCTTCATCACACCCACCTCTATAGGTGGGTGTGATGAAGAAATGCTTTAAAATTGGTTATAAAAAAAAAGTGTTAATAAAGTCCAAAGGGTCTTCTGCATAAATTTAAAAAGCTGGCCAGTTTCACACTATAAAATTATTTGATAGCCTCATTCAACTAATTCTATATGGCTATGAAAGTGAAGCCTGGAATATATAGGAAGGGACAGACTGTCAATATAAATCCTGCACCTCCAGTTCTGTAACTCTGTGCATCCACTGAAATTCCCCCAAACAATGGAGCTTCAATGTTTCTCTTACAGCTCATCATACTAAAAGATATTTTCAAATTCTGGTGTCACCTCACAGTAACAGCAGCACAAACACCTTCCACTGCCAGGCACATTGTGAACTAACACAAAACCCCGCAAAAAAGACACTCAAAATCTATACTGCAATCCCATCATAACATAACAGTAATAACACCAAGGACTCAAACAACAATAACCCTACCTGTGAATAAGCAAGGATAAATATTACACTGGGTCCTAGAATACCAATACATCACCTACTGAGGAAACAAAACAAACCCGATTGCTATAGATCCCTATACAGACACTACATGCTAGCAGAATCTCTCATCATGTTCACACACACAGAGCAGAAACAGACCCTCACCAAATACAGAATACAAAATAAAGGAGCACAAATTAGAAAAAACTGAAATGGAAACCCCAAGAAGCCAGACTCTGTGTATTAATAATGGAAAAACAGAACCACCATTCCTCATAAAACAATAAAATCAAGAAACATAAGCATCAGTTATAATAGTAAAACCATACTAATAAAAGAATATTTTAAAACTACTGATAAATAGAATTTCTATTAATTAAAATCATATACATTTTTTACAATTTCCCAAACACCAATAAAATATTTCAAAACAGCACATATGATAAAATGAGAAAAATTGTTAGAAAAAAACTGAAAGGAGCAGCTACAAAAGTAAAAAATGTCCAAGAGGCGTGGTCATTGTTAAAAAATACCATTCTAGAAGCACAGTCCAGATGTATTCCACACATTAAGAAAGGTGGAAAGAAGGCAAAACGATTACCGGCATGGTTAAAAGGGGAGGTGAAAGAAGCTATTTTAGCCAAAAGATCTTCATTAAAAAATTGGAAGAAGGATCCAACAGAAGAAAATAGGATAAAGCATAAACATTGGCAAGTTAAATGTAAGACATTGATAAGACAGGCTAAGAGAGAATTTGAAAAGAAGTTGGCTGTAGAGGCAAAAACTCACAGTAAAAACTTTTTTAAATATATCCGAAGCAGAAAGCCTGTGAGGGAGTCAGTTGGACCGTTAGATGATCGAGGGGTTAAAGGGGCACTTAGAGAAGATAAGGCCATCGCGGAAAGATTAAATGATTTCTTTGCTTCGGTGTTTACTGAAGAGGATGTTGGGGAGGTACCCGTAATGGAGAAGGTTTTCATGGGTAATGATTCAGATGGACTGAATCAAATCACGGTGAACCTAGAAGATGTGCTAGGCCTGATTGACAAACTGAAGAGTAGTAAATCACCTGGACCAGATGGTATACACCCCAGAGTTCTGAAGGAACTAAAAAATGAAATTTCAGACCTATTAGTAAAAATTTGTAACTTATCATTAAAATCATCCATTGTACCTGAAGACTGGAGGATAGCAAATGTAACCCCAATATTTAAAAAGGGCTCCAGGGGCGATCCGGGAAACTACAGACCGGTTAGCCTGACTTCAGTGCCAGGAAAAATAGTGGAAAGTGTTCTAAACATCAAAATCACAGAACATATAGAAAGACATGGTTTAATGGAACAAAGTCAGCATGGCTTTACCCAGGGCAAGTCTTGCCTCACAAATCTGCTTCACTTTTTTGAAGGAGTTAATAAACATGTGGATAAAGGTGAACCGGTAGATATAGTATACTTGGATTTTCAGAAGGCGTTTGACAAAGTTCCTCATGAGAGGCTTCTAGGAAAAGTAAAAAGTCATGGGATAGGTGGCGATGTCCTTTCGTGGATTGCAAACTGGCTAAAAGACAGGAAACAGAGAGTAGGATTAAATGGGCAATTTTCTCAGTGGAAGGGAGTGGACAGTGGAGTGCCTCAGGGATCTGTATTGGGACCCTTACTGTTCAATATATTTATAAATGATCTGGAAAGAAATACGACGAGTGAGATAATCAAATTTGCAGATGACACAAAATTGTTCAGAGTAGTTAAATCACAAGCAGATTGTGATAAATTGCAGGAAGACCTTGTGAGACTGGAAAATTGGGCATCCAAATGGCAGATGAAATTTAATGTGGATAAGTGCAAGGTGATGCATATAGGGAAAAATAACCCATGCTATAATTACACGATGTTGGGTTCCATATTAGGTGCTACAACCCAAGAAAGAGATCTAGGTGTCATAGTGGATAACACATTGAAATCGTCGGTTCAGTGTGCTGCGGCAGTCAAAAAAGCAAACAGAATGTTGGGAATTATTAGAAAAGGAATGATGAATAAAACGGAAAATGTCATAATGCCTCTGTATCGCTCCATGGTGAGACCGCACCTTGAATACTGTGTACAATTCTGGTCGCCGCATCTCAAAAAAGATATAATTGCGATGGAGAAGGTACAGAGAAGGGCTACCAAAATGATAAGGGGAATGGAACAACTCCCCTATGAGGAAAGACTAAAGAGGTTAGGACTTTTCAGCTTGGAGAAGAGACGACTGAGGGGGGATATGATAGAGGTGTTTAAAATCATGAGAGGTCTAGAACGGGTAGATGTGAATCGGTTATTTACTCTTTCGGATGGTAGAAAGACTAGGGGACACTCCATGAAGTTAGCATGGGGCACATTTAAAACTAATCGGAGAAAGTTCTTTTTTACTCAACGCACAATTAAACTCTGGAATTTGTTGCCAGAGAATGTGGTTCGTGCAGTAAGTATAGCTGTGTTTAAAAAAGGATTGGATAAGTTCTTGGAGGAGAAGTCCATTACCTGCTATTAAGTTCACTTAGAGAATAGCCACTGCCATTAGCAATGGTTACATGGAATAGACTTAGTTTTTGGGTACTTGCCAGGTTCTTATGGCCTGGATTGGCCACTGTTGGAAACAGGATGCTGGGCTTGATGGACCCTTGGTCTGACCCAGTATGGCATTTTCTTATGTTCTTATGTTCTTATATATCAAATAACACCCAATAATTAAAACTAATAAGGATTTTAAAAAGCCCCTGCTGTCCATGCATGGAAGCTCTTGATTTCCAGTCAGCCTGATATTGTCGAGGATTAGGAGGTTCTCTCTCTCTCACACATACTCACATGTCCATTCTCTCTCACACATACACTGTCACATACATACACATTCATGCTCTTATACCCACCATAACCTCTCGCTCTCACAGACACTGACACACTCTCAGGTGTAAGACACTCTCTCCCCAACACACACTCCCCCCCCCCCCACACACACTCTTACACCCCTGGATTTTCTCATACACACTCATGCGCTCTCACTCTCACTGGCTTCCTCACATACACACAAACACACACACCCAGGCAAGCTCCCAATCATTCTCACACTGACCCCCGGGCAGGCTCCCATTCATTTTCACACTACTCCCTCCCCATCCCCCAGGCATGCACACATTCATTCTCACACCCACAGACCCCCAGGCAGGCACCAATTCATTCTCATACACAGACACACCCTCAGGCAGGCACCCATGCATTCACACACATACACCCCCAGGTAGTCTCCCATTCATACACATGCACACATTAAAGGCAGACCCCCTCTCTTTCTTTTGCCAGCAACCTCAGAGCCTCTCTCATTCCTCTGCTGCCACTGTCACTGCTGCTGCGTGGCTATTGGGGAGGCACTGGATTGGTGATTGCTGCTACTGGCACTGAAGCCCATTCTGCTGCCTCCTCTCTGCAGGCCCCGTGGGCTTCCACTTCCTCCATGCTGATCTCCTACATTGTGCATAGAGAAAGTGCTACTCTTGCACATTCCCAAAGATTACATGTGCCAATCAGTAAAAAGTAATTTTTTTTTTTTTACCTTTGCTGTCTGATCTTAGTTTTCTAATCGGTTGGTCACAGGATTTTTTTTCCACCTTTCCTTTCTTATTTTTTTTGCCAATTCCTTTTATATTGTCTTTTTTCTATTTCTTTTCTCTCCATCTGTCTTCTTCCCTCAAAATCACAGTCAGGTTCTCATTCTCACATGCTTTCTCTCTCTCTCTCTCTCACACACACACAGGCTCTCACTCTCACATGCTCTCTCTCATACAATCATTCATACACACAGTCTCTCACTGGCACATGCTGTCTGACTCACACACACAGGCTCTCTCTCACTCCCACAAGCTGTCTTGCTCAAGCATAGGCTCTCACTGTCACATGCTGTCTCTCTCTCACACACTCACACACACACACACACAGAGGCTCTCACATGCTATCTCTGCAAACATTCAGGTCCTCACTCCCACACAGTCTCTCAACTCATCTCATACACGCGCACACACACACACACCCTCAGCCTCTCTCTCACCTCTGGGCCTCCTCTTCGCGGGTCGCCACAGGATGGGCTCTGGAGCGGCCCTGGTCTTCTCGGGCTGCCCGCAAAGTGGGATTCGCAGCGGCCCGTAAGCGCTGCTCCTCTTCTGCATGTGGCTGATGCTCCTCCTCCTTCCAACACGCGGCTGGGACTCCTCTTCCTTCCTGCACGCGGCTGATGCTCCTCTTCCTTCTGGCATGCGGCTGATGCTCCTCCCCCTTCCTGCCCGCGTGGCTCCAGCAACATTTTTCTTCCGGGGCCGCGGGGGCAGGAAGGAGGAGGAGTTTTTGCAGGCTTAGAGCGACCTTTTTTTTCAGGCCGTGGTGACGTGAGGTCCTCCACGGCCCTGCCGATCTTCGGCAGCCCTATGAGCCTTCTTATCGGCTACCAGCAGCTCGGCGCCCCCTAATGCTAGGCACCCTAGGCGATCGCCTAGTTCGCCTAGTGCTTCCACCGGCCCTGATTGAGACTTAACATCCCGAGCCTGGGACTCTGTTCTCAGCTCTTGAAAGAGCTCTGGTTCCCTGTATCTAATAACTTGGAACTTTATTGTCAGGGCTTCTGTGTCCCAGTGGCATTCACTTTCATTGTTTGAAACACAAGGTAGTGAATGTTAGATATACAACTTTCTCAGACATTTCTGGTGTTTAGTGTGGCTCTCTGTATAGCTTGTTCTCCCAGTCTCATAAAGGTGAGCACTCTTAATAAACTGTATCAGCTAAAATATATTTGAACTGACCAGGGGCTACATTACTGAATGTTGAATGAAGGCTGCAGCTGATAGGTAGGCCAGCAGGGTACTGCAATGCTTGCTGAGCGAACTAAGATACTTCCTCTTAAACCAACCTTCTTCCCTACAATTATATTGTTGCTAATGTCTCCATTGTCAATCTTATGGTAGCACATGAGTACAGTAGATCTCTTCATGGATTTACTCCACCCATTCTTGATGCCACTAGATGCATTTATATTCCATCTGCTCTGAAACTTGAGATCAGCCATATCTGACACTCACTTTTGAGACTCAGCCTATAAAAGAGAGGGCATTAACATCAATGATCATATATAGGCACTTGTATAGGCACTTGTCCTCACAGTATGAAATGGCCACCACTATTGTTAAAAAAAACATAGCCCTGGGCTAGGTGCACTGTCCATGTTATCACTGGCTATATTCCTTCAATAGTGAAGGAATATAGCCATCTATGTGGCTATTTTGGCTACTGAGTGGTTAGTGACTCTATTTGCCTATGTGGTGATTTTGGGTATAAGAATTTAGTGATTCTATCCAGCTATGTGGACACGTACAAATATATTTAATTATCCAGCTACAATTTCTTAACTGCCTCTCTTTATAAACACCTATTGCCATATGTTTACACTTAGCTGGATAGCTTTGCAGATCTTTGAAGATCCTAGCTCTTTTTTGACTTTATATGTATCTAGCTATCACACCAATAGTCAGTTTTCTGAATAAAGACCTCCAGATTTATTGTAATATTATTCCCCCTTGAGATGGTTATGATCTTCTCAGTAGGTACTACTGGCTTTGCCAAGTTGGCATTAGTAAAATTAACAGTGATTAGGCATAGAGCCTTTAGCTATTTAAGTCCAGATTTGTGGAATTTATTGTCTTTGAATCGTTGTATGGAACTTGGTTATTTGTCCTTTCGTAAGAAATTAAAAGCATTTGGGGGGTGAGGGCTGTGATTACTGCTGATGGGTAGGTTGCTCATGACTAGTATTGTTAGGGTGTAATGTGATAAAGATGATTTGTATTGTAACTTACTCTGGGCTCATAGGTTGAGCATATAATCAAATATAATAAATGAACAAATAAAAATAAACTAAAGACTAAAGAGTAACAGATAGCAAGCACTCCAGAATTTCAAAAGAACTCCAACATGAAACTGTAAACCTGTTACTAGTAATCTGTAATCTGTCATTTAAAACAGCCACAAGCCTTTTTAAAAGGACTCCAGGGGTGATCCATAATACTATAGACCAGTGAGCTTGATATTGGAGCCAGGCAAAATCACTGGCCATATAAATAGACATGGCTTTAATGGGGAAGAGTCAACACGGGTTTAGTAAAGGGAAGTCTTGCCTTACTGATCTATTAGATTTTTTTGAAGGCGTAAATAAATCATGTCGATAAAGGTGAGCCAGTTGATAAAGTGTATTTGCATAAAAGTCTTATCAGAAATTAAAACGTCATGGGATAGGCTAGAAGACAGTGTTCTACTGTGGATTAATAACTGGTTAAAAGAAAGGAAACTGAAAGTAGGACTAAATTGTTGCGGTTCTGGCCACGAGCGCCGCGACCAGACTCTTACCTCCGTGCTCCTGGACCTACTCCCGCTTCTGGAGGCCTGGTTTGTGCCCTGTTTGGCGGTGACCCCGCGGGGGCCGCGTCGCCGGAAAGCTTCCCATGGACGCCCTGCTTCTAGGCGCGTGCGCGTGCGTGCGCGCCACTTAGACGCTTTTCTAGGCCATTTCCCGCCAGCGGTAACTCCGCCCAGTTCCTGACGTCAGATGCCGCAGCCTTGATAAGCCGGCCGCGGACATTCAGTCTTTGCCTTGCAACGGATTTACCTCCCGGTTCCCTGTTGCGTTGTGCCCCGGAGTGAGCTGCCTTGCTACTTGCTCTGTTCCTGCTTGCCTGCTACAGTACCTGCTTGGTTCCTGCTTGCCTGCTACAGATCCTGCCTGGTTCCAGTACCCGAGTCCTGGTACAGTTCCTGCCTGGTTCCAGAACCCGAGCCCTGTTACAGTACTGATCTACTGTCCTAGTCTGGTTCCAGTTCTCAGTCCTGATCAACAAATCGCCTCCCAGCGGCCGGGCCCCTACGGGCTCCTCTCGGGGGGGGGGGGGGGGGGGCTTCGGCTTCCAAGGGTGAAGCCGCCTAAGTCCCAGCAGTTGGGCTTCTACAAGCTCCTCCCGGGGGAGTACCAGCTTCCAGGGTGAAGAGCACCTCCACGTCCTGCCTGAACATCTGCCTCCCGGCCTGCCACATACTAGAGACATTGACCACCTTTCCCAGTCTCCTGCAGGTTGGCCCAAGGGTCCACTAAATTGAGACTCCATAACATAAATGGTCAGTTTTCCATATAGGATTTGCATTGAGAGCTGTGCTGTTTAACATATTCATAAGTGATCTGGAAAAGGGAACTACAAGTGAGGTGATCAGATCTGCAGATGACACAACATTATTCAAAGTTGTTAAAGCAGCAGCAGATTGTGAGGAACTGCAAAAGGATCTTGCAGATGAAATTTAGTGTGGATCTTGCAGATGAAATTTAGTATGGAAAAGTTCCAAGTGATGGGCATAGTGAAGAATCATCCTGACTAATACTATAGGCATATAATGCAGGATTCTGTATTTGGAGTCACCATTCAGAAAAAAAACAAACTTGGAGTTCTTTTGGACAGTGCATTGAAATCCTTAGCTCATTGTGTGCTGGCGGTCAGAAAACCAAATATAATATTTGGAATGATATGAAAAGGGATGAAGAATGAAATAGAAAATATCATATTGCCTCTGTATCAATCCATGATGTGACTGCACCTTGATTACTGTGTACAGCTCTGGTCACCCCATTTCAAAAAAGACATAGTGGAACTAGAAAAGGTGCAGAGGAGGGCAACACAAATAATAAAAGTGATGGAATGGCTTCCCTATGATTAGAGGCTACACAGGTTAGGGTTCTTCAGTCTGGAAAAGCGACAGCTGATCAGGGGCATGTGTTTTAACTGGACACTGTAAAAAGGAATGTTGAAATCCTTGGTAAGCTGCCTGCCAAAAGCTGATCAGGCATGGCCTGAGCAACTCACCTCATTTTGCTGCCTATGCTGCTCAAAGTGCTCATAGTTTCTATTTCACCTAAAATAAATGATGACATGCGGCTGCTAGCTGGGAGAGGCTGATGGAAAACATGCTTCAGTGTGATTGATCCTGTTCCTTCCTTGTCCCCATCTCTAGCTGTCTGCATTAGAGTACAAAAAATGCAATGTTTTCAATCTCCTACAGATCTTAACGGGACAGAACCAGATGAACCCAAAAAGGATTTAGATTTTTTTCAGGGATCATGCAAATTCAGTTTGGTTGCTTTTTTCCATTTGGATCGAAATGAATGCACATTATGGTCACTAAACTCTGCCATTACCTTCTCACCACCTCATCTTCCAGAAGTCCTATAAGTGTGTGCAGAAATGAAAACTGTGTTATACTGTTGTATCTGCTCCCTTCTGTGATGCTGTAGGTACTGGGGTTCCTGCACCTGCTCTGCTTCCTGTATTGCCATCTGCACTTGATCTTGCACTTTCACAAGCTCTGTCTGCATCACAAGTGGTTGCTGCTGATTTGCAGCCTGAACAATCCAGTTATCAAAAATCAGGAATACAACTATGGGGTTTGTTCACATATTTTGAGGTCAGAGTGGAGGCTGAAGTAGATAATTATTTAGTCAGGCAGTAAATAATTATTTAGTGAATTAATTCCCAGAAAAGAGCCTATTTGCCTGAATAAAGGTGAATTGCACACAAACGACCTTATAATGAAGTATTTGAAGAGAATTCTACTCTGACCCATGGAATGTATTAGCTGCATTTCCCTATGCATGAGCCTCATTATTCCTGTTTTATATATGCAAGGATACTCATGTGATGCCATCAACATCTGGAATTGACTAGACTGAGGGCCTTGATTATGGTGTGAACAACAGGGCAAGAAGCCAAAAATACCTGCCCACTAGGGATGTGAATCGTGTCCTCGATCGTCTTAACGATCGATTTCGGCTGGGAGGGGGAGGGAATCGTATTGTTGCCGTTTGGGGGGGTAAAATATCGTGAAAAATCGTGAAAAATCGTTAAAAAAATCGAAAAATCGAAAAATCGAAAAACCGGCACATTAAAACCCCCTAAAACCCCACCCCCGACCCTTTAAATTAAATCCCCCACCCCCAAATAACTTAAATAACCTGCGGGTCCAGCGGCGGTCCGGAACGGCAGCGGTCCGGAACGGGCTCCTGCTCCTGCATCTTGTCGTCTTCGGCCGGCGCCATTTTCCAAAATGGCGCCGAAAAATGGCGGCGGCCATAGACGAAAAAGATTGGACGGCAGGAGGTCCTTCCGGACCCCCGCTGGACTTTTGGCAAGTCTCGTGGGGGTCAGGAGGCCCCCCACAAGCTGGCCAAAAGTTCCTGGAGGTCCAGCGGGGGTCAGGGAGCGATTTCCCGCCGCGAATCGTTTTCGTACGGAAAATGGCGCCGGCAGGAGATCGACTGCAGGAGGTCATTCAGCGAGGCGCCGGAACCCTCGCTGAACGACCTCCTGCAGTCGATCTCCTGCCGGCGTATGGCCGGCGCCATTTTCCGTACGAAAACGATTCGCGGCGGGAAATCGCTCCCTGACCCCCGCTGGACCTCCAGGAACTTTTGGCCAGCTTGTGGGGGGCCTCCTGACCCCCACGAGACTTGCCAAAAGTCCAGCGGGGGTCCGGAAGGACCTCCTGCCGTCCAATCTTTTTCGTCTATGGCCGCCGCCATTTTTCGGCGCCATTTTGGAAAATGGCGCCGGCCGAAGACGACAAGATGCAGGAGCAGGAGCCCGTTCCGGACCGCTGCCGTTCCGGACCGCCGCTGGACCCGCAGGTTATTTAAGTTATTTGGGGGGGGTTCGGGAGGGTGGGGGATTTAATTTAAAGGGTCGGGGGTGGGTTTTAGGGGGTTTTAGTGTGCCGGCTCACGATTCTAACGATTTATAACGATAAATCGTTAGAATCTGTATTGTATTGTGTTCCATAACGGTTTAAGACGATATTAAAATTATCGGACGATAATTTTAATCGTCCTAAAACGATTCACATCCCTACTGCCCACACTACAATCCCTGCATCATCTTATTTGCATGGGGTCAATTTTCAAAAACAGATAAGAGTGCCAACTTACTGGACAGATATTGAGTAACAAAGTTAAGCACATTTTCAGATGAAACACAGGGTTTGGGTTTTTTTTGCTGCAAGTGAACTTAAATCAATCTGGCCAAAATATGCACACATGCATGAGCCTCTTCAAAGGTCCACTTTCTTTCTGAACTAACATGCCACCAGTGGATGCAAGGATGCATGTGTTTATGCTTTCATACAATTATGCTTCCTTTCATGCCCTGATTCCCTGCGGTTTGCTGTGGAGAGGCGTGAAGCAACTTAATGGATGTATGTGCTGCCTTGTTTTCTGCTTTTCGCCTGCTGCTTTCTGTGTAGTTTGTAAAGCATCCTAAGTGACTGTCCCTTTTTTCCCTCACTTTCAGCCTCTGCTGAACAGGCTGCTGCTCCACCTCTCTAAGTGAAAGGAGAAGACAGACATCTTTTGGAGGAGGAAAGTAGACCTTTCCCCGGAGTCGTATGTTAAAAGTCTGTCATCCTTGTACCTATCCTAGGAAGGGGCAAAAAACGTAACCATTGTTTTGTATTCATGTTGTCCTTGGCATTTTTGTTTCTTATAGCAATATATGTGTGTGTGTGTGTGTGTGTGTGTGTGTATTTGACTGCATGGTGAGAGGACAAAAGAGTGAGTGACTGTGTTCAAAGTAGGGGCGATTAGTCTGAACTTGTGAATGTGAGCAAAATATATGAATGGGGATTCTCAGGGTGAGGTGTGCAGAAGTCTGCCTTGTGTGCGGAGAAGCTTGTAGATACAGTGACCAATGCTTTGAAAGAGAAAAGTACAATACTACTGGTGCCATCTCTTTCTGTGAAAATGGGGAGAAATTGCACTGGACTTTTTTCCCCATTTTTCTCACTCTGTTTGGCTTTCATTCCAATACCAAATGGATTGAGAAAAATTTTAAAAAAATGTGTGTTTGGCTATCTGCCAATGATTTCCATGGGGGTAAAATAAAAGAAAACATTCTTTTCGGTTCTTATAGTGAAATATTTTCTGACAAAGGAAGGTGTCCTGAAGTTATTCCTGCTCTGAGGAAATGCATTTATTTTATTTATATTCTGCTTTTTGCAGCACTTCAAAGCAGATTATATTCAGGTACTGTAGGTATTTCCCTATCCCCACAGGGCTTACAATCTAAGGCCTGGATTTATCAAAAATGCACTAAATATCGCATGCGATAGAAAAAGGGGTGTGTTTTATGGTAATAGGCAGTTTATTGCAATTTGTGCTAATACCTATGTGAAGTGCTAACTTACTGCAAATTGTGATAACTTGTTTGTACTGTGAGAGAAATGCCAGAATTGTGGTATTTCCTACATACAATCACTGAGGGGGCCATGTTTGCGTGAGAGTGAGAGTGAGAGTGAAAGAGAGAGAACATAGCCATGATGCCCTCACACTAGATAGGTATTTATATCTCTATGGGAGGCCCACCTAGTAACTCGAGTTGAGGTTTAGGTATTAGTGTAGGGTTTAGGAGCCACTTTGACATTCAAAGTGAGACGTACGAACAGAACAGTGCTCTCTTGTCAAAATTTGATGACCCTTGGAGTGAGGAAACTCACTGAAAGATGAGATTTGTGCAATGTTCTCTCAACCTAGCTTGATGTTACCAGGTAGAGAGTCCATCAAGCTAGGTTGACAGAACATTGCACAAATCTCATCTTTCAGTGAGTTTCCTCACTCCAAGGGTCATCAAATCTTCACAAGAGAACACTGTTCTGTTCGTACGTCTCACTTTGAATGTCAAAGTGGTCCCTAAACCCTACACTAATACATAAACCTCACCTCGAGTTACTAGGTGGGCCTCCCATAGAGCTATAAATACCTATCTAGTGTGCAGGTATCATAGTTAGGCTTCTCTGTCTCTCTTTCTCTCACTCCAAAAAACAGTAAATCCTAACTCTTTCTCAGATTTGTATCACACCATGTGCTATTGCTTTAACAGATGCAAAAATGCCTCATAGCATTTTGATAAATGACCCTATCACAAGGAGCCATAGTGGGACTTGAAGCCTGGTCTCCTGGTTCACAGCCTGCTGCTCTGCCACTGCATATATTTATTTGGGGGTGGAGGTCTCAGAGAAGGTGAATTAAAAGTAAGCATCTAAGGGGGTGAATTGCTGTTGTAGGTAGCAATGGAGGCAGAGACAAGTGCTAAAAAAGAGAGTACAGGTGTGTTCAGCCTCCTATGTAGTGTGAAAATCTTTTTGAAGACATCTCCAAATATCTTTTTGCAGGTTTCAGAACACACAACATAGCTAAATATATTTTTAATTATTATTTCAATAAGAGATATTTGGAAAAAAACTTGTTTTTCAACTGCCATTGACCAACTGGTGGCTCAGACCTCTGGCAGTGAATCGACACATATTTATAACTCACGTTCTTTTGCCAGAAAAGAGACAGAAAATGATAGAAGAAAGTCATTTTTAATAGAGATCTATCTTATATTGCCAGCATGTCACTCCAGGGTATAGGCACTGCTGATCTACAGTTATACTTCTTAGGTGATTGAAGTCTCTCAGTTATATGATTCCCACAGCACCAGAGGGATTTAATTGTAGAAAAAGTATATACAGTATATGCTGTGCCCTGTTATCTTTTCCTGCTACTTTATATTATTATACTATCAAAAGAGTTATATTGTATTTATTTTGTCATTATGAATGGCTAGTCAAGCAGTGTAAACCTAGTTTGTAAAATTAATTTCTTGTTAATGACCAATTCTTACTCTTGTTAGCATGATGCAGATAGTTGTGATTTTCATTTGCTAGAAAGGATCTGGTATGATAATGAAGATACATATTACATAATGTAAACAAGATACATTTTTAGTTTCATTTACAGGCAGTCAGCTCTGGTGTTGGTATTGATAAAAAGAGTGTGTGTGTGTGTGTGTGTGTGTGTGTGAGTGTGTGTTTGTGTATGTGTTGGGTATAAGTATGCTGGTAAGTCTTTACCAGGTGCTGATATCATATATCTCTTATCAGAATTGGCACTCCGTGTGTGGTTGGCCATATATGCATGCATTCTTGCTTGTGCAGTGGGGTGTTACCATACTTCACAGGATGCATAGATGCTGCTGGCATTTAATGATACAGAGACACTGCTGGTCAAGTAGGCAAAATGCACTTCATTGTAAGTCTCCAATAGCATCAATTATTCACATTCCCCTTAAATCTTTTCTTCCATCACAGTCTAATCATCATGGATCTTTCAGCAGCTTCTTAACTCTTTTATCCTGCTAGGGCAATACAGTATCATCCCTAGACTACTCCAGAATACTTCTTGGGGTAGTAGAAAGGGATCTCCAGCATCCCAGGCTTTATCCCTTATGGAACTTGCACAAGATTGTGAAGCCCCATCACAAATCTTCTTTCTTGGGGACCAAATCTGGGTCTTCTAACAATTTCCTCTTGAGGAGAAACACTCTTCCAGCCTCAGGCCCTTCCCCTTGAGGGTGGGTGGAGGGGAATCCCTTCAGAGACATGAGGCAAGGCACTCTAGCACCCCAGCCTTCTGTTGGCTAACCTGGAATTCCTCCTGATAAACTTTGAAATCAAGTTTATATAGATCTCATATACACTCCCTGAGTGATACACCTTCCCTTAATTTCTTAAAAGGGACACAATGTAAACCACCCCACGCCCTAACCACCCATAACCCCATTCCACCATCCATTTCCGGAAGTCATGCACGTCCGACATCCTTAGCGAACACCTTTCCAAAGAACTCTTTAACCTGGATATAACCAACCCCAACTCAGCCATACAAACCTGGCACAACACCACAGAAGAAATAGCCAATAAATTATGCCCCCCCAGCAGTCAAAACAATCAACCCAGATCTAAAAGGAAAACAACCTTGGTTCTCTCCAGAACTTAAAATATTGAAGCAGGACCTCAGGCTCAAGGAACGCCAGTGGCGCAAAGCACCCAGCACTACTACTGTGTCCGACTATAAATGCTCCCTCCATCACTACAGGAACCCATACTACGGACAAAAAGAGACTTTTTTGCCAGCAGAATTCATGACCTCCAATTCTATGCCAAAGCTCTCTTCGCCTATGTTTCCCAACTCATGAAAACCACTGCCCCCACTATTCCAGAGGAACATGCACAAGTCAAAGCAGAAGAACTAGCTCTTTTTTTTCAGAGACCTTTGAACCCACCTCATCCAAAGAGATCGAATCCTTGACCACCGTTTGAACTTAAAGAAATCTATTAACAACACTACAAAGGACTGCTTTTACAAACTTCAAGTCCTAAAAAGGCTCAAACCCCTCCTCTACTTCCATGACTTCAGGAAAGTCCTCCAAACTACACTCTTTGCCAAGATCGACTACTGTAATGCACTTCTCCTGGGACTCCCCTTCTCCCCTTCTCCACCACAAAACCACTACAGATGCTCCAGAACACGGCAGCTAGAGTCTTGACTAATACCAATCACAGAGATCTCATCACTCCCATCTTATGGAACCTGCATTGGCTACCAATAAACTATAGAATCTTACACAAGTCCCTCACCATAATCCACAAAACTATCCACAAGCAACTCCTAGACCTTCAGATCCCTCTCAGACTCCACACCTCATCCAGACCCATCAGAAAAATATACAAAGGATCTCTACACGCCCCCTCAACCAAAGCCACATGCCACACCGCCACCAAAGAACAAGCATTCTCGTAGCAGGACCTACTATTTGGAATAATATTCCACCAGACCTCAGACTGGAACCCTGCCTACAAACATTTCTTGGCTATTCCGCCAAGCTTTCCCATAATCGGTCCGAATCAGGATCCTTACAATCTAAGCTTGCTTCGCTATATATGTAGCTAAGCCCCTTATATACTTAATGGTTGTCTCTCTCTCTCTTCTCTTTCTCCAGATTCCAAGTTGCCACTCCTTGTTAAATGTCACTATTAACTACTGTAAATGACCTCTTGTTAACTGGTCATTAACGAATGTTATCCCCAGGTTCCATGTAAACTGATTTGATATGACCCATGTCATGAAGGTCGGTATATAAAAGAATTAAATAAATAACAAATAAAAATATATCTCATTTCATGATTTTCCCATTGGTTAATACACCCACAAGAATTTACAAAAGTCTATACTCCTCGAGAAGTACCTAGGTGGCATCTTTCCACTTTGTAAGTGGACTTAAATGTCTGAAAGACAATCCACCTGTTTCTTCACACTCTTCTTCCAACTGTATAGTTCCAGCTCACCAAAACATTTAATGTTATTTTGGGATGTTATCTAGCAGTTTGCCTAATTCACTTTCTAATGATTTTGGTATTGTACTGATCATACCAATGTTTCCACATCATGATCACCATGACACACAGCCATTTCTTGTTCTTGCAGAAAACTATCACCTTTTAGGATGGGTCCTTATGTTCTACTGTAATGCCAGGGGAAAACTGAATTGGTCTTTTTATTCTCTTAAAGCCAAACCTCTTTATAAGCAGATAGAAATATCAGTCTTTACAGGTAATTTCCACAATGCAATGATCATACTGATGTTTTTCTCTGGTAGTGTCTTATGTAACTAACCAAGCACACAACTGAGGTATGTCAGCTTGCAAGACATTGGATAAAGATGACAGTGAGAGGTCTTCTCACCATATCCATGGTCTAAATACTACAGGGGTAGATATTCAAAGCTGCCTCTGTAAGTAACTTAGCTGGTTAGAACTTATCTGGCTAACTTATGATGTATATTCAGCAGCATGGCAAAGCCACTGAATAACTAATTTCCAACTATCTACATATTTATATCAATGCATAACTAATGACCATCATAATAGGCATCATTGTGTGGGGTTATACAGCCATTTGTCACTCTGCCTTATATTTAATCATAGGTCAATCCACTTGTTAGAACAATTTTTTTGAAATTTTTATGTGCTTCTTATCATGTTCACCCGTGAAAATTTCTGGCAGGGCAGGGTGTGCTTCTCTTTCTCCAATGTCTGCTGAAATTGACTACGTGGTGAGCATGGTCTTATTAAGTTGAAAAGCAGTGCCACCCTTCCAAAATTGACAGTGTGGTAAGCGTGGCCTTGTTAAGTGAAAAATCAGCTTGGCCCCACCAGAATCAGCAGCATTGTCAGCGGGGCTGTGCCGACCACGCTGTCGAGTTTGATGGGGTTACACTGTTTTTTCTCTTGTTGAGGATCCATTGTCCATACTGCTCTCACTGGAACATAAACATAGAAACATAGGCGCATTTTATTACCTAGAGCTGCGAGCGCGTTTGTGTGTGCTTTTCCATGCAGGTTTCACATGAATGCGGATTTTCTGTGCGCATCTCATTTACATATTCATCTTTATTATATCCTGTGGAGGCACCTGCTTTTGTTGCATGCACTAAAAAAATATGTGGAGACAACCAGAAGCAATTTCACCGCTGGTCTTATTACATTGGCCCCAATGCAATCACAGACAAGGCCGCCATAGTAAACCCAGTGGCCACAAGGGAACAATTATTACTGAGCAGAAGGGAAATGTTACAACAGAATAAGGAAAATTAAATATGTTACAAAAGTAATAAGTATTAGTACACAGTGCTTGGTGGTGTATATGGGAATATACACTGTTCTTTCTCATAGTGAAGGACTATACCAATTATAGTTTTTTAAAATTTAGTTAGATCAACACAGTTTCCACTAAGTCGTCGAGAACATAAACACCGAGGGAACTCGCTATATTTAGCTTGCAGAAGATACTTGGCACAGGGAGTGGCACAGGGAGATAGCCTCTCTTATTGGTTTTGTTTAGTTTAGGATAATAGGGAGAAGAACTGGGAGAGAAGAGCTGAAGGAGGGCATCAGAGGCTGCAGGAACATCCCATACTATAATTCTGGAACCAAGAAAACAATCTCAAGCTAAGTGTATACACTTTAATGATATAGCCAGGCCTGAGCTTATAGACATACAAATGATAAACAAGTAGATAAATAAGAAGAAAAAGAAAGAAGAAAGGAAAGAACACTAAGGAAAGGAGAGAATACACAGAAAACAAATCCAAAAGTATATACTTATCTGAATGAAAACACTAGAAAAAAGATCTTTCTTTTACCTCAAAAACATTAAAAAAAAACCCCACACAAAAACTCACTTCTTGAAGTAAAGTATTATTGAGAAAAAGCTGAGTTAAGTTAATAATCAAAGAATATTGTGCAATATTTATCTGACTTTGCAGTTTGATATCATTCGCTTGGAAGAATCCTGAGACTCCAGGGCTCCTTGCTTTATGCACTCGAAGCAGTAGTGTCTAGGAGAAAAGAAAGGTTAAAGAATTTATTGTTATGTGCCCATTTTATCGAATTAAAAAAAGTATTGTTTATTACAAGAAGAAAAACTGTTGCTTGAAATAAAATTGTTAAATTTGCTAAAGAAAAGTTTACATTCCTGTATACATTTATCTTAATTTTATGAGACTTTGCTGGGTATTCCAAAGGATTGGGTCAAAGAACCTTCTGCCCAGGCAACCAGTTACCAGTGTGGGTAAAGAGAAGGATTAGGGCTTGTAAGGAAAGAACTCAAGAGATTTGAACATTTTTGAGAGTTTGGATTACAGTGGCTGTTTTGTCCTATTTGGAACCCAGTTTACTATTTTTGTGCTTGGAGATATTTTTCCAGCTGACCAGTTTATGCTGGAGCTACACTCACTGGTGAGGATATGGTTTCTATAGATGAAGGTGCATGAGCTAGGAGAGAGGTGAGAAGCCCTAAAATGGACAAGCAAACTATATGTTTTGTTTTGGTGATCTTCTGTATGCTGATTTTGATTTTTGCGATTTTGGCCTGCAACCTTTTGTTTAAGTTGCAGTAAAGGTTTTATTTCAAACACCACTTTGGACTCCTTTTTATTTTATTTTCCTTTTGTATCTAGTGCTTGAGTTGAATAGATGGACACTGGGTTGAGTCATGGTTTATACCCATTTTGTTACTTTTGGCTTCCTTGCAATTATTCTGGACAGTTTGTTACCTTTTGAGAGATTTTTTACCTAGAGTGTGAACTCGAGACTGCGACAGTGATTTAGCTCAGTAGAGGCCCCAAAAGATAATTCTTTCTCCACATCTGGATTTGGACCTGGACCTATAGCACCTCTGGTTACAGCCAACTGCCCAAATGGGGCAACTGTCTCCATTGCCAAATTCTGATAGGTGCCACCTCCTGAGTATTTTCACCGCTGTCTTTATGAGGAGCTACTGACCCTTTCATTTTCTGCCTGGTCTGGTTGCACTGCAGGAGTAAATTCAACTAATCTGAGCGCAGAGCTCTTACGCTAGTGCGTGCGTGCTTTCAGGCCTAGCACAGGTTTCCCTGGTGGAGCAGGGTCTGTGAATGCATTTATGCTGATGTAAGAGCCTCATGCTCAATTTAGTCAAAGGTCTGGCTTCAATGCAACTGAGCAGGGAGAAGATGAAAGGCCCGGAGTTGAGGGAAGAAGGGAAACTAGCCAAGGGCTCCCCATGCTCTGATTTCTGGAAGGGAAGGTGGTACTCCCTCTACCCTGAATGCCCTATGGTGATTTCAGGAGTGAGGAGGGACTCCCCTCTCCCTGCACTCACCATGATTTCTGGGAGGGGGAGGGGGAGGGGGGGGGTCTCCGCTGCCTGTGGGCATCTAAATTGTAAATCCAGCCCTGCTAGCCAGCCATTTAGTATAGCTCTTTACCGGTTATTCTACTAATTTCTCTATGAAAAGGAGATTGGACACCAGGCAGAAGTTTTCAGGTTTGTCTGGCTCCAGGTTTGTCTTTTTTATTAATGGTCACACTATGGCTTTCTTTCTTTTTTTTTTTTTTAGATCTATAAAGAGCAGGCCCTCCATTAGGGAGGAATTTATAATTTTGGTTGCCCAGGCTGTGAGAACATAACTGCTAGCCTTTCTGTAGCACAACAACTTCCTTATCACAAAGAATGAATTCCTAGCAAAATTCAGCACAGTTCTTCAATAACAAATCTGTCACTTAGTTCAGAGGCTGAGATAAATGATGAGACTTCCATAGGCAAGCTGTTTACCCTGGTATTATCTCCATTATTCCTCTGAAAGGCTCTTCCAAAAAGAAGCTAGGCCTTAAGCCTAAGAGTAGAGCTTTAGATTTACTCCTTCTATGGAAACCATACCTCCTCTGGCAATCTCACCAGGGCGCTAACAACAGCCAACAACTCAGAGCTGAAGAAACAGGCTGACACAAAAAGTATGAACTCACTGCACATCTCACCCTTTATACCACCAAATGTCACTGCTAACATCATTTAAGCAAATAGTCTATTGTTTCTAAAGGTAGAGATTAAGTAATGTTTAGGTAGAGGTTAAGCATTGACCATTTGGGAACAGCATCACATTCAGTTATGAAGAAGTTGCTATTTCATGCCAACAGGTCTGTCTTTGCAACTTGCTAAAGAATTGAAAACCCAAGTTTACACTGTGAGAGTTGGCTTGCTCTGCCTCTACAAACCATAGAGCCCTACCTAGATCTGTTTCAAATTACTCCCAGGCAGCTTAAATACACAGATAATTGGCCTCACCTGGCTTACCAATTACTGCGCCCTTCTCCCTGCAGCCAGTCAGAAAAGGTAGAGTTTTAATCCTTTCCTGCTTGTCTGAAATCCTAACTAGAGTCAGGCACTTTAATTACTTTCCATCCATGAAATATCTGGCTAATCTGAGGTGCCTCTATGTCAAATGCTGTCACAGCCACTTCATTATTATTCTTCTCACAGAGTTCCAATAAAATGGTAAGGAATGACCTTTTCCTGAAAGTATGTAGCCAGCCTTAAAAATTTAAGTCTAATCTCTTAAAATAATTTCAAAGATTTTTTTGCCAACTGGAGTGAAACAAAAATGATCCATTATTTCCTGGTGCTATCTTTGATTTTAAAAAAATGACAGTGAAATGTGCTGTTTGCTGGTTATTTATCAATCTGCTGGGATCTCTAATAAACACAAGGAGCTTGTAAAACCCTCTGCTGGAATCGGAGTTTCATTTGTACTTGCTCAGAAATAGCTTGCTCCTGATAACCTGGATACCTCGTTGGCTGAAGGCTAACCTTTTACATGCCATTTCATGTTTATTTCTTCTTATTTTGATTTGGAATGAAGTAAATATACAGTGCAGTTGTCAGGATCTGTATACAGAAAAAAAGAGAAAAAAACAGATGCAAGAGTTATATTATTAAATTTATATTATTTAGTTTAACTGCACCTCAGTTCCATCCTATGGAATACTTCTTCCTATTTTTCAGAACAATTTGCATGTAACCAGGTTGTGTGTTGTTTTCTAACAATAATTTGCACACACAAAACTGTTTTGTGTGAATAAAAAGCTTTGAAAATTCAATCCATTTTGGATAATAGAAAATCTCTGTTAAATTGTGCATTCTGAATACTCAGTCAGTTTTAGTTCAAACTACATGTAAATTGTGATATCAGATTTGTATGGAATCTTTGCATTTAACCTTTTGCCTTTATTTTCTGTACTGATTCCTGTGACTGCCTGCAGAGTAACTATAACACTAGATGCTCAGAGCATTTGATAAACTGTTCAAGAATCCAGCTAATCAGTTGTGGTGTCTTCATTTGTCAGATACCAATTATTTTCTTTGTTTACTAGAATCTTACAGGTCACAAACTGTTACACAAATATTTCTTTTAAACCACTATTATATATAAAACTATATGTATGGTTCCACTTTACCATACGGTAGATCTACAACATTCATAGTGAGTTTCCCCCTATATTTAAACTTCAAAAATTTACCACCATAATACACATTACTGGTTTTGAAAACTTCATTGCCTTATGCATAATCATATGGCTTGCTTACATCATGTTCCATAAAGAAATGAAGGAGGTTTATTTGCATAGAAAATTTACAACCCTCCCCCCCCTCCCCCATAACATTTCCTTTAGTTCTTTATGGAACATGAGTAAGCAAGCCATGTGATTATGCATAAGGCAATGGTTCGAAACCAGTAATGCCTATTATGGTGGTGACAATTTGAAGTTTAAATATAGGGGGAAATTCACTGTAAATGTTGTAGATCTTACTCCTCCTTCTCCTCGTCCTTGTGTATTTTGGATTTCCACTTTATCTTAACCATCTTGAAGTTCAGAGACTGCCTTGATGTGCCTATTTTACTGCACAAAATGGAGGTATTACAAAGAAGGGATCCATATCAGAAATATTCCTATATCACGACTATTATCGATGCAATTTTCTATTTACTTCAGTACACAATAATTTGTATAGTAAACCCTCCCCTGCCAGCTCCCACATTTAGAGGGCCACATCCCTCTTTCTGTGAGTATTGTTTCATAGATTCTTGACCAGACCAGGTTGATGTATCACTACATATTTCTGCTGAGGCTTATGGGGAAAATGAAATTGTCTCTTTCTAGTATTGTGCTTTCACAGGCTGAAGATCACTGGTTGGAAAGCAATGGTATCTAAATGGTACATAACAGCTTAGAAGATGAAAAATTTCATGTAGAAAATAATAAAATATTAGTAGAAAGGTAAATGTTGAAGATGCCATTAATCATCAGTATTTAGTCTAATAAGGTTAACTGTGATTGATTATGGTCCGTGCCAGTAGACATTTCTGGCTATGGTTGGCAGCAGTGCCATTTATCATGGCACATAAATTCTCTGCAATAGAACAAGAGGTCAAAACTGCAGCTAAAAGATAACAAAGCTTCTACTTGATTAGCAAGCTTGGAAGAATCATTTTGGGCAATAGGTTGAACAAATGCCTTTAGTTCCTCCTGGGATACATTCCCTCACAATTATTCTTGTCATTGACTAAGGATATGCATTTGGATGATCTGAATGTGAAATCTGACCACAATAAGTCAATTTTTGGTTTGGTTCGGTTCTTCTGTATTAAATGGGTGCAGTCCCCTGACAAATCTGAATCCTTTTTGGCTCATTCAGTTCAGTTCTATTAAAGTCTAAAGTTAGTTGAATGAAAGCCAGACAGAGTGGAACCAGTAGGAGATGAGACAAAGAAGGAATACGACCAATCATATTTCAGTACTTTTTCAGCTAGTCTATCCCAGCTGGCATCTCCATGGATTCTTGCCTGCCCAATCTCCCTTTCCCCTCGTTTATTGTAATTTAATTTTCCTCCTTTTCAGTTCATTGTAAACTGGCATGATGTGTTTTTACGAATGTGGGTAAAGAAAAGCTCATAAATAAATAAATAAATATATAGTTTTTTAGGTGAAACTATGAGCACTTTAAGCAGTGAACATTTAGTTCTAAATCATTCCTCTGTTGGATCTGAGAGGGAGAAGGTATAGATTTTGAAGTTCCTTGCTGCAAAGTTTCAGAGTTAAAGATTAGAAAAAATGCTTTAGATTTAGAGGAGAAAGCAAGGTGTGCTGTTATATTCACTGAGCTGCTGTGTCTCAGCTGTGAGGCTAGCAGCAGTAGGAGCTGTAATATCTCTTTGTCAGAGGATTACTGTGTAACTGTATATCAGCAATATAGGACTGAACTTCTCACACAGGCAGGCAGTGTGCGTCAGTGTCTGCAAGACACACAGAAAGAAGGAGATTGATTTTCTCTTGCTGCATGTGCAGATTGGCCAGTGATGGGAACAGATTGCTTTCTCGGTGTAAAAGAACCAGTACCATGACACTGTTTAATTTTTCTGTGTTTGACTCTTGCACTAAGTTCTCAAAGGTCCATATTCAAAAGGATTTGTACAGCTAATCCCAAACTTAACTGGAAAAATCTTGCATTTAAATATATCCCCCACCCAACTGGCCTAGTATAAACTGAATGTCATTATCCAGCTATAAACTTATCCAGACAGAAAAGAGACATTCCAGGGGCATTCCTGGATGGAGCAAAGTTATCTGGATAACTTAGCCAATATTCAGCCAGGTTCAGCTAAAGACCTGATTTATTAAGGCTTTCCCCCCATTCTGTGCCTATGAGAAAAAGCCTTGGTAAATCAGGTCCTAAATAACTTGCTACTTAACCAGCTATATTCAAAATATAGCTGGGCAAGTGGCTGCAAAATGGAACCTAAAAAAACCCAACAAATTTTGGAGCCTCTAGGACCAATCCCTCAGCCCTCCACCCCTGAAAAATAATAATTGCAAGAATAGTGCCCGATCCCTCCTCCTGATCCCAACATTAAAAAAACAAAACAGCAGGCATTAGTGTCCTAAGGCCAGCTCCTCCTTTCCCTGGTTTAAAGCTTAAATCTCAATTCACTCCTGCCCCCACTTCCCCACAACCTGAAACTTCCATTCTAACCTCTCCAGACCCTGGATACCCCTGATCTTCTCCAAGAATCTCAAAACCCCTGCTGGGAACATGGTAGTCTCTAGGGATGTGCATTCATTTTCAACGAATGTGCAATCTGCAACGCATAAGTCCCTGTTCGTTTGATTCGTGGGTTCACGAAACACATGACGATCCCCCACAAATAAAACATATCATCATAGTTTCATTCTTTTGGTTCACAGTGATTTATTAACGGCCATTTGAAATAGGGAGTATCCATAAGAAAAACCAGCCCTTTCCTGTGAGTCATAAGTGACCTCACAGCCCTGTCATAGAGTGGGTCAGACAGGTTGGCAAGGAGACGAGAATGCAACCTATCAGAGCTAAGAATTTTTCTAATGCAGCTAATCGCTGCCCTCACTCAGTGCTCTGTGACGCTGTACTATTTATACCTTAAGCACGCGGCGTGCCACGCTCTTCGTTTGCGGGGGTTGTCCGGGGAGGTGGCTTTACTCAGAGCTAGTCAGAGTGTCTCAAATCTGTATTCAATTGCTAGCTACTTTGATAGAATTTTCCATTGAAAAAGATATTTGTTAGTTTTTGCTGCAGTGCCAGCCAGCCAGGCTTTTTTTGACCACACTTTTTTTTATTGAACTCAGACGGTCTCTCTGTCTCTCCCACTGAGACAAGCTGCCAGCAGTGGCATTTTGCTGCTGATCTTACCCCCCTGGGGTAGGTTGCAGGCAGGGTTTGGGTGGTGTGGGTGGTGTGGGTGGGAGATATATTCAATTTCTAGCTACTTTGATAGAATTTTTCATTGAAAAATATATTTGTTCGTTTTTCCTGCTGTGCCAGCCAGGCTTTTTTTGACTGCACTTTTTTTTATTGAACTCAGCTTGTCTCTCCCACTAAGACAAGCTGCCAGCAGTAGCATTTTGCTGTTGATCGTACCCCCCTGGGGTAGGCTGGTGCAGGCACAGGCAAGGTTT
Source organism: Rhinatrema bivittatum (assembly GCF_901001135.1). Taxonomy (NCBI): domain Eukaryota; kingdom Metazoa; phylum Chordata; class Amphibia; order Gymnophiona; family Rhinatrematidae; genus Rhinatrema; species Rhinatrema bivittatum. The sequence continues at coordinate 85,672,696 of NC_042617.1, read as the reverse complement.
GGGTGATGTGGGTGGGAAATAGTGTGAGTTGGTATTTTCAAACAAGAAGCAGCATCACTAGGAATTGTGCTTTCTCAGGCTTCCAGTCAAGTCTTTTCTCTGCTGTTTCATTTTTTTGTGCACACAGAGCAGTCTCAGTTGTAGTGTACATCAAAGCACTGCATTGTGCATCTGTGAGCAGTTTTGCAGACTCACATATATTGGGATAGCAGTGCTCTTTTAAGCTAAATCCCCAGTAGGCCTCTTTTGTAGTTATAAGTTTAGTGTGTGCACATACAGCAGTCTCAGTTGCAGTGTACATCAAGGCACTGCATCGGGCATCTGTGGGCAGTTTTGCAGACTCACATATATTGGGACAGCAGTGCTCTTTTAAGCCAAATCTCCAATAGGTCTCTTTTGTAGTTACAAGTTTGGTGCGTGCACATACAGCGGTCTCAGTTGTAGTGTACATCAAGGCACTGCATCGTGCATCTGTGGGCAGTTTTGCAGCCTAACATATATTGGGACAGAGGTGTTCATTCACCAATAATTTTTTCTTTATTTTAATTGAAATCCCTAGTAGGCTGTGACATTAAATCCATGATGTCAGGGAAAGGTAGACGTGGTCAAGGGATTGGGACTGGCAGAGGAGGCACTTCAAAAGGCAGTGCTAGTCCCCCATTAAAGTTAAAAAGGGAGCTGTTCCAATCTAAAATCTCTGGAGGGGCAGGCAGTTACATCCGGAAAAAAACGAAATTTAAAGATGATGCACCGCCACCACCTGTTTCTGACCCTATAGTTTTGGAAGTGAGGGAAGGGGAGGCTGAGTTATGCAAGACAAAAAGGCGAGACCCAAAAGCAGCAGTGCAACAACAGACTCGACTTAGCTTTGAAAATGTAGCACAGGCACTGTTTGCTTCTGATTCCGATGAAGAATCATCTTGTGTGGGATTCTCATCATAAGAAATGGAAAAAGTAATAGCTGAAGAAGGTTTAGGAAGATTAGTTAGTCCTGTCTTAGCCTCCACTTCAGTGCAGCAGGGGAGAGATGAAACTGATGATGAGGAAGAGCAGTCAGTGCAGGCACAGAGTGTGACTGATGCCCCTGGCATTGCTTCTCAGGGTGCACCCACTACTTCACCTCCAGTGCCAGCATCCACCCCGAAGGCTATAGAGAAGGGATCACGAAAGAAATCTGCGATCTGGAGTCACTTTAAAGTGACAGAGGACCCACGTTTTGCTCAGTGTAATTACTGTGCCAGGGCTATTAGCAGAGGCAAACAAATGGGACATCTAACTAATTTTGGCATGATTCATCATATATAGAAGCAACACCCAACAGTACTTCCATCTGGGGATGGTGGCAGTACCAGTCATGTGACCCCTTTATCCAGGCGGCATAAAGTGGTTGAAAAGGAGCAGTGTCACCCCACACCCTCAGTCCCTTCTAGCAGCCAGGTGGCAGGCCAACAGCCCCCTGCCCATTGTCAGAAGTGACAACCCATCATGGAGGAAATGGAGTGGTGTTCGCTAACGCTATCCCGGGGAAGGAGGCAGGCAGCCTCAAAAGTTGTAACCAGGAGCATTGGGGAAATGATTGCCCTTGATAACCAGCCCTTGCAGGTAGTGGAGAATGTGGGTTTCAAGCATTTGCTAAAGGTCTTAGTTCTGTTATGTGTCTGACGCGTGGAAGTCCACTGGGCGGTCCCCCACTTACCCCGGGGCGTCTTGCAGCAGCATAGCTGAGGCCTGGTCAGGCCCGCAGCCTCCTTCTCAGCGTTCCTTCAGTGAGGGAGATGCCATTGACGCTGGTGCAGGGGGCCTGCACCAGCGTCAATGGCTGAGCCCCTAGGCGCACGCACGCAGGCACAGGGTCTCAGCCATTTAAAGGGACCAGCGTGGGAAAACCCTGCCTCAAGAAATGACATAAGATGCTGCCAGTATTTAAACTGGCTTGACAAGCATCTCAGTGCCTTGCAACGAGGTTCACTAATTTGAGTTGCTAGTTGCTGCTTCTGATTTCGGCTCATCCCTGGCTTCTGACTTCAGCTTGTTCCTGGCATCGGTCTCCGGCTTCTGTTACTGGCTTCAGACTCTGGCTCACTCTCTGGTATCCAGTCTACTCTATCCAGGAGGTCCATCCTAAGCCCAAGCAGCTCGGGTCCTCATGGGCTCCTTCGAGGGGGATCATGGGCTTCCAGTGGTGAAGCATCCTTCTGGTCTCCTGCTCTGTGCCACCTCCCGGCTGCGACCATCACTGTGGGCCTTCCCACAGAGTATCACCATCTGTCCCAGTTGGCTCAAGGGTCCACCACCCTAACAGTTTGCAAGGCCATGGACCCGGTGGATGTGGCGGGCCTAAAGGCCATCTCTAGAGTTGGCCAGCGGCTACAGCAACAGCAGATCTGCCTTGATGCCTTGATGGCGACAGTAGAGAGACCGGCCAATCATATTGATGCAGCACCTGCGCTTGTACCTCCCGCTCCAGTTGCCTCGGCCGATTTTGTACCGGCAACACCCATACAACTGCCGGCACCTTTACGGTATTCAGGAGAGGCAAAGCAATGCCGTGGATTTCTCAATCAGTGTTACATCTGTTTCTCTCTGCTGCCTTCCCAGTTTCCGACGGCTCTGGTAACGACCAGTTATATTATATCTTTACTGGACGGGAAGCCCCTGGCCTGGGCCTCCCCGCTATAGGAGTGTAAAGACTCCATCCTTGGGGATCTAGAATAGTTTGTCTCAGCCTTCCGCCATATCTATGACGAGCCTGCTCATAGACCCACCGCTGCCACCGAATTATTTCAGCTACACCAAGGCACTATGTCCCTCACTGAGTACGCGATAGTGTTCCATACCTTGGCCACCGAGCTGTTCCGCGGTGGTCCGTGGCCAGGACCAGGTTCTCACCTGCGACATCGGGTGGACTCAGAGGCTCCTGTAGGAGCAGGGAGCCTCTTCCGGTGTTCATCTCACGGCCTTGGCTGCTGCCGAGGCCGGCTGCAGAGCCCAGCGGGGCTGAGTTGACTCCGCCCTCTTCCTGACTGTTTTAGAGCTGCGTGCGCGGCTGAAGAGAAGATTTAAAGGGGCCACGACAGGAAATGGTCGTGGCTTCCTCCTGTGACTCCTCCCACTTCCTGGTATTTAAGGCAAGGTCTGCTCCTCAGACCTTGCCTTGGTATTGAGGCTTCTGGTCCTGGTTCCGT